>NC_044301.2:4399025-4699025 GCF_004027225.2 Strigops habroptila | reverse complement strand
TCAGTGAACTTCAACAGACCACTGAGCGCATAAAACTTTAAGCCACCCCTTTTAAGACCAGGTGGGCCATTTCTTGGGAGGCAGCCTTCAGTAGCCAGCTTTCTCCTCTGCACTGCAAGTCAGACTCTGAAACATACTCTGTGAAATGCAAGAAGAAGAGGTTTCAGATTACAATAAACACCTAGCCAGCATCAAGCAGATGAGATCTGGCAGTGGAATGAACTGGCTATGCTAACCACATGCAGAGCAGTTCCAGCTCTTAAGTCCTGTGAAAATTTAAGAGAGACTTCCACAGCAGTGTGCAAGCATGAGTGTGTAGCACACATTCAGTGTTGCGAGTTCCCAATAAAGGCCAGATAAACAAATGGAAAGAACTTGCTTATGCTTGGCAGGAATGCCTCTCCTGTTTCCTAAAGTTGCGCTCAGCAGCTTTGAATCTTTTAAAATGCAAGCAAAGACAGGACTAATTGAAATAGGTCAATTTCCAAAAGCAATGCTGTCTTTTCTGGTCATGCCTGTATAATCTGTGAGAAGTAAAGAAATTACTACATCAAAAACAAACTACAAAGACAGAAAAATGTCTGCTTTTAGAGTAGCAATGTTGGTTTCAGACTGATAGCAAATTTGAAAAGAAGAAACATGCTAGCTAGTCAGGTAAAAGCTGTTTTACTTTTTTTCTAATATTGGAGTATAAGGGAAAACCAATTAAGAGTTAATTTGTCCCAGGCTGTTTACAGCAGGTAGTTGCAAATACTTGTTCATAACTTCTGTCAGGAACTTGCTGGCTGAGAGGGGAAGCCAGATGTCTGCCTTGCCAATGACAGTGAATAGCAAGCCGCTCTGTATTTTTAAGAGATGTGCTTATTTTATGCACTCTTGTAGTTAGCCATTCAACGCAGCTGGAATTAGGGGGAAATTGATGTGATTTGTTTACCTTGTTATGAGTGTCAAAGTATAACATCGCTCTATTTATAACTTGTCATTATTCCAGTTATAACTAAACCAAATAAAATGTCTTTTTCTTTAAGTCTTTCTTGTCATTGCTGTTACCTTTATTTTTTCACAGATTTGTCATTACCTTAAAATTGGAAAGGGAGATAAAGCAGACAATCATAAATATTTGGTGTCCTCAGGACATATGTTTCTGATCCTATTTGTTAACCTTAATTGTTTTGAAAGGCACTGATACTCCAGTGCAATAAAAACATCAGTGGAAAAGTCATCAGTGGCAGCTAGAAATGTCCAATGACATCTAAACACTGCTTGAAATTATTACCATTTTCAAGCCACTAGTCTCCAGCTAAGCAAAATTTACTTACCACTGAATTTCAAAGAAGTACTTAAAGTACCTGTGAGACTATTCTAGAGTAAAGATCTGTCCTAAGTTGTATAAGAAACAGAGTTATCAGGAGATGAAATCTGGTAAAATCATTAGTTTACTTATTGGGGTGAAGATACCTAGAATATGGATAAAATCAGCAGTCTGCAATAAAAAAAAAAAAAATTACTTTAGCTGACAGGAGAGTACTGTAACATTTGTAATTAAAAATATATATTACACTTTTGTATTTATTTGTGTTGCAGAATCTGTAGTTGATAATTTAAAAAGTATCAAGAGACCTTAACACATGGGAAAAGAATTGCCATCTAAAGAGATGAGATGATTGTCCCTGTTTTACAGACAAGGGACAAATTCTGTGCAGCAAATACAGTTCAAGTAGCCCATGAAACTCATGTTCCAAGTAATCAGAAACAAGCTGGCTGTGCTTCCCTGGCTGTGCAGCAGCACAGAGACCATGGTGTGTGAAATGAAATATGTATGTGTAATTGACTAAATTCACAGATGGCAAACTCCTGCGACTGCAGCACAGGTATTGAACCCTGGGATAGTCATCCAGACTCCCTTTATAATCTAAAGTATGAGTCATCTCATCTCCTACAGAAGACATCTAATACTCATCAAGTGTTTACACGATAGGCTTTGTCCAGAAGAATCCCAGTTAAACATTGCCACATCCTTTCAGGATGCCAAGGGCAATGCTTGGGATCGAGCCCTGAGTTCTCAGCTTGGGGTTTTCTACAAAAGACCATTACTCTGTTCTCAAAATATAAACAAATATAATTTTTTTTTGTGAAACTATTTTAAAAGTTAGGAAAAAAAGTAATTTGCAGAAATATGCTGGGCTGGGGAGAATGCAAAAGGCCTGTTGAAGATATGTTTGCCATTTTACCTTGTCATTCAGCAGATTTGTATTAGGGGTGACCACGATTGAAAATCTTATCAGTTAAAATGGTTTTGAAAAAGATTCGGAGTACGAATGAAGTTGCACTCTTCACACCATAATCCACACTAAGTAACCCATGCAAGCCTACACAAATTCCTGCTTACATTAGCAAACATATCAGCTACACATATAAGGAAATGAAAAATTTCAAATACATTATTAAAGTTTAGCTAATCATCTGTAATATTATCTGGATTTTCAATTCTTATACAATTGAAAATTTGAAATCAATAATTTTTAACTCATGGACTTTTTTTGGGGGAGAACTCTAACTCTGAAGATTTTATAGGAAGGGAAAATAGCTCTATTTACATAACACAAATAAATATAATCTAAAGGCCTATAAGAGGACTAAAAATTTCCTGCCTGCAGACTCTCAAGTCCCTGGCCAATGGTTGCATAATCTGAGAAAGGGGGGGTATTAACATTTCCCTTTTATGAATCAGAGGCACCAAGAGAATAGGCTATGATCTTCCAGTAAGAGATTAATATGTTAGTATATTATTCAGTCCTGAAAGTTGTACAGAGCACTCTTACCTGCTGCTGGATGCGTACCGAACTGACTGAACAGGTCTGCACTAGTATATTAACCATCTAGGACTATTCATGTATATAATTATAAAAAACCTCAAACATAGTGCAGTCCCCGACAGAGTTTTGGCTTAGGTTGACTGGCATCATCCTGAAGAATTTCCTGGTATGTTTGAGACTTAGCACAGGCCAGGGAGCCCAGTGGGTACAGCAAAATTTGCATCCAGCCATTCTTTCCAATGCTGAAGTGGTTTAAAAGTGTGATTTCAGGCCAATCCATCGGGTCTATGCCTGGGGACATCTCTGGGCAGAGACTGAATTTACTTGCAAAGACATTGTTTCTGGGTCCTGATAGAGCTGTGAAAATAGATGCTTGGTGAATGCTTATATATTCATATGATCTCCACATCATTCAACTGGGAGGAGAAGCATTGCAAAAGGCCATTTTTGAGAGATGTAAGTTGTGCCCATCACTTCAGCATTTCAGAGCAGTTTTAACACTACTGCTTTTCCTCTTATTTCAGTATCTGAAGTCATATTAATTAAAGCACATGCACAAAACTTCTGTGCTCTGTTTTCTAGGCATTTATTCCAAAACTGACAGTAACCTGACCAGGGTTGTCTAAACAGCATGGTTTCATATGATGAAAAACATCACTTTAAGGATAACTGACATACAGAGATGTTGTAGAAATCAGCATATAAATTCGGAAGAATTAC
Source organism: Strigops habroptila (assembly GCF_004027225.2). Taxonomy (NCBI): domain Eukaryota; kingdom Metazoa; phylum Chordata; class Aves; order Psittaciformes; family Psittacidae; genus Strigops; species Strigops habroptila. Next base: position 4,695,489 of record NC_044301.2, on the reverse strand, counting down.
TGACTCTACATGGCATCACAAAACTAATGCTTAAATCAGGGACAGCAGACTGATTTTGACTTTTCTGGTTGGATGCACGTTATCTGTCCTCTAGCTGTGTGTTGTGGAAATTCTGGGTGCAAACTAGCCCCATTCACAACTACATACAAAGAAAATGAAGGCACACACCCAAAATCTAGCTCACAGCCAACTCCCTCCGGTTTATATACGGAGCATGACATTCTATAGTATGGAATAGCCCTTCGGCTAATTTGAATCAGCTGTCCTGGCTATGTTCCCTCCCAGCTTCTTGTTCACCTGGTCACTGGCAGAACACTAGAGACTGAAAAGTCCTTGATTAGGGTAAGCACTCCTTAGCAGCAACTAAAACATCAGTGTGTTATCAACATTATTCTTCAGACTAAAGCAAAAACACAGCACTGTACCAGCTACTAGGAAGAAAATTAACTCTATCCCAGATGAAAACAGGACAAATGTAGATATGTCTACACGTGAGCCCGATCACCTTGTATTTTCCTTACAAACAAAGGAGAAAAATTGGAACTTTCTGGGCATTTCATCTGATCTACCTAGAATGTCTTCTTTAAAATTAGATGAATACTCTACTAGAAATATCAATACTAATAAACATTAATAAAATGGGGAATCCAGAGGAACATGTTCATTTCAGAAATAGAAATCCACAGTACAGACAGGCATCACTTGTATGCCAATGCTTGTGTTAATTTAAAGGAATCAAAGATAGATATAACAGACAACCACTTACATCTACATGATGAACTTAATGGTGAAAACTACACATTTTCTAGTCTTGAATTTTAGATGTTTGGCAACATAACATGGTGTCCTGGGTTCAGCTGTAGTAGTCATTTTTCTCCTTCTTAGTAGCTGGTGCAGTGCTGTGTTTTCAACTTTAGCCTGAGAACAACGCTGATAACACACCGATGTTTTGAGTTGTTGCTAAGTAATGCTTACCCCAATCGAGGACTTTTCAGTCTCATGCTCTGCCAGGGAGGAGGAGCAAGGGAAGCCGGGAGGAAGCAGAGACACGACACCTGACCCAAAGTAGCCAAAGGGGTATTCCATGCCACAGCATGTCATGCCCAGTATATAAACTAGGGGGAGTTACCCGGAAGGCCCAAATCGCTGCTCGGGTCGGGCTGGGTATCGATTGGCGGTGGTGAGCAATTGTATTCTCTCCCTTTGTTATTTCCCTTATCATTATTATTATTGGTGGTAGTAGTAATGGTTTTGTATTATACCTTAGTTACTGGACTGTTTTTATCTCAAGCTGTGGGATTTACATTCTTTCGATTCTCCTCCCCATCCCTCTGGGAGCGGGGGGGAGGGGGGAAGAAGGGGGGGGAGTGAGCGAGCGGCTGCGTGGTTCTGAGTTACCAGCTGGGCTTAAACCATGACACATGGCATGAGATCATCAAAGGCCTCAAGCATTACTTCCATACAGTAGACTTTTCTGCTTCAAATACATGCTGTGCAGACTTAAATTAGTACTCGATGCAGCAATTTTGACAACAATAGAGGACTTGCATGAATGAAATCAAGTTGCATGGCGGTCACTTGAATTACTCTAATTTATATATGTGAGGTACAAACCAGAAGCTGAAAATAGGAAAGGTCTAATCTTCGCCAGACATCCAAATAGATGCTGATGTAGAAGTAATTGTGTGGGGTACAAGCCCCTATAATAACAGGAGAACAAGTTAAAGCTTCTTGTTACAACATCTAATTGAGAAAAACAATCCAAATCCACACATGGCTCCCTGAAAACAACTTGACCCAACAATTAAAAAAAAAATCTTATTTTAGCATTACAGACAAATTTTAGACTACAAAATAAGCCTTTCCTATAAGAGGGATATGTCATTCAAGATACCCTTTGACTTCTTATCCTAGAGAAACTGCAGGTGGAATGTATAGGTCCCTCTCATGGTACATATCACAAAATTGCCAGGAAGCATGAAGTATAAGATCTGAGAAGGTAGCCAGGACTAGATACTTTGGTTGAAGCTACTACTGAACAGCCTAATGACAGGACGGAAGTGACTCATTAATTGCCACAGTAACCTTTACCTTGTACAAAGCGAGAGAAGTTGGATTGACATCGCAAGCATTGTTTGCTTATGCATCACTTGCCTGTCATTGTGTTCTCTCTCTGATGGATTATACTATTAAGTGGGCCATAAATAGCATTGATGTCACAAGTCACATCTGCTACTGCAATCATCTGCCTATCTAGTATTTGTAGGTGAGAAGGAAACCCCAAAAAGTGTTCATGTTACACAAAGCATCACCAGTTATTTCCTTCAACTTCAAGCTCTTCTTCAAAAAGACAGTAAAGTAGCATGCACAAAAGCCATCAATAGCTTCTGTCAACTCAATGGAGAAATCAGATTTTTCAGTAAAACTGTAGGAAGAAGTTCACAGACTGCTAATCTGAAAGGAAAAGTTTTCAAAGCTTTTAGCACAGGCATCCTACAAACTTAGAACTCGCACCACGACATTGTCACCACCTACAGAACGAGAGGGAGCAAGCACACAGGCTAAATGTAGATGGATCACAAAGGCTAAAATTTGAAACAGAACGATTGTCCAGATGGTAACCAAACAACAGAAGCAACAATCTGGATTAGACACAGTTCAAAAGCCAGTATTTTCAGAGTGGTTCACTTGAAAGAGAACAAAAACCTGTAATTCAGTGAAAAGAGAAAATGTTCGCTGCTTTTTAAGTCTCTTGAAGGAAAGAAGTTATACATGCAAGGTATATGACCATTATAGTACGGTCAGGTTGAAAAAGCTTCTTACCTTGTGGAGGTTTACCTGGGCAACTTGGACTTCTTCAGGTCCAAGATGTTTTGCACAAATCCAAACCTGATCACTGATCTACTAGATACTGGGATTACCTACATGAAATCTGTTCTATCTGCAGTTGTCCTCAGTTGCTGCTTGTCTGTTAGGGTTCTTGTTACTTGTTATCTGGTTAGGAATAAATAAATCAAAATAATGACATTACTATCATTCATTTTTTTTATGTCAAAGAAAGGACTACATCCCTCTCCATGCATTGCAGAACTGGAGAGCACAGCTCAAGCATGCTGTGACAGAGGAAGGCAGCAGCTCTCCTGCATGCTCCGTCTTCACTTATTTCTCTACTGTTCTCTTTGATTCTCTTCTGTTTGACATACCATAGCCACTATCATTATGCTTCTTTAAGAATAAACTTCTTTAAACTGTATTCAGTATTCCTGCCTGCAACTAGGTAGTGCTGGATGTACCATTCGCACATTCCTCCACCCTGTACTACCTCCGATATACTCTAGCTATAGGTGTAGCCATATCTAAAGAATGGGAATATCTGATGTTCTTAATATCTGTCCACTTTGAATATATTTGACACCAGATATATCCATCACACCTTGTATAATTTTTTTTGTACCCACAAAGAGACACGAAGAAGAAAAAGACCACTTGATAAGGCAGGATAGTGATGTGGGCTTGAAATTGTTAGAAGTTTGCAAAACATACAGGGAAGCATACATTCATGCCCTACTTTTATTCACAACAATTCTTCAGATCTTCTCTGCATGCCAATGGGTTTCATTCTCTGCAAACATATCCACTCCAATGACATCCCTAGGCAATATTTGCTTCACAAGAGACAACCATTTCAATGTTCTTTGTGCTGACCTTGCTGCAGTCTTATGCATAGCAATTAGGCCATGATTATAAATTGTAATTTTTTGCATTTAAAAACTTCCCTTTCGTGTTCTTTTGTGTAGGATGATACTGAGAATTAGTTTTATTGGGTTGTTTTCCTTTTTTTAAGATATACAATATTTTCAGGTCAGTTACTATTTCCTCATTAAGTGGGAATCTCTATGGTCTTCACCTTATTAACAGAAAGCAGGAAATTATTTGTCATAGTTTTACCTTGAGTCAGGTAAGTGTCCTGATTCATAGAACTCATTAGGAACTCGCCAACAAAGTTTTAAGTTGACAAGCAGGTCTTCTTTATTGCGGCGCCAGGAGACACAGGGGATATCTCCTCCTAATGTGTCTCGTTTAAGCATCAAACAGACCGTGACTGTATTGTTGCTTAACACGCATATTCATTACATTTCTGGCAAACGTCATACATATTCATTAGTTGTCCGAGAATCATTTTACATAATTCCACGCCTATTTTTGCATGCGCGTAACAACGTGGTAGTGGTCTTTAGTGGTCGTTTTACTTCTTCCAACAATCTTCATCACTTGGCCATTCCTTGAACTCTTGTTCTGGTAGTCTTTGAGGTCTGCCCAGTAGATAAGTGCTTACGCCAGTTTAATTAGTTCGGTAACACTGCTGACATAAGAAGTGAGTGATTTCTTCCCGTCCTTCTACTTACCAGTTAACTTAGCTACAACACATCCTGAACATCTGCTAGTTTCAGACACTCTTTATCTACAGTCCTCAGTTTGCTTACAATAAATTTTATACGAAGGTCATAAGGTTCTAAAACTATGTCAGCTACAACGATTTATCTTATACAAGGATCCTTATTATGTTCTTTTGGTTGGGCTTTTTAGGTTTGGAAAGTTTCGTTGTTATGTACAAAGCCACCAAGCTTAAAGTTACTTAAAACTGAATTTTCTTATTTACAAAGGATTATATTTCATTTTGTACTTCCTTGTCTCAGTTGTGAAAAGTAAAGTTACTGGAACACTGATGAAAGCTAATGTTTTAATTTGTCTCCAAAGTCATAGTCATCCAATTACAGAGCTGGCAAGAGACACAGGAGGTTTAAGCAGTTATGCAAACACCTGGAATGAATGATTTGGGTCTTGGGAATGGAGTATTTGCAACCAACTTCCAAAGATCACTTGAAGCCTGGTATTTTATTATCTAATTCTATAAAAAAATAATCATTTAGTGTTTAAAAAAACCCCAAAACCAACCAAACGAAAAGCCAAACATCACTGCCACCTTCAATATTCTTAGTAGGTGCTCAGATAGCCAAAAGAAGCAGTCATTTTTTATGTTTTGATCCTATGCTTGATGTCACTACAAGTTGCTTTATTTTATTACTTGAATGTCCCTGGCTACTAAATGCTTAACTCTACCCCTGTATAGAGTTCCATGTTATGTTTAATTAGCTCCTTGCATGTAGAAACACTTTAGACAGGCAGGCGGTCTAAAAGCACTATTCATGTATCAGGCCACCTATAAGTGTCAGCATAATCCAAAGCTCGCTGCTTATTGTCTGATTTGACTTACTTGCCTGGCTATACTTATTTCCAGAAAATATTTGATCTTTCATATGATTAAATGATGAACACGAGGATGATAAAATGTTTATCTGGACCAAACAAATGAAAGAGCATGCACATCCTACACGTGGATGCACGCACAGGAATTTTCCCAATTACCTGAGACTCCTGGCATCAGCCGCAATGGGGCTCCCCACCTTGAAGTGTGGGACTGGATGATGATTCGGTGGTATTTGGTGATGTATTTCTTCTTAATCTCTGTTCTCTCTATGCAGCAATGATTTGATGCATTGCTACTTTTCCTCTGTACTTTACTTCTATATATATATATATGATTTGCTTTATTGTACTTATTTACTAGAGAGAGATATCTACCCGATTCGCATTAGTGCGCGTGTTTGCTTTGGTGTGCTTATTGACTTTAGCATGCTTGTTTAATAAACTACTGTCTTGGGTTCAGCTGTAACAGTTATTTTCTCCTTCCTAGTAGCTGGTGCAGTGCTGTGTTTTTGACTTCAGAGAACAGTGCTGATAAGACACCAATGTTTCAGTTGTTGCTAAGTAATGCTTACCCCGATCAAGGACTTCTCAGTCTCATGCTCTGCCAGTGAGGAGGGGCACAGGAAGCCGGGAGGAAGCAGAGACAGGACACCTGACCCAAAGTAGCCAAAGGGTTATTCCATACCACAGCACATCACGCCCAGTATATAAACTGGGGGGAGTAACCCAGAAGGCCTGGATTGCTGCTCGGGTCGGGCTGGGTATCGGTCGATGGGTGGTGAGCAATTGCATTGTGCATCACTTGTGTTTATTGGTTTTTTTCCCTTTCCCCTTTTAGTTTTATATTCTCTCCCCTTGTTATTTCCCTCATCATCATTACTATTGGCGGTAGTAGTAGTGGTTTTGTATTATACCTTAGTTACTGGACTGTTCTTATCTCAGCCCGTGGGGTTTACATTCTTTCGATTCTCCTCTCCATCCCTCCGGGAGCGGGGGGAGTGAGCAAGCGGCTGTGTGGTTCTGAGTTACTGGCTCGGCTTAAACCATGACAGTCCTTTGTGGCACCCAACGTGGGGCTCAAAGGGTTGAGATAACGACAGATCTGACCAGCGTGTGTCTAACTGTGCATGTGATAAGCATTCATTGTTTCGGATTAATAGTCACTCCTCACAATGTTGATTTATTTGCTCTCAGAGTTGTTGCTCTTGGTCTCAGAGTTTCAGCATGTTATACCTTACTTGCAGCCAGTATTTGCTGTTTTAACGCTTATCGGCTTTGGGGCCTGGGTTAAGGTTCTTGTTTCGCTGTACTTTTGGGGTAATGACTTCTAATACAATAGAATCATCGATCATGAAAGTGATCTGGCATGCGTTCTCAGCGTGGTCATCACCTCTATACTTTGGGAGGCATATAATGGGAATTTTTAGCAATTTCACATCTTTTTTTTCTCCTCGGTGGGTCAACCTATGAAGGAGACATTCCCTCACACCCTCCACTCCCCCACCAGGCTATTTACAGCAGAATTGAGAATTCTGAAAATTTTGGATGTCCTTTGGAGACCCTTGAAACCTGCCTGCTGCTTTTGCTGGGAATCAGCATGTTGCCACAAATACTGCATGTGTTCTACCCACGGCCATACTACCTTGAGAACGCCATATTTCATCTGATCTCGAAAGTTAAGCAGGGTTGGGCTCGGGTCTTGTCTAAGGTTAACAGACGATCTAAGAGGACCACCAAGAGATTTTCCCCGAGGCTGGACGGTCATGACTGGCAGGGTGTGTGGGATTGTATGGGCAAGTATCAAGGCCAGTTGGCCCCTCCAGTGCTTTGGAACTTTGCCCCTGAACAAATGTGAAATCCAGAAGAATTAGTAAAAACACTTAAATGAGGTGTGCTGTCGTCCTGGCAATGCCAGAGAGGGAGAAATCATGGCAACGTGCTTGGGCTTGGCCTACGCCTACAGAGCGTCTCTGGAAAAAGATGTCTCTGGATCTGATGGAAAAGCAACAGACAGCGCAGCTACTCAACCCCCAAGCACAGCAGCTACACCAACCCCAACAACAGACACTGCAGCCACTCCAAGCACAGTCGTAGACAGTGCAGCTAAACCAAAGGACCAATCCGTGCCAAATCAGTTGCCTCTATGAGCAAGAGGAAAAGCAAATGAGAGCACCACTATCTCCTTTAAAACATAAACAAGGCATTAGTTTAACTTTAGGGCTACATTTCAATGGCATATTGTCAGCCACAGCCTCTCTGAATGGTTGATCACACTTCGTTCTTTCACATTCTCCTGTCATTTATCTTCGGTTAGTATTTTTTTACTGTTTACTTTGATTTCTTTAAGATCTAACAAAATACTTTTTTTGGTGGTTCTCCCTCCATCTATTTGCCTCTTGGCCTCTTCTCACTGATTCCAGAATAGATTCTCATTTCTGAATTATTTTTTAAATAGGAATGTCTCTCCTTCTTTCCCAGCCCCACACCTCTGTCACTCTTTTTTGAACCTGAAGAAATCCCAAGCTTTCCCCGTGTCTTTTAGCCAGCTAGGTTTGCTGTTTAGCGCTCTCAGTATTGAGCTAGTTCTGAGAAACCTGGATTTACCATGTCAGATGGCAAAGCCTCGCAGAGACAGTACAGATACAGAAGCATTATGCTTACTTAGCTTCTCACTGATGAAGGCATGCACCTCATTTCTTAACACTCAACTAACTGGATTTTCAAGAATAACTCTATAGCTAAATCCTAAGGGTTTTGTCTATTCAAGACTTAAATGATCATCCCACTAAGTGCACAATCACCTATAACAGTTGCCTTTCATGGGCTTCGTGGCCCATCTTATATACTAAATTTAAAATATCAGACTACTTGTTAAACAAACCTGTGCGATTTCTGATGGGCCATGCACAGTGTTCATTGGGGAAATCGGGGACAGGTTTTTATAGCTGATACTCATGCTCCCACTTCATGCTTATGATGCAGTAAACTATGGCATGAAGTTATCAGACATCATGCTCTGATAAGTATGTCTTTCTTGTACAAGGATTAAATTAGACCTGGTTCCTAGCACATGGCATCACCTTGTCAGAGATATTCACAATCTCTGATATAATTCCTAAGGTGTTTAATGACCCAGATTTATAATATCTGAAACATTATCTGAAGTGCCTGAATAAGGACTACAGTTGATAACTTTAGTTCTCAAATGCAATAAGGATTTTCAAACCACTATTAAGCTCTTGTTCAGCAACAACAAATCTTTATCCAAAGCTGTCTTAAAACCAACTCTAGGAATAACTTTTTTTAAGGATCTAAAACTTAAATCTCATGTTTCATTCCAAGACCAAGATTATTTTTCTTTAAACTATTTCTTCTAAGATAAATATACAGCAGAATGTATTTAAAAAATCAAATAAACCAAAACATTTCCAAACCAAAATACTTATCTGATCATATGTCACTCTTCCTATGCTGAGAATAACCCATGTGTGACAGATGGTGAACATTTTGCTTATCGTACTATAGGAAACCACTCAGACAATACATCAGTGAGAGTCATAGAAATACATACTCGGAAATGAATGACATTAAATAACTTAATAAATTAAATAAAAAAGTATTGAATAACCCATTTCCCATGATTACTCAAGAGTATGTTCTGCTTCAGATTCCTAAAATAGTTATTCTGAGGCTCATCTCAAGGCTCAGAATATATCCTGGTAGTAGATCAAACCCTGTAACCATTTTCTCCTGGTGAAAACTGAAATTTTAGGTCGTCTTCTGAATTAAGCAAAAAATAGAACCTGCATACAGGTCATCCATATTTCATATAGTGATCCTATGAGAACTACCAGCAACAAAGGGGATAAGCGGGAGGTTGATATAACACTGACATCTCTGCAGCTTTAACTTTTTTGGAAGTGCCGTAAAAGAGTTTTCACTTTGGTCAGAATGTCTCATTTGATATTCACTTTTGCTTGGATATAATCTTTAAAAATGCCCTAATTTGAGGTCATTCTAAATAATTTATTCCCCTTCAATTTGGACACGGAATAAAACAGCCATAATTGTTACTTTCATAGAATCATAGAATAGTAAGGGTTGGAAAGGACCTTAAGATGATCTAGTTCCAACCCCCCTGCCATGGGCAGGGACACCTCGCACTAAACCATGTCACCCAAGGCTCTGTCCAACCTGGCCTTGAACACCGCCAGGGATGGAGCATCCACAACCTCCCTGGGCAACCCATTACAGTGTTTCATCACCCTCACTGTAAAGAACTTCTTCCTTATATCTAATCTAAACTTCCCCTGTTTAAGTTTGAAGCCATTACCCCTTGTCCTACCACTACAGTCCCTGATGAAGAGTCCCTCCCCAGCATCCTTGTAGGCCCCCTTCGGATACTGGAAGGCTGCTATGAGGTCTCCACGCAGCCTTCTCTTCTCCAGGCTGAACAGCCCCAACTCTCTCAGCCTGTCTTCATACGGGAGGTGCTCCAGCCCCCCTATCATCCTCGTGGCCCTCCTCTGGACTCGCTCCAACAGCTCCATGTCCTTTTTATGTTGAGGACACCAGAACTGTACGCAGTACTCCAAGTGGGGTCTCACAAGAGCAGAGTAGAGGGGCAGGATCACCTCCTTCAACCTGCTGGTCACGCTTCTTTTGATGCAACCCAGGATACAGTTGGCTTTCTGGGCAGCAAGCGCACACTGCCGGCTCATGTTCAGTTTCTCATTGATCAACACCCCCAAGTCCTTCTCTGCAGGGCTCCTCTGAATCTCTTCTCCGCCCGACCTGTAGCTGTGCCTGGGATTGCCCCGACCCAGGTGTAGGACCTTGCACTTGGCTTGGTTGAACTTCATGAGGTTGGCATCGGCCCACCTCACAAGCGTGTCAAGGTCCCTCTGGATGGCATCCCTTCCCTCCAGCGCATCAACCGAACCACACAGCTTGGCGTCATCGGCAAACTTGCTGAGGGCGCACTCAATCCCACTGACCATGTCTCTGACAAAGATGTTGAACAGGACCGGTCCCAACACCGATCCCTGAGAGACACCACTCGTTACAGGTTTCCAACTGGACATAGAGCCATTTACCACAACTCTTTGCGTGCGGCCATCAAGCCAGTTCTTTATCCGCTGAGTGGTCCATCTATCAAATTGATGTCTCTCCAATTTAGAGACAAGGATGTCATGCGGGACAGCGTCGAACGCTTTGCACAAGTCCAGGTAGATGACGTCAACTGCTCTGCCCCTGTCCATCAGTTCCGTGGCTCCATCATAGGCCACCAAATTGGTCAGGCAGGATTTCCCCTTAGTGAAGCCATGCTGCCTGTCACGAACCACCTCGTTGTTTTTCATGTGCCTTAGCATGCTTTCCAGGAGAAACCGTTCCAAGATTTTGCCAGGCACAGAGGTGAGGCTGACTGGTCTGTAGTTCCCTGGGTCTTCTACCTTCCCCTTCTTGAAAATGGGGGTTATATTACCCTTCTTCCAGTCATCGGGAACTTCACCTGACTGCCAGGATTTTTCGAATATGATGGACAGTGGCTTAGCAACTTCATTCGCCAGCTCCTTCAGGACCCGCGGATGGATTTCATCAGGTCCCATGGACTTGTGCACGTTCAGGTTCTTAAGGTGGTCTCGAACCTGATCCTCTCCTACAGTGGGCCTAAGGTCTTCATTCTCACAGTCCCTGCATTTGCTTTCCAAGACTTGGGTGATGTGGTCAGAGCATTTGCTAGTGAAGACTGAGGCAAAGAAGTCATTGTGAACCTCAGCCTTCTCCAAATCCATGGTAGCCAGTTCTCCTGATAGCTTCTGGAGAGGGCCCACGTTGTCCCTCGTCTGTCTTTTATTTGCTACGCATCTATAGAATCCTTTCCTGTTATCTTTCACATCCCTTGCCAGATTTGATTCTAGCTGGGCCTTAGCTTTCCTAACCTGGTCCCTAGCTTCCCGGGCAATGCTCCTATATTCTTCCCAGGCCGCCTGTCCTCGCTTCCACCTTCTATAAGCTTCTTTTTTCCCTCTAAGTTTCCTCGGCAGCTCCTTGTCCATCCATGGAGGTCTCCTGGCCCTCCTGCTGCACTTTCTTCTAGTCGGGATGCAACACTCCTGAGCACGTAGCAGATGATCCTTGAATATCAACCAGCAGTCTTGGGCCCCCCTGCCCTCTAGGACTATATCCCATGGAACCTTACTAAGCAGGTTCCTGAAGGGGCCAAAGTCTGCTTTCTTGAAGTCCAGGGCAGTGAGCTTGCTGCATGCTCTTCTCACTGCCCTGAGGATCTCAAACTCAACCATCTCGTGATCACTACAGCCAAGGCTGCCCTGGAGCGTCACATTTCCAACCAGTCCCTCCCTGGTGGTGAGCACGAGGTCAAGCATGGCACCTCTCCTTGTCGGCTCCTCTATTACTTGCAAGAGGAAGTTGTCTTCCGCATAATCGAGGAACCTCCTGGATTGCTTCTGCCGGGCCGTACCGTCCCTCTAACAGATGTCAGGATGGTTGAAGTCCCCCACGAGGACAAGGGCCTGCGAGCGTGAGGCTGCTCCTATCTGTCTGTAGAGCGCTTCATCCACAGAGTCCTCTTGATCAGGCGGCCTGTAACAGATCCCCATGGTAATGTCCCCCATCACTGTTCTCCCTTTGATCCTGACCCACAAACACTCTGTTAACTCATCACCCGTCCCCAGACAGAGTTCCATACTCTCCAGCCTATCACTGACGTAAATAGCAACACCCCCTCCCCGTCTGCCTGGCCTGTCTTTTCTAAAGAGCCTGTAACCTTCCATTCCAACACTCCAGTCATAGGAGCCATCCCACCATGTTTCTGTGATACCAATGACATCATATCCCTGTAGCCTTGCACACATCTCTAATTCCTCTTGCTTGTTCCCCATACTACGGGCGTTTGTATAGAGGCACCTTAGCCGAGCTCCAAATGCAGCCGACTCAATGGCTGGAGCAGCTGAAACATCTCTGCATCGCTCCAAGCACTCATTACAGGTGCTGGCCACTGACTGGGAGTGTTGGGATGGATCGATGCCCCCCTCCCCCAACACATCTAGTTTAAAGCTTTCTTGACCAGCCTGGCAAGCCTCCTACCAAAACGGCTCTTCCCCTTCTTTGTCAGACCAGCTCCACCAGTCTCCAGTAGACCTGGCCTCCCAAATCGAGTCCCATGTTCTAAATAGCCAAACCCCTGACTATGGCACCACTGTTCTAACCGTTTATTAACCTGCCAAATGCACCTAGCTTTTTTAAGGTCCTCCCCTTTGTCCTGGAGAATCGATGAAAAAACTATATCTGAGCTCCAGAGCCCCTAACCACCTCTCCCAAGGCTCTGTAGTCCTTCTTAATGTTCTCCAGGCTACTGCTATCTATATCTCCAGCACCCACAGGGACCACTAGAAGGGGGTAATAGTCAGTGGGACTTGACTTACTAGAGCAGGCAGCCTCTCAGCAACATCACTGATCCGAGCCCCTGGCAGGCAACACACCTCCCTCGAGACTGGATCAGGCCGGCAGATGGGTGCCTCTGTGCCTTTCAAAGTAGAGTCACCTACTGCTATGACCCGGCCGCTTTTTCCTGGAACGAGAGCAAGAAGGAGCAACTCATGCAGTGAAGGCTGATGAATACCCAATGCACGTACTACAGGGGATGGCATCTGAACAAGAGTTAATACTACATGAATCAGAGGAAGAGGAAGAAGAAGAGGTAACCTCTCGATACCTGACTTCGTCCAAGCTGCGGAATATACGAAAATATTTCAGCCGTCTTCTAGGTGAGCACATCGTCACCTGGTTGCTCCGATGCTGGGACAATGGGGCCGATGGTCACGAATTAGGAAGTAGGGAAGCCAAGCAGCTGGGATCATGTGCTAGGGAAGGGGGAATTGACAAAGCGATTGCAAAAGAGAAACGAGCCCTCAGCCTTTGGAGGTGGGTCTTGACAGCTGTGAAGGAAATTTATCACTACAAGGACGATGTTATGTGTCACTCAGCCACATGGACCATGATGGAGAGAGGCATCCAGTCCCTGAGGGAATCAGCCATTCTAGAGATGATCTATCGTAGGCCGGATGCCCGGAATGCACCTGTAGATCCAGATGAAGTCAAATGTACATGACCCATGTGGTGGAAATTTACATGGAGTGTGCCATTATCATATGACCACTCATTAGCATCAATGATCTGGAGCAAGGCAGCAGCACCAACAGTGGATGACCTGACTCATCACCTATACTCGTGTTGGTATTTGATATATCATGCATGGCGAAATATAAAAATAAATTCAAAGAATGCATAGTTGATGATGTTTTGATACAGAAGACTCCATTAGTGTGCTTTCTCCAAAGCACATTGTCCTGGGTTCAGCTGTAACGGTTATTTTTCTCCTTCTTAGTAGATGGTGCAGTGTTGTGTTTTCCACTTTAGCCAGAGAACAATGCTGGTAACACACCAGTGTTTTAGTTGTTGCTAAGTAATGCTTACCGCGATCAAGGACTTCTCAGTCTCATGCTCTGCCAGGGAGGAGGGGCACGGGTTGCCAGGAGGAAGCAGAGAGAGGACACCTGACCCAAAGTAGCCAAAGGGGTATTCCACCGATAATAATAATTGTTAGGGAAATAACAAGGGGAGAGAATATCAAACTAAAAAGGGAAGGAAAAAAAACCCAATAAACACAAGTAATGCACACTACAATTGCTCACCACCCGCCAACCGATACTCAGCCTGACCCGAGCAGCGATCTGCCCCTTCTGGGTGACTCTCCCCGGTTTATATACTGGGCATGACGTGCTGTGGTATGGAATACCCCTTTGGCCAGTTTGGGTCAGGTGTCCTGTCTCTGCTTCCTCCCGGCTTCCCCTCCTCTCTGGCAGAGCATGAGACTGAAAAGTCCTTGATCGGGGTAAGCATTACTTAGCAACTACTAAAACATCAGTGTGTTATCAGCACTGTTCTCAGACTAAAGTCAAAAACACAGCACTGCACCAGCTACTAAGAAGGAGAAAAATAACTGCTACAGCTGAACCCAGGACAAACTGTTATTTTGAGAATTTCAGCATGTATATTTATGGATCATTTAAATTAATTTTGGATAGAATTTGTTCTCTACAGTTTTGTTAAATTTATAAACAGAATCTTTAACTAGAGTCAACTTAGTTGCTGTATATCCAACTCCTAAATAGGGACTGAACTTAACATTTCTGAAGGCATTTCTCAATTACAGAATGTAAAATTTAATGTGTTAAACATGTAATTGTGCAATCCTTCCATTCCAACACTCCAGTCATAGCAGCCATTCCACCATGTCTCTACCATGCCAATAAGCTTATAGCCCTGCAGGCGTGCTCATGTCTCTAACTCCTCTTTTTTGTTGCCCATGCTACATGGATTTACATAGAGGCATTTAAGTTTTGGCCACAATAAAGCCGACTTGCTGGCTGGAGTGGCAGGAATTCCTTTGTGCTACTCTTCAGGTGTTCTCTTGCTGACCTGTGATCCCTCTCCAGGCTCTGGGCTTTTCTCACTGGCACTGGCACCGGCACCGGCACCGGCACCGGCACCGACCTGTTAAGAGTGGGATGGATAGAGGTTCTATTCCCCTGGCAACTTTAACACCCTCGTCACCAGCTTAGCAAGCCTATGAATGAAGATGCTCTTCCCCTTCTCTAACAGATGGATCTCATAAGCCCCCAGTAGACCAGGTTTCTCAAAGTGAGTCCCATGGTCTAAGTAGCTGAACCCCTGGCTGTGGCTATCCAGTCCTGTAACCATTTGTTGATTCCTCAGATTTGACTGGCCCTTTCAAACACCTTCACTTTGACTGGAAGGATTGATAAAAATCTCCCTGTGCTCCAGAGTCCCTTACCGCTGCTCCCAGAGCTCTGTAACCCTTCTTAATACTCCTCAGATTGCTCCTGGCCTTATCAGTGATGCCCATGTGAAAAAATGTCCTAGGTTCAGCTACAGCAGTCATTTTTCTCCTTCTTAGCAGCTGGCGCAGTGCTGTGTTTTTGGGATTGGTCCATGGACTAAGGAATGATATCTCTTTGTGTGTGGGTGTATATCTATATATATGAGACAAAAGCGATGGTGTATTGAAAAATCTGGGATCTGAGCATGACGTGAATGGTATGGAATAAGGGGTGGATACTGTCCTGGGTTCAGCTACAGCAGTCATTTTTGTCCTTCTTAGTAGCTGGTGCAGTGCTGTGTTTTTGACTTTCAGCCTGGGAACAACGCTGATAACACCGATGTTTTTAGTTGTTGCTAAGTCATGTTTACTCTGACCAATGACTTTCCCAGTCTCATGCATTGCCAGGGTGGAGGGGAAGCCGGGAGGAAGCAGAGACAGGACACCTGACCCAAACTAGCCAAAGGGGTATTCCATACCACAGCACATCATGCCCAGTATATAAACCTGGGGGAGTTACCCGGAAGGCCCCAGATCACTGCTCGGGTTGGGCTGGGTATCGGTCGGCAGGTGGTGAGCAATTGTATCCTCTCCCCTTGTTATTTCCCTTATCATTATTTTTATTAGTGGTGGTAGTAGTGGTTTTGTATTATACCTTAGTTACTGGACTGCTCTTATCTCAACCCGTGGGAGTTACATTCTTCCAATTCTCCTCCCCATCCCTCCGGGAGCAGGGGGAGGAAGAAGGTGGGGAGTGAGTCAGCAGCTGTGTGGCTCCGAGTTACCAGCTGGGCTTAAACCATGACAAACAACAGCAGAGGATAATAGTGGACTGTACGAGGCTTGGTAGCGTAGGCTCAGTTCATACGTTTAAACTAACAATAGTGTGTGTGGCTTTAAACTAACATAGTAAAATACAGCAAAGTCTTCTAACTTGCTAACACGTAGAGAGAAAGGAATGTTTGGCTGATGGGTGAGGGAACATCATGGGACTGATAACAAGTAAGGAGACAGTAACTAAGGCCAAGGATGCTAGCCTCAAGGATAACAGAGTGGCACCCAATGTGGAGCGAGACTGGAACAGAACAGAAGCAAGGACATACCAACTGCTAACTCAGCACTAGGACCTTGCAAGTGTGCGCAAGCACTAAGGTCATTCAGTAAACACAGTGAAGAAGACTATCGACGACCACCAGAGACCCCCACTCAGCAAGAAAGCGCATGTGTAATTAGAATGCAAATATAATTCGTGCCCAGAAATCTCATGAATATGTAAATCGTTTCCTGGAAAGGCTGTGAATATGCATGAGTATGCTAAATATACAGCTGCTGCCAGCAAGTAACGGGTGCGCTCGCCTTTGTCAAATGATTTGCGTGTGTGCCCAGCAATGCAATAAAGAATGCTGCTTTCTAAAACTCCAAATTGAGTCTTAGAGAGTTTCTCCGACCGACTTTTACAGTAACAGTAGTCTCTCCTAACTTTGTAAATCTAAAATGTAGAGCTCTACAGCAGGATAAGCGGCATCATAAAGAGGATCTCTGAATGAGCCATATATGAGAATGTTGGTTTATTTTCACTGATTAAGAGAAAATGGAGTGAAGATGACTAGCTTAGATGTAAGATTATTATGGTTTATGGCAGTTGACAATCTTGTCTGTTTTAACTGTTCTTAAAAAATGGGATATGTCCATATAAAATCCCAGTGAAAATGAAATTCACAGCGGCCCATCTGTCAGAGTCTACAGGTAGAAACTGCTGGATGGTGTATGAGGCATGTTTAAACAAAGCAATTTTAAGAACACAGCACAATAAGATTTTAATAAAGAGCATCCGTAATAGAGATAAATTAGGGAGACTCTGAATGGTATTCAGAAACAATATGTTAAATAGGATCAGAAATAAAAGTGGAAATCCTTTGTGGCTAATTTCCTACCAGGTGCACCTATGGTTTAAGAAGGAAGGTGATGAAAATGCTATTCATTAATTGTTTCCTACAAAAATTTCTTGCAGTCAGTCACCATCTTGAGACATAACTAGTTTTTAGGAAAAGTTCTACCAATGTGGATTATAGAAATAATAACGGTGCATATTTATACTGAGTCTAACATTTGGGAATCACAAGCACTTCATAAATACAGTGAAAACTTTCAAAAACACAGTAAGGAAGTTGTCTAATAGAACTAGGAAGTCTTGTGTGTCAAGCAGAAAAAACTTCTCTGTTAATATATAAAGTGACCCTTGAACTGCCTGAGGTTTGCATGGACTTCTGTCATGGTTTGAGCCCAGTCTCTGTTTCCTCCTGGCTTCCCCTCCTCCCTGGCAAAGCATGAGACTGAGAAAGTCCTTGGTTGGAGTAAACATTACTTAGCAACAACTAAAAACATCGGTGTTATCAGCGTTGTTCCCAGGCTGAAAGTCAAAAACCACAGCACTGCACCAGCTACTAAGAAGGAGAAAAATGACTGCTATAGTTGAACCCAGGACAGTATCCACCCCTTATTCCATACCATTCATGTCATACTCAGATCCCACATCTCTCAACACACCATCGCCCCTGTCCCATATATACACATATATATACACCCACACCCACACACAGTGAAAGATATCATTCCCTAGTCCATGGACCAATCCCTGTAAAATTGCTGAACTCATCCAGTCCATGATGTCAGGCTCCATCTCTTGTAATAGTCTTTCAGGGCAGGAGAGACGGTGTGTAGTGTTGGATTGTTGCCTGCTGATAATACCGCCAAACTCATCTGGTCACTGCTGAGCTCATCTGGTTTCCTCAAAATTCATTCTTTGTTGAGGTGATGATCGGAGGGAAGTCAGGGTCAATTGCTGGCGACCTGAAGATATCTAGCTGGTGGGCTCTAAAAGTGTTATATAGCAGGCAACAGCGTACAATTGATTTCATTGGCTGTTTTCCCCCAAAATCAAATCACCTTGAGGTACACATCGGACTTCCCCATCTTCCCGCATTACCCACCAAGTATATCCAGGTCCCTGAGCAAAAGCAACCCCACGAGTGGGTTTGCCTTTACCTGAAGCAGGAATAACCCAGACTGTCTTCCCCAACAAAGTCTTTATGTGCACCACAGGAAATTTATCCCCCTCTACAGTACATAGAAGTTCTGATTGGGCTGGGCCAGCCCTGTCGGCAGATCCCCTAGCATTGACCAACCAGGTGGCTTTTGGTAAATGTGTATCCCAGTGTTTGAAAGTCGCATCATCCATTGCTCTCAGTGTAGATTTGACAGCCGTTAAAAAGCCGAAGTACCGTCGGATTTTCCCAGAGGCTGGTGCATGGTAGGGGATGTGATATACCCACTCAATGCCATGCTCTTTGGCCCAAGTGTCTATCAGGTTGTTCTGGAAATGAGTCCCATTTTCTGACTCAATTCTCTCTGGGGTGCCATGTCGCCACAAGACTTGTTTCTCATAGTGTTCCGGGCAGTGGCGTGGCGCACAGCGTATGTTTCCAGCCATCCGGTGGTTGCTTCCACCATGGCAAGCACCATGTAAAAAGAAACTACTGGCCATGTTTCTCGTTCAGCAATGTCCAAGGCCAGCTGGATGGCTTTCACCTCTGCAAACTGACTCTATTCACCCTCTCCTTCAGCAGTTTCTGCAACTTGTTGCAGGGGACTCCACACAGCTGCTTTCCATCTCTGATGGTTTCCCACAAAACGGCAGGACCCATCAGTAAACAAGGCATATGGCTTTTCACTCTCTGACAGTTCATTATATGGTGGGGCCTCTTCAGCATGCATGACCTCCTCTTCTGGTGACATCCCAAGCTCTTTGCCCTCTGGCCAGTCCATGATGACTTCTAGAATTCCTGGACGACTGGGATTTCCTATTCGAGCTCGTTGTGTAATTAGTGTGGCCCACTTACTCCATGTAGCATCAGTTGCATGATGTGTAGAGGAGACCCTGCCTTTGAACATCCAGCCCAGCACAGGCAACCGGGGTGCCAGGAGGAGCTGTGCTTCAGTTCCAATCACTTCTGAGGCAGCTCGAACCCCTTCATAGGCTGCCAGTATCTCTTTTTCAGTGGGAGTATAGCTGGCCTCGGATCCTTTATATCCCCGACTCCAAAAGCCAAGGGGTCGACCTCGAGTCTCCCCTGGAGCATTCTGCCAGAGGCTCCAGGTAGGACCATTCTCCCCGGCTGCAGTATAGAGCACATTTTTCACATCCGGCCTGGCCCGGACTGGTCCAAGGGCTACTGCATGAACTATTTCTCCTTTAATTTGTTCAAAGGCTTGTTGTTGCTCAGGACCCCATTTGAAATCATTCTTCTTCCGGGTCACGTGATGGAGAGGGCTTACAATCAGAATGTAATTTGGGATGTGCATTCTCCAGAACCCCACAACACCTAAGAAAGCTTGTGTTTCTTTCTTGTTAGTTGGTGGAGACATTGCTGTTATCTTGTTGATCACGTCTGTGGGGATCTGGCGACATGCATCCTGCCATTTTATTCCCAAAAATTGAATCTCCTGTGCAGGTCCCTTGACCTTATTCCGTTTTATGGCAAAACCAGCCTTCAGCCTGAATTGGATTATCTTCCTCCCTTTCTCAAAAACTTCTTCCACTTTATCGCCCCATACGATGCTGTCATCAATGTATTGCAGGTGTTCTGGAGCTTGCCCCTGTTCCGGTGCAGTCTGGATCAGTCCATGGCAGATGGTAGGGCTGTGTTTCCACCCCTGGGGCAGTTGGTTCCAAGTGTAATGGACGCCCCTCCAAGTGAAAGCAAACTGTGGCCTGCACTCTGCTGCCAAAGGGATTGAGAAAAATGCATCGGCAATATCAATTGTGGCATCCCACTTGGCTGCCTTTGACTCCAGTTCATATAGAAGTTCTAGCATGTCCGGTACGGCAGCACTCAATGGTGGTGTGACTTCGTTCAGGCGACGATAGTCTTCTGTTAGTCTCCACTCTCCGTTAGACTTTCACACTGGCCATATAGGGCTATTAAAGGGTGAGCGGGTCCTGCTGATCACTCCTTGGCTCTCCAGTCTGCGGATCAGCTTATGGATGGGAATCAAGGAGTCTCGGTTGGTGCGATATTGCCGCCGGTGCACTGTTGTGGTTGCAATTGGCACTTGTTGTTCTTCGACCTTCAGCAACCCCACAACAGAAGGATCCTCTGAGAGACCGGGCAAGGTGGACAGCTGCTTAATTTCCTCTGTCTCCAAGGCAGCTACACCAAAAGCCCATCTATACCCTTTTGGGTCTTTGAAGTACCCTCTCCTGAGATAGTCTATGCCAAGGATGCATGGAGCCCCTGGACCAGTCACAATGGGGTGCTTTTGCCACTTCCTCCCAGTCAGGCTGATTTCAGCCTCCAGTATAGTTAACGCTTGGGATCCTCCTGTCACTCCAGAAATATAAATGGGTTTCACCCCTTGATACCTTGATGGCATCAGAGTACACTGTGCACCGGTATCTAGTAGAGCCTTATACTTCTGTGGGACTGATGTGCCAGGCCATCTGATCCACACAGTCCAGTAAACCCAATTGTCCCTCTCCTCCACCTGGCTGGAGGCAGGGCCCCTCTAATAGTGATCACAAGATTGTCCACTTATGTCTTGCAAAAAGGGATTAGTATTCCTTATCACAGGAGCTGGAGTAAAATCAGCTCTTCCACTCCATCTGGGAAACTGCTCACCAGAGACTGGAGCAGCAGCTTTCCTGGGAGGATCATCCTTGACTGTTGTTCTCCTCTACAGTTCACGCACCCGTTCCTCCAGAACTGAGGTAGGTTTTCCATCCCACTTTCTCATGTCTTCTCCGTGATCCCGCAGGTAAAACCATAGGGTGGCACGTGGCATGTACCTCCTATATTTTCTCTCTCGAGCAGTAGGGCGCCTTCTGTTAATAGCTGAGACATGGGTTGGTACGCTTGGGGAGCTGGATAGATCGGATAAATCGTCTCTCCATTGTTTGAACTCCTGGGGCAGTTTTGCCACAGCTGAAGTGATGGAAGGGGTGAGATTGTCTTCGAACTCTCAGATTTGACGAATCAGGCAATCCACTGTTGGTGATACTCCATCATTCCAGGTCATTGATGCCAATGTGTGGGCATATGATGATGGTGCACTCTGTGTAAGTTTCTGCCACATGGGTCGTGTACATTCGACTTCATCTGGATCTACGGATGTGTTCCTGGCATCCGGCCTACAATAGATCATCTCTAGAATGGCTGATTCCCTCAGGGACTGGATGCCTTTATCGTGGTCCAGTTGGCTAAGCGACTCGTAATATTGTCTTTGTAGGGAAACCTTTCCTTCACACTGCCAGGAGCCGCCTCCAAAGACTGAGGGCTCGCTTCTCTCTTGCAATTGATTTGTCAATTCCTCCTTCCCTAGCAAGTGATCCCAGCTGCTTGGCTTCCCTACCTTCTAGTTCGTGACCGTCGGCCCCATTGTCCCAGCATCGGAGCAACCAGGTGACAATGTGCTCCCCTGGAACACGGGTGAAATCTTTTCGCATATTCCGCAGCTCGGTTGAGGTCCGGGGTCGGGAAGTGACCTCTTCTTCTTCTTCCTCTTCCTCTGACCCACGTAGTAGTAACTCTTGTTCAGATGCTGTTCCGTGTAGTAATAGTATTGGGTCTTCATCTTTCTTCGCTTCGCGGGTTGCTCTTTGTGCTTCTCGTTTGCTTTTGCTTACAGGGGCAAGAGACATTGTCACAAACTGGCCATTTGGTTTAGCTGCAGTGTTTGTCACTGTGGTTGGAGTGGCTGCAGTGTCTGCCACTAGGATTGGAGTGGTTGCAATGTCTATTGCTGGGGTTGGTGAAGCTGTTGTGCTTGGGAGTTGAGTAACACCAGCTGCATTGTTTGTTTATTGCTGTCAGGGTTTGAGTAGCTACTGTACTTGTCACTGGGGTTGGTGTAGCTGCGGTGCTTGGAGTAGCTATATTGTCTGTAGCTGTCGGGGTTTGAGTAGCTGTTGTGCTTGTCACTGTGGTTGGCGTAGCTACTGTATTTGAAGTTGGAGTAGTTGCGTTGTCTGTTGTGGTCAGGGTTTGAGTAGCTGCTGTGCTTGTAGTTGGCATAGCTGCAATGTCTGATGCTTTGCCATCAGATCCAGAGACATTTTTTTCCCTTTGAAGGTGCTGGATAGTGTTGAGCAGGGCTCTGTAGGCGTAGGCCAAGCCCCAGCACGTTGCAGCAAGTTGTCCCTCTCTGGTATAAACAGAACGACAGCACACCTCGTTTAAGTGTTTTACTAGTTTTTCCGGATGTTGCACTTGTTCAGGGGTGAAGTTCCAAAGCACTGGAGGGGCCCACTGGCCTAGATACTTGCCCATACTATCCCACACACCCTGCCACTCATGACTGTCCAGCCTCAGGGAAAATCTCTTGGTGGTCCTCCTATATCATCCTCTAACCCTAGACCAGATTTGAACCCGATACTGCTTAACTTTCGCGATCAGATGAAATAGGGTTTTCCCAGGGTGGGATGGTTGTGGGTAAAGTACTCTTCATATGTGTGCCAACATGCTGATCCCCAGCACAATCAGCAGGCAGGTCTCAAGGTTATTCAAAGGCCATCCGAAACCTTCAGAACTCTCAAACGCTGCTGTAAATAGCCTGGTGGGGGAGTGGGGGGTGAAAGGGAATGCCTCCTTCATAGGTTGACCCCCCCGAGGAGGAAAAAAAAGATATGTAATTGCTGAAAAATTTCTTTATATACCTCCCATAGTATAGAGGTGATGAACAAGCTGGGAATGCAAGCCAGACCAGATTCATGATCAATGAGTCTATTGTATTCCAAGTCATTACCATGAAGTACAGTGAAACAACAACCTTAGCCCAGGCCCCCCAGCCAGTAAACACTAAACAGCAAATACTGGCTGTAAGTAAGGTACAACATGCTGAAACTCTGAGATCAAGCACAACAAGTCTGAGAGCCAAATAATCACCATTGTGATGAGTAGTAACAATGAATGCTTATCACAAATATGATTAGACACACTCTGGTCAGATCTGTCCTTATCTCAACCCTTCGAGCCCCACGTTGGGCGCCACAAAGGACTGTCGTGGTTTGAGCCCAGCCGGTAACTCAGAACCACACAGCCGCTCGCTCACTCCCCCCCCTTCTTCCTCCCCCCGCTCCCGGAGGGATGGGGAGGAGAATCGGAAGAATGTAACTCCCATGGGTTGAGATAAGAGCAGTCCCGCAACTAAGGTATAATACAAAACCACTACTGCTACCACCAATGATAATAATGATTAGTGAAATAACAAGGGGAGAGGATACAATTGCTCACCACGCGCCGACCGATACCCAGCCCGACCAGAGCAGTGATCTGGGCCTTCCGGGTAACTCCCCCTGTTTATATACTGGGCATGACGTCCTGTGGTATGGAATACCCCTTTTGCCAGTTTGGGTCCGGTGTCCTGTCTCTGCTTCCTCCTGGCTTCCCCTCCTCCCTGACAAAGCATGAGACTGAGAAAGTCCTTGGTTGGAATAAACATTACTTAGGAACAACTAAAAACATCGGTGTTATCAGTGTTGTTCCCAGGCTGAAAGTTAAAAAACACAGCACTGCACTAGCTACTAAGAAGGAGAAAAATGACTGCTGTAGCTGAACCCAGGACAACTTCTAATTAGAAAGTTTTAGCCAGCGAGAACCTCCATTACAAGGAACAGAGTTTGCTCTTCCCTGAACAGCTTTTGATGTTGTGATGTTGTATTGCCGAGGTGAGTATCTCCAGAGAGGACACCTTTAACACCGGAGCGGGGGGAAGCACAGCTTCCAGGAGCCTCAGTTCGGAGTGGCAAGAGCGACCAAGGGAGCCTCAAGTCCTTGACAGGACTGGCCCTGGAGCTGGCAGCTCAGCTGACGCGAGCAGCTGACTCACAGGGGGCGGATCCAGGAGTGAAAGCACCAGCCCTCAGTGGGGAAAAACCCACCCCACGGAGTGTGAGCGACCAGGAGCACAGCGAACAGGGCATGGCATCTCAGGGCATGGCGCTGCAGTTTGCGCGGCAGTTGGCACGGGCAGGGCGAGCAGGCAGGGCAAGCGGGCAGCGAGCAGCGAGCAGGATGGGGAGCTCTGCCCCAGCGGTGGCCAGCGTAGGCACCCAGACAGAGCTGATGAGAGGGGAGGCTGCAGTGTAGACCTTGGAGTGTAGAAAGTGCCTTGACTGGTCTCTTGAGGCGAGGGTGCACAATGGACAGGGCTGCACTCGGTGTGCCCTAGTGGAGGTCCTCCTGCAGCAGGTGGCTGAGCTGCGGGAGGCTGTTGGAGAGCTAAAAGATGCCAGGGAAGCTGAGAGGAAGCTGGGCTGCTTGCTCCGGGCCCAAACTGTACAGGGGCTGCAAACGTCCAGCATTGCTCATACAGGAAAGAAGGAGGGCAGCAACCCAGGAAGCTGGGAATTAGTAATGAGAAAAACCAACAAAAAAAGGAGGAAGAGGACAATTAACGGCAAGGGACTTCCTCCTAAATCCGATGTCCCCACCCAGAACCGCTTCGCAGTTCTGCAGGAGGCTAAAGAGAAAGCACCCACCACACCTTATGAGCATCCTGCTGATGCACCAGTAAAGAGGATCACTGCCCGTACCTCCAGGAAAAAGCGGCCGGGTCATAGCAGTAGGTGACTCTACTTTGAAAGGCACAGAGGCACCCATCTGCCGGCCTGATCCAGTCTCGAGGGAGGTGTGTTGCCTGCCAGGGGCTCGGATCAGTGATGTTGCTGAGAGGCTGCCTGCTCTAGTAAGTCAAGTCCCACTGACTATTACCCCCTTCTAGTGGTCCCTGTGGGTGCTGGAGATATAGATAGCAGTAGCCTGGAGAACATTAAGAAGGACTACAGAGCCTTGGGAGAGGTGGTTAGGGGCTCTGGAGCTCAGATATAGTTTTTTCATCGATTCTCCAGGACAAAGGGGAGGACCTTAAAAAAGCTAGGTGCATTTGGCAGGTTAATAAACGGTTAGAACAGTGGTGCCATAGTCAGGGGTTTGGCTATTTAGAACATGGGACTCGATTTGGGAGGCCAGGTCTACTGGAGACTGGTGGAGCTGGTCTGACAAAGAAGGGGAAGAGCCGTTTTGGTAGGAGGCTTGCCAGGCTGGTCAAGAAAGCTTTAAACTAGATGTGTTGGGGGAGGGGGGCATCGATCCATCCCAACACTCCCAGTCAGTGGCCAGCACCTGTAATGAGTGCTTGGAGCGATGCAGAGATGTTTCAGCTGCTCCAGCCATTGAGTCGGCTGCATTTGGAGCTCGGCTAAGGTGCCTCTATACAAACGCCCGTAGTATGGGGAACAAGCAAGAGGAATTAGAGATGTGTGCAAGGCTACAGGGATATGATGTCATTGGTATCACAGAAACATGGTGGGATGGCTCCTATGACTGGAGTGTTGGAATGGAAGGTTACAGGCTCTTTAGAAAAGACAGGCCAGGCAGACGGGGAGGGGGTGTTGCTATTTACGTCAGTGATAGGCTGGAGAGTATGGAACTCTGTCTGGGGACGGGTGATGAGTTAACAGAGTGTTTGTGGGTCAGGATCAAAGGGAGAACAGTGATGGGGGACATTACCATGGGGATCTGTTACAGGCCGCCTGATCAAGAGGACTCTGTGGATGAAGCGCTCTACAGACAGATAGGAGCAGCCTCACGCTCGCAGGCCCTTGTCCTCGTGGGGGACTTCAACCATCCTGACATCTGTTAGAGGGACGGTACGGCCCGGCAGAAGCAATCCAGGAGGTTCCTCGATTATGCGGAAGACAACTTCCTCTTGCAAGTAATAGAGGAGCCGACAAGGAGAGGTGCCATGCTTGACCTCGTGCTCACCACCAGGGAGGGACTGGTTGGAAATGTGACGCTCCAGGGCAGCCTTGGCTGTAGTGATCACGAGATGGTTGAGTTTGAGATCCTCAGGGCAGTGAGAAGAGCATGCAGCAAGCTCACTGCCCTGGACTTCAAGAAAGCAGACTTTGGCCCCTTCAGGAACCTGCTTAGTAAGGTTCCATGGGATATAGTCCTAGAGGGCAGGGGGGCCCAAGACTGCTGGTTGATATTCAAGGATCATCTGCTACGTGCTCAGGAGTGTTGCATCCCGACTAGAAGAAAGTGCAGCAGGAGGGCCAGGAGACCTCCATGGATGGACAAGGAGCTGCCGAGGAAACTTAGAGGGAAAAAAGAAGCTTATAGAAGGTGGAAGCGAGGACAGGCGGCCTGGGAAGAATATAGGAGCATTGCCCGGGAAGCTAGGGACCAGGTTAGGAAAGCTAAGGCCCAGCTAGAATCAAATCTGGCAAGGGATGTGAAAGATAACAGGAAAGGATTCTATAGATGCGTAGCAAATAAAAGACAGACGAGGGACAACGTGGGCCCTCTCCAGAAGCTATCAGGAGAACTGGCTACCATGGATTTGGAGAAGGCTGAGGTTCACAATGACTTCTTTGCCTCAGTCTTCACTAGCAAATGCTCTGACCACATCACCCAAGTCTTGGAAAGCAAATGCAGGGACTGTGAGAATGAAGACCTTAGGCCCACTGTAGGAGAGGATCAGGTTCGAGACCACCTTAAGAACCTGAACGTGCACAAGTCCATGGGACCTGATGAAATCCATCCGCGGGTCCTGAAGGAGCTGGCGAATGAAGTTGCTAAGCCACTGTCCATCATATTCGAAAAATCCTGGCAGTCAGGTGAAGTTCCCGATGACTGGAAGAAGGGTAATATAACCCCCATTTTCAAGAAGGGGAAGGTAGAAGACCCAGGGAACTACAGACCAGTCAGCCTCACCTCTGTGCCTGGCAAAATCTTGGAACGGTTTCTCCTGGAAAGCATGCTAAGGCACATGAAAAACAACGAGGTGGTTCGTGACAGGCAGCATGGCTTCACTAAGGGGAAATCCTGCCTGACCAATTTGGTGGCCTATGATGGAGCCACGGAACTGATGGACAGGGGCAGAGCAGTTGACGTCATCTACCTGGACTTGTGCAAAGCGTTCGACGCTGTCCCGCATGACATCCTTGTCTCTAAATTGGAGAGACATCAATTTGATAGATGGACCACTCAGCGGATAAAGAACTGGCTTGATGGCCGCACGCAAAGAGTTGTGGTAAATGGCTCTATGTCCAGTTGGAAACCTGTAACGAGTGGTGTCTCTCAGGGATCGGTGTTGGGACCGGTCCTGTTCAACATCTTTGTCAGAGACATGGTCAGTGGGATTGAGTGCGCCCTCAGCAAGTTTGCCGATGACGCCAAGCTGTGTGGTTCGGTTGATGCGCTGGAGGGAAGGGATGCCATCCAGAGGGACCTTGACACGCTTGTGAGGTGGGCCGATGCCAACCTCATGAAGTTCAACCAAGCCAAGTGCAAGGTCCTACACCTGGGTCGGGGCAATCCCAGGCACAGCTACAGGTCGGGCGGAGAAGAGATTCAGAGGAGCCCTGCAGAGAAGGACTTGGGGGTGTTGATCAATGAGAAACTGAACATGAGCCGGCAGTGTGCGCTTGCTGCCCAGAAAGCCAACTGTATCCTGGGTTGCATCAAAAGAAGCGTGACCAGCAGGTTGAAGGAGGTGATCCTGCCCCTCTACTCTGCTCTTGTGAGACCCCACTTGGAGTACTGCGTACAGTTCTGGTGTCCTCAACATAAAAAGGACATGGAGCTGTTGGAGCGAGTCCAGAGGAGGGCCACGAGGATGATAGGGGGGCTGGAGCACCTCCCGTATGAAGACAGGCTGAGAGAGTTGGGGCTGTTCAGCCTGGAGAAGAGAAGGCTGCGTGGAGACCTCATAGCAGCCTTCCAGTATCCGAAGGGGGCCTACAAGGATGCTGGGGAGGGACTCTTCATCAGGGACTGTAGTGGTAGGACAAGGGGTAATGGCTTCAAACTTAAACAGGGGAAGTTTAGATTAGATATAAGGAAGAAGTTCTTTACAGTGAGGGTGATGAAACACTGTAATGGGTTGCCCAGGGAGGTTGTGGATGCTCCATCCCTGGCGGTGTTCAAGGCCAGGTTGGACAGAGCCTTGGGTGACATGGTTTAGTGCGAGGTGTCCCTGCCCATGGCAGGGGGGTTGGAACTAGATCATCTTAAGGTCCTTTCCAACCCTTACTATTCTATGATTCTATGAAAGTAACAATTATGGCTGTTTTATTCCGTGTCCAAATTGAAGGGGAATAAATTATTTAGAATGACCTCAAATTAGGGCATTTTTAAAGATTATATCCAAGCAAAAGTGAATATCAAATGAGACATTCTGACCAAAGTGAAAACTCTTTTACGGCACTTCCAAAAAAGTTAAAGCTGCAGAGATGTCAGTGTTATATCAACCTCCCGCTTATC
Source organism: Strigops habroptila (assembly GCF_004027225.2). Taxonomy (NCBI): domain Eukaryota; kingdom Metazoa; phylum Chordata; class Aves; order Psittaciformes; family Psittacidae; genus Strigops; species Strigops habroptila. The sequence continues at coordinate 4,666,971 of NC_044301.2, read as the reverse complement.
CCCTTTGTTGCTGGTAGTTCTCATAGGATCACTATATGAAATATGGATGACCTGTATGCAGGTTCTATTTTTTGCTTAATTCAGAAGACGACCTAAAATTTCAGTTTTCACCAGGAGAAAATGGTTACAGGGTTTGATCTACTACCAGGATATATTCTGAGCCTTGAGATGAGCCTCAGAATAACTATTTTAGGAATCTGAAGCAGAACATACTCTTGAGTAATCATGGGAAATGGGTTATTCAATACTTTTTTATTTAATTTATTAAGTTATTTAATGTCATTCATTTCCGAGTATGTATTTCTATGACTCTCACTGATGTATTGTCTGAGTGGTTTCCTATAGTACGATAAGCAAAATGTTCACCATCTGTCACACATGGGTTATTCTCAGCATAGGAAGAGTGACATATGATCAGATAAGTATTTTGGTTTGGAAATGTTTTGGTTTATTTGATTTTTTAAATACATTCTGCTGTATATTTATCTTAGAAGAAATAGTTTAAAGAAAAATAATCTTGGTCTTGGAATGAAACATGAGATTTAAGTTTTAGATCCTTAAAAAAAGTTATTCCTAGAGTTGGTTTTAAGACAGCTTTGGATAAAGATTTGTTGTTGCTGAACAAGAGCTTAATAGTGGTTTGAAAATCCTTATTGCATTTGAGAACTAAAGTTATCAACTGTAGTCCTTATTCAGGCACTTCAGATAATGTTTCAGATATTATAAATCTGGGTCATTAAACACCTTAGGAATTATATCAGAGATTGTGAATATCTCTGACAAGGTGATGCCATGTGCTAGGAACCAGGTCTAATTTAATCCTTGTACAAGAAAGACATACTTATCAGAGCATGATGTCTGATAACTTCATGCCATAGTTTACTGCATCATAAGCATGAAGTGGGAGCATGAGTATCAGCTATAAAAACCTGTCCCCGATTTCCCCAATGAACACTGTGCATGGCCCATCAGAAATCGCACAGGTTTGTTTAACAAGTAGTCTGATATTTTAAATTTAGTATATAAGATGGGCCACGAAGCCCATGAAAGGCAACTGTTATAGGTGATTGTGCACTTAGTGGGATGATCATTTAAGTCTTGAATAGACAAAACCCTTAGGATTTAGCTATAGAGTTATTCTTGAAAATCCAGTTAGTTGAGTGTTAAGAAATGAGGTGCATGCCTTCATCAGTGAGAAGCTAAGTAAGCATAATGCTTCTGTATCTGTACTGTCTCTGCGAGGCTTTGCCATCTGACATGGTAAATCCAGGTTTCTCAGAACTAGCTCAATACTGAGAGCGCTAAACAGCAAACCTAGCTGGCTAAAAGACACGGGGAAAGCTTGGGATTTCTTCAGGTTCAAAAAAGAGTGACAGAGGTGTGGGGCTGGGAAAGAAGGAGAGACATTCCTATTTAAAAAATAATTCAGAAATGAGAATCTATTCTGGAATCAGTGAGAAGAGGCCAAGAGGCAAATAGATGGAGGGAGAACCACCAAAAAAAGTATTTTGTTAGATCTTAAAGAAATCAAAGTAAACAGTAAAAAAATACTAACCGAAGATAAATGACAGGAGAATGTGAAAGAACGAAGTGTGATCAACCATTCAGAGAGGCTGTGGCTGACAATATGCCATTGAAATGTAGCCCTAAAGTTAAACTAATGCCTTGTTTATGTTTTAAAGGAGATAGTGGTGCTCTCATTTGCTTTTCCTCTTGCTCATAGAGGCAACTGATTTGGCACGGATTGGTCCTTTGGTTTAGCTGCACTGTCTACGACTGTGCTTGGAGTGGCTGCAGTGTCTGTTGTTGGGGTTGGTGTAGCTGCTGTGCTTGGGGGTTGAGTAGCTGCGCTGTCTGTTGCTTTTCCATCAGATCCAGAGACATCTTTTTCCAGAGACGCTCTGTAGGCGTAGGCCAAGCCCAAGCACGTTGCCATGATTTCTCCCTCTCTGGCATTGCCAGGACGACAGCACACCTCATTTAAGTGTTTTACTAATTCTTCTGGATTTCACATTTGTTCAGGGGCAAAGTTCCAAAGCACTGGAGGGGCCAACTGGCCTTGATACTTGCCCATACAATCCCACACACCCTGCCAGTCATGACCGTCCAGCCTCGGGGAAAATCTCTTGGTGGTCCTCTTAGATCGTCTGTTAACCTTAGACAAGACCCGAGCCCAACCCTGCTTAACTTTCGAGATCAGATGAAATATGGCGTTCTCAAGGTAGTATGGCCGTGGGTAGAACACATGCAGTATTTGTGGCAACATGCTGATTCCCAGCAAAAGCAGCAGGCAGGTTTCAAGGGTCTCCAAAGGACATCCAAAATTTTCAGAATTCTCAATTCTGCTGTAAATAGCCTGGTGGGGGAGTGGAGGGTGTGAGGGAATGTCTCCTTCATAGGTTGACCCACCGAGGAGAAAAAAAAGATGTGAAATTGCTAAAAATTCCCATTATATGCCTCCCAAAGTATAGAGGTGATGACCACGCTGAGAACGCATGCCAGATCACTTTCATGATCGATGATTCTATTGTATTAGAAGTCATTACCCCAAAAGTACAGCGAAACAAGAACCTTAACCCAGGCCCCAAAGCCGATAAGCGTTAAAACAGCAAATACTGGCTGCAAGTAAGGTATAACATGCTGAAACTCTGAGACCAAGAGCAACAACTCTGAGAGCAAATAAATCAACATTGTGAGGAGTGACTATTAATCCGAAACAATGAATGCTTATCACATGCACAGTTAGACACACGCTGGTCAGATCTGTCGTTATCTCAACCCTTTGAGCCCCCACGTTGGGTGCCACAAAGGACTGTCATGGTTTAAGCCGAGCCAGTAACTCAGAACCACACAGCCGCTTGCTCACTCCCCCCGCTCCCGGAGGGATGGAGAGGAGAATCGAAAGAATGTAAACCCCACGGGCTGAGATAAGAACAGTCCAGTAACTAAGGTATAATACAAAACCACTACTACTACCGCCAATAGTAATGATGATGAGGGAAATAACAAGGGGAGAGAATATAAAACTAAAAGGGGAAAGGGAAAAAAACCAATAAACACAAGTGATGCACAATGCAATTGCTCACCACCCATCGACCGATACCCAGCCCGACCCGAGCAGCAATCCAGGCCTTCTGGGTTACTCCCCCCAGTTTATATACTGGGCGTGATGTGCTGTGGTATGGAATAACCCTTTGGCTACTTTGGGTCAGGTGTCCTGTCTCTGCTTCCTCCCGGCTTCCTGTGCCCCTCCTCACTGGCAGAGCATGAGACTGAGAAGTCCTTGATCGGGGTAAGCATTACTTAGCAACAACTGAAAACATTGGTGTCTTATCAGCACTGTTCTCTGAAGTCAAAAACACAGCACTGCACCAGCTACTAGGAAGGAGAAAAATAACTGTTACAGCTGAACCCAAGACAGTAGTTTATTAAACAAGCATGCTAAAGTCAATAAGCACACCAAAGCAAACACGCGCACTAATGCGAATCGGGTAGATATCTCTCTCTAGTAAATAAGTACAATAAAGCAAATCATATATATATATATAGAAGTAAAGTACAGAGGAAAAGTAGCAATGCATCAAATCATTGCTGCATAGAGAGAACAGAGATTAAGAAGAAATACATCACCAAATACCACCGAATCATCATCCAGTCCCACACTTCAAGGTGGGGAGCCCCATTGCGGCTGATGCCAGGAGTCTCAGGTAATTGGGAAAATTCCTGTGCGTGCATCCACGTGTAGGATGTGCATGCTCTTTCATTTGTTTGGTCCAGATAAACATTTTATCATCCTCGTGTTCATCATTTAATCATATGAAAGATCAAATATTTTCTGGAAATAAGTATAGCCAGGCAAGTAAGTCAAATCAGACAATAAGCAGCGAGCTTTGGATTATGCTGACACTTATAGGTGGCCTGATACATGAATAGTGCTTTTAGACCGCCTGCCTGTCTAAAGTGTTTCTACATGCAAGGAGCTAATTAAACATAACATGGAACTCTATACAGGGGTAGAGTTAAGCATTTAGTAGCCAGGGACATTCAAGTAATAAAATAAAGCAACTTGTAGTGACATCAAGCATAGGATCAAAACATAAAAAATGACTGCTTCTTTTGGCTATCTGAGCACCTACTAAGAATATTGAAGGTGGCAGTGATGTTTGGCTTTTCGTTTGGTTGGTTTTGGGGTTTTTTTAAACACTAAATGATTATTTTTTTATAGAATTAGATAATAAAATACCAGGCTTCAAAGTGATCTTTGGAAGTTGGTTGCAAATACTCCATTCCCAAGACCCAAATCATTCATTCCAGGTGTTTGCATAACTGCTTAAACCTCCTGTGTCTCTTGCCAGCTCTGTAATTGGATGACTATGACTTTGGAGACAAATTAAAACATTAGCTTTCATCAGTGTTCCAGTAACTTTACTTTTCACAACTGAGACAAGGAAGTACAAAATGAAATATAATCCTTTGTAAATAAGAAAATTCAGTTTTAAGTAACTTTAAGCTTGGTGGCTTTGTACATAACAACGAAACTTTCCAAACCTAAAAAGCCCAACCAAAAGAACATAATAAGGATCCTTGTATAAGATAAATCGTTGTAGCTGACATAGTTTTAGAACCTTATGACCTTCGTATAAAATTTATTGTAAGCAAACTGAGGACTGTAGATAAAGAGTGTCTGAAACTAGCAGATGTTCAGGATGTGTTGTAGCTAAGTTAACTGGTAAGTAGAAGGACGGGAAGAAATCACTCACTTCTTATGTCAGCAGTGTTACCGAACTAATTAAACTGGCGTAAGCACTTATCTACTGGGCAGACCTCAAAGACTACCAGAACAAGAGTTCAAGGAATGGCCAAGTGATGAAGATTGTTGGAAGAAGTAAAACGACCACTAAAGACCACTACCACGTTGTTACGCGCATGCAAAAATAGGCGTGGAATTATGTAAAATGATTCTCGGACAACTAATGAATATGTATGACGTTTGCCAGAAATGTAATGAATATGCGTGTTAAGCAACAATACAGTCACGGTCTGTTTGATGCTTAAACGAGACACATTAGGAGGAGATATCCCCTGTGTCTCCTGGCGCCGCAATAAAGAAGACCTGCTTGTCAACTTAAAACTTTGTTGGCGAGTTCCTAATGAGTTCTATGAATCAGGACACTTACCTGACTCAAGGTAAAACTATGACAAATAATTTCCTGCTTTCTGTTAATAAGGTGAAGACCATAGAGATTCCCACTTAATGAGGAAATAGTAACTGACCTGAAAATATTGTATATCTTAAAAAAAGGAAAACAACCCAATAAAACTAATTCTCAGTATCATCCTACACAAAAGAACACGAAAGGGAAGTTTTTAAATGCAAAAAATTACAATTTATAATCATGGCCTAATTGCTATGCATAAGACTGCAGCAAGGTCAGCACAAAGAACATTGAAATGGTTGTCTCTTGTGAAGCAAATATTGCCTAGGGATGTCATTGGAGTGGATATGTTTGCAGAGAATGAAACCCATTGGCATGCAGAGAAGATCTGAAGAATTGTTGTGAAATAAAAGTAGGGCATGAATGTATGCTTCCCTGTATGTTTTGCAAACTTCTAACAATTTCAAGCCCACATCACTATCCTGCCTTATCAAGTGGTCTTTTTCTTCTTCGTGTCTCTTTGTGGGTACAAAAAAAATTATACAAGGTGTGATGGATATATCTGGTGTCAAATATATTCAAAGTGGACAGATATTAAGAACATCAGATATTCCCATTCTTTAGATATGGCTACACCTATAGCTAGAGTATATCGGAGGTAGTACAGGGTGGAGGAATGTGCGAATGGTACATCCAGCACTACCTAGTTGCAGGCAGGAATACTGAATACAGTTTAAAGAAGTTTATTCTTAAAGAAGCATAATGATAGTGGCTATGGTATGTCAAACAGAAGAGAATCAAAGAGAACAGTAGAGAAATAAGTGAAGACGGAGCATGCAGGAGAGCTGCTGCCTTCCTCTGTCACAGCATGCTTGAGCTGTGCTCTCCAGTTCTGCAATGCATGGAGAGGGATGTAGTCCTTTCTTTGACATAAAAAAAATGAATGATAGTAATGTCATTATTTTGATTTATTTATTCCTAACCAGATAACAAGTAACAAGAACCCTAACAGACAAGCAGCAACTGAGGACAACTGCAGATAGAACAGATTTCATGTAGGTAATCCCAGTATCTAGTAGATCAGTGATCAGGTTTGGATTTGTGCAAAACATCTTGGACCTGAAGAAGTCCAAGTTGCCCAGGTAAACCTCCACAAGGTAAGAAGCTTTTTCAACCTGACCGTACTATAATGGTCATATACCTTGCATGTATAACTTCTTTCCTTCAAGAGACTTAAAAAGCAGCGAACATTTTCTCTTTTCACTGAATTACAGGTTTTTGTTCTCTTTCAAGTGAACCACTCTGAAAATACTGGCTTTTGAACTGTGTCTAATCCAGATTGTTGCTTCTGTTGTTTGGTTACCATCTGGACAATCGTTCTGTTTCAAATTTTAGCCTTTGTGATCCATCTACATTTAGCCTGTGTGCTTGCTCCCTCTCGTTCTGTAGGTGGTGACAATGTCGTGGTGCGAGTTCTAAGTTTGTAGGATGCCTGTGCTAAAAGCTTTGAAAACTTTTCCTTTCAGATTAGCAGTCTGTGAACTTCTTCCTACAGTTTTACTGAAAAATCTGATTTCTCCATTGAGTTGACAGAAGCTATTGATGGCTTTTGTGCATGCTACTTTACTGTCTTTTTGAAGAAGAGCTTGAAGTTGAAGGAAATAACTGGTGATGCTTTGTGTAACATGAACACTTTTTGGGGTTTCCTTCTCACCTACAAATACTAGATAGGCAGATGATTGCAGTAGCAGATGTGACTTGTGACATCAATGCTATTTATGGCCCACTTAATAGTATAATCCATCAGAGAGAGAACACAATGACAGGCAAGTGATGCATAAGCAAACAATGCTTGCGATGTCAATCCAACTTCTCTCGCTTTGTACAAGGTAAAGGTTACTGTGGCAATTAATGAGTCACTTCCGTCCTGTCATTAGGCTGTTCAGTAGTAGCTTCAACCAAAGTATCTAGTCCTGGCTACCTTCTCAGATCTTATACTTCATGCTTCCTGGCAATTTTGTGATATGTACCATGAGAGGGACCTATACATTCCACCTGCAGTTTCTCTAGGATAAGAAGTCAAAGGGTATCTTGAATGACATATCCCTCTTATAGGAAAGGCTTATTTTGTAGTCTAAAATTTGTCTGTAATGCTAAAATAAGATTTTTTTTTAATTGTTGGGTCAAGTTGTTTTCAGGGAGCCATGTGTGGATTTGGATTGTTTTTCTCAATTAGATGTTGTAACAAGAAGCTTTAACTTGTTCTCCTGTTATTATAGGGGCTTGTACCCCACACAATTACTTCTACATCAGCATCTATTTGGATGTCTGGCGAAGATTAGACCTTTCCTATTTTCAGCTTCTGGTTTGTACCTCACATATATAAATTAGAGTAATTCAAGTGACCGCCATGCAACTTGATTTCATTCATGCAAGTCCTCTATTGTTGTCAAAATTGCTGCATCGAGTACTAATTTAAGTCTGCACAGCATGTATTTGAAGCAGAAAAGTCTACTGTATGGAAGTAATGCTTGAGGCCTTTGATGATCTCATGCCATGTGTCATGGTTTAAGCCCAGCTGGTAACTCAGAACCACGCAGCCGCTCGCTCACTCCCCCCCTTCTTCCCCCCTCCCCCCCGCTCCCAGAGGGATGGGGAGGAGAATCGAAAGAATGTAAATCCCACAGCTTGAGATAAAAACAGTCCAGTAACTAAGGTATAATACAAAACCATTACTACTACCACCAATAATAATAATGATAAGGGAAATAACAAAGGGAGAGAATACAATTGCTCACCACCGCCAATCGATACCCAGCCCGACCCGAGCAGCGATTTGGGCCTTCCGGGTAACTCCCCCTAGTTTATATACTGGGCATGACATGCTGTGGCATGGAATACCCCTTTGGCTACTTTGGGTCAGGTGTCGTGTCTCTGCTTCCTCCCGGCTTCCCTTGCTCCTCCTCCCTGGCAGAGCATGAGACTGAAAAGTCCTCGATTGGGGTAAGCATTACTTAGCAACAACTCAAAACATCGGTGTGTTATCAGCGTTGTTCTCAGGCTAAAGTTGAAAACACAGCACTGCACCAGCTACTAAGAAGGAGAAAAATGACTACTACAGCTGAACCCAGGACACCATGTTATGTTGCCAAACATCTAAAATTCAAGACTAGAAAATGTGTAGTTTTCACCATTAAGTTCATCATGTAGATGTAAGTGGTTGTCTGTTATATCTATCTTTGATTCCTTTAAATTAACACAAGCATTGGCATACAAGTGATGCCTGTCTGTACTGTGGATTTCTATTTCTGAAATGAACATGTTCCTCTGGATTCCCCATTTTATTAATGTTTATTAGTATTGATATTTCTAGTAGAGTATTCATCTAATTTTAAAGAAGACATTCTAGGTAGATCAGATGAAATGCCCAGAAAGTTCCAATTTTTCTCCTTTGTTTGTAAGGAAAATACAAGGTGATCGGGCTCACGTGTAGACATATCTACATTTGTCCTGTTTTCATCTGGGATAGAGTTAATTTTCTTCCTAGTAGCTGGTACAGTGCTGTGTTTTTGCTTTAGTCTGAAGAATAATGTTGATAACACACTGATGTTTTAGTTGCTGCTAAGGAGTGCTTACCCTAATCAAGGACTTTTCAGTCTCTAGTGTTCTGCCAGTGACCAGGTGAACAAGAAGCTGGGAGGGAACATAGCCAGGACAGCTGATTCAAATTAGCCGAAGGGCTATTCCATACTATAGAATGTCATGCTCCGTATATAAACCGGAGGGAGTTGGCTGTGAGCTAGATTTTTGGGTGTGTGCCTTCATTTTCTTTGTATGTAGTTGTGAATGGGGCTAGTTTGCACCCAGAATTTCCACAACACACAGCTAGAGGACAGATAACGTGCATCCAACCAGAAAAGTCAAAATCAGTCTGCTGTCCCTGATTTAAGCATTAGTTTTGTGATGCCATGTAGAGTCAGTAATTCTTCCGAATTTATATGCTGATTTCTACAACATCTCTGTATGTCAGTTATCCTTAAAGTGATGTTTTTCATCATATGAAACCATGCTGTTTAGACAACCCTGGTCAGGTTACTGTCAGTTTTGGAATAAATGCCTAGAAAACAGAGCACAGAAGTTTTGTGCATGTGCTTTAATTAATATGACTTCAGATACTGAAATAAGAGGAAAAGCAGTAGTGTTAAAACTGCTCTGAAATGCTGAAGTGATGGGCACAACTTACATCTCTCAAAAATGGCCTTTTGCAATGCTTCTCCTCCCAGTTGAATGATGTGGAGATCATATGAATATATAAGCATTCACCAAGCATCTATTTTCACAGCTCTATCAGGACCCAGAAACAATGTCTTTGCAAGTAAATTCAGTCTCTGCCCAGAGATGTCCCCAGGCATAGACCCGATGGATTGGCCTGAAATCACACTTTTAAACCACTTCAGCATTGGAAAGAATGGCTGGATGCAAATTTTGCTGTACCCACTGGGCTCCCTGGCCTGTGCTAAGTCTCAAACATACCAGGAAATTCTTCAGGATGATGCCAGTCAACCTAAGCCAAAACTCTGTCGGGGACTGCACTATGTTTGAGGTTTTTTATAATTATATACATGAATAGTCCTAGATGGTTAATATACTAGTGCAGACCTGTTCAGTCAGTTCGGTACGCATCCAGCAGCAGGTAAGAGTGCTCTGTACAACTTTCAGGACTGAATAATATACTAACATATTAATCTCTTACTGGAAGATCATAGCCTATTCTCTTGGTGCCTCTGATTCATAAAAGGGAAATGTTAATACCCCCCTTTCTCAGATTATGCAACCATTGGCCAGGGACTTGAGAGTCTGCAGGCAGGAAATTTTTAGTCCTCTTATAGGCCTTTAGATTATATTTATTTGTGTTATGTAAATAGAGCTATTTTCCCTTCCTATAAAATCTTCAGAGTTAGAGTTCTCCCCCAAAAAAAGTCCATGAGTTAAAAATTATTGATTTCAAATTTTCAATTGTATAAGAATTGAAAATCCAGATAATATTACAGATGATTAGCTAAACTTTAATAATGTATTTGAAATTTTTCATTTCCTTATATGTGTAGCTGATATGTTTGCTAATGTAAGCAGGAATTTGTGTAGGCTTGCATGGGTTACTTAGTGTGGATTATGGTGTGAAGAGTGCAACTTCATTCGTACTCCGAATCTTTTTCAAAACCATTTTAACTGATAAGATTTTCAATCGTGGTCACCCCTAATACAAATCTGCTGAATGACAAGGTAAAATGGCAAACATATCTTCAACAGGCCTTTTGCATTCTCCCCAGCCCAGCATATTTCTGCAAATTACTTTTTTTCCTAACTTTTAAAATAGTTTCACAAAAAAAAATTATATTTGTTTATATTTTGAGAACAGAGTAATGGTCTTTTGTAGAAAACCCCAAGCTGAGAACTCAGGGCTCGATCCCAAGCATTGCCCTTGGCATCCTGAAAGGATGTGGCAATGTTTAACTGGGATTCTTCTGGACAAAGCCTATCGTGTAAACACTTGATGAGTATTAGATGTCTTCTGTAGGAGATGAGATGACTCATACTTTAGATTATAAAGGGAGTCTGGATGACTATCCCAGGGTTCAATACCTGTGCTGCAGTCGCAGGAGTTTGCCATCTGTGAATTTAGTCAATTACACATACATATTTCATTTCACACACCATGGTCTCTGTGCTGCTGCACAGCCAGGGAAGCACAGCCAGCTTGTTTCTGATTACTTGGAACATGAGTTTCATGGGCTACTTGAACTGTATTTGCTGCACAGAATTTGTCCCTTGTCTGTAAAACAGGGACAATCATCTCATCTCTTTAGATGGCAATTCTTTTCCCATGTGTTAAGGTCTCTTGATACTTTTTAAATTATCAACTACAGATTCTGCAACACAAATAAATACAAAAGTGTAATATATATTTTTAATTACAAATGTTACAGTACTCTCAAAACATCGGTGTGTTATCAGCGTTGTTCTCAGAGTCGTTCGTAGCATTTTCCTGACAAACTGGTTGTCCACCTATATATTCCTAGGGAAAACATTGAATTAGCTCAGAAGGCAAGGATAATTACAGGTGTAATTATCTTGTCTGCAAGGTCTGGTGCTGCTCTTGCATTTCCAGCACACAAGTGAGTTGTCAATCCTTTTCAGATAGCTTCCACGGGTAATGGTATTGCCCAAAGGGTTCATAAGGCATATGAGGATGGCTAGGATCTGTAGTTTCTGTAAAACACTGAGACAAGGAAGTACAAATCTTTTGTAAATAGTTAAATTCATTTAGGCTTTGTGCCTCTGCAATAGATGACATTGAAAAAGTAGGCTTTTGTAATAGATGACATCTTTTTGTAATAGATGACAAAGTATCTTGGGTAAATGTTTCACGATGACCAGCCAGAACTGGACTAGTGGTTGCTGACATGACAATGGGACTTTCCAAACCTAAAGTTCAACTAGAAGACGAAGTGATGAAGACTAAGATGATGAAGAAACAACCACCAGGGGTCCCAAAAGACCGCTACCACATTATTGTGCACATGCAGAAATGGGCATAGATCTATGTAAAGCAGTTCTCGGAAATGTAATGAATATGTATGACATTTACTGGAAATGTAATGAATATGTGTGTTAAGCAACAATATAAACACAGTCTGTTTAATGCTCAGGTGAGATATGTTAGGAGGAGAGATCCCCCGTGTCTCCCAGTGCTGCAATAAAGAATACCTGCTTGTCAACTTAAACTTTGTTGGCGAGTTCTTTGAATCAACACAAAACTAAACCATAATAATATCATTCTCTCAAATAGCATTTGTTCGCAGGGACATATTCCCATTTTTTTTTCATCTGGATTTAATCACTAATACTGTATTGTCTTTTCCAGTGGCAATAATTTCATCTGGTTCGGATGGGCCCTTGGGTGTTTGGACCCAAACTTTAGCTCCACTGTTCAATTGGTCGGTGGATCCAAATTCACAGTTCACTCAAGGCATAGTTATCTGTGGGGCTTCCCCCTTATTCACTTGCATCTTCAACACAGGCAAAATTAACATTTGGGCAACATGGTTTTGTGGCTGAATTAAGATATCTTGATCTCCACTATTCAAGAAAATCACCTTAATCTCCCCTTGATAATCTGAATCGATGTCCTCAAGTATTTGAATGCCTTTGATTGGTAAACAGGACCTTGGGGTTTTCATACCAAAGTAACCTGGTGGAATATATACTCCAATACCAGTATCGATGACACAAATGCCTCGGGTGTTCAATCTATGCATTTGTAAAGCATACAGATCTAATCCTACGGCATCCGGAGTTGCCCAGTAAGGTGCTAAAGCTCCCTCCTTTATTTCCCAGTATGTGAGGGTCTCTGCTACTGTTAATGGTTTTATTTGCAAATTAGGAGTAGTCATCCTCATTAAAGGGGTTTCCATCCCCCCAATGGGTCTATTGTTCAATGTCTGTATTGCTTCAGACAAATGGTCTCTCTATATGTTTAATTTGCCTCCGCCCAGTTTCTTCAACTGTTCCTTAAGCAAGCCATTCATCCATTCAATTAATATGGTGGATTGTAGATAATATGGTATATGAAATATCAAGTGTATGTTGTTCGTTTCATCAAATTGTTGTACTTTCTGTTTTTTAAAGTATGAACCATTGTTGCTTTTGATTTGCAAAGGAATGCCATAGTATAAAATAATCAATTCCATTGTTTCAATTGTACTGTCCTGTTGCTTGTCTCAATTCCAATTATATATTCAGGGATAGGAACAATCATAACTGAATACGTTTGTTTTGGCAGAGTGCTAATTTTCATTTCGATTTTTGTCAGTACTGCTTCAATTTCTTTGCTACCTAATCCTGCAATCAAAACCTTTTGCCCTTTAAATTTTTTAGAATTACCATAAATTAAAGTGGCCTCTGCTCCAGTACCAATGAGGGTCTTAACCATTCGACAAGATCTATTTTTCCAATAAATTTAATCTCTACATGAGGACAGTGGTCCGTCCTCGCCCATCCTTGTGCTGGAGCTTGGCCCTCATCTCATTCTGGTTTTAATTCTTTCAATCGTTTTAACATTTTAACATCTGACCATGGATAAAGATTAGCGTACTGATCCCATCCCTTTTTGTCCCCCGGAATCATTGACTCACCAATGGGGGCCCTCCATTGGTAAGTGTACCTTCCTGTTGAGGCTCAAAGGGGGGAGCAAAAGGTCTAATTGCTTCATCCATCATGTCATCACCTTTGTTTGAGCTTGATTTGTTTACCCTTTTCGCAGATTTATGCAACCCACATTGCTTGTACAATCTCCACATTTCATCAGTGGGGATTCTGTCAATCTTATCTTGGGCCATCCCATCTTCCAGCAAGGCAGAAAACATTTCTTTCTCAGAGAGTCGATTCTTTCACCTCGCCCCTCCTGTTATTGCCTCTTGTGTTTTGTTTGGGTCCCCATTCCCCCAAATCTCCTAACTGCTGGATTTTTTCCATGACTTCTACTATGGGGTTTGCTGTTTCATTTATCAATAAGGTCATCATAATACTTTTATATGCATGTGGGGCAGTCCTAAAAATACTGTTCTGAATTAAAACCGATAGTGGAGCCTGCAGCATAGTGTCTGCATCTCTGATAAAAACAGCAGTCTTCATTCCTTCCTCCTTAACATGCTGAACACAATCCCATAATGTATATCAAGGTCGATCTCCACCAGGCCATTCCCTTTCTGTGGGGTATTTTCTATTTACTTAAGAGTGCTGAATTAAAAATTCTACCTATATAATCATCATTTTGCCAAGGTTAGTAGTTTCAGAGAGGACATGTTCAGTATGAGAGCATGGGGAAAAAACAGCATCTAGGAGTGTCATTCCTGGATGCCAAGAGCCATGAAGGGAGCCCCAAGTCCTTGCCAGGATTTGCCCAGGAGCCGGCAGCATTGCTGATGCGAGCACCCGACTCATAGTGGCCAGTGCAGTAGTTGGCATGGCAGTTTACGCATATAGGGCTGAGCAGGGAGGGCCCAGAAGCCCAGGGAGCATAAAAGGTAAGCTCAGCTAGTGGTCATCGAGAAGGTGCTCAAGGATGGCATTCTCTCAGCAGAAGGCAAAGAAAACAAAGTCCTTTCTGCTGGCCAGAAAGGACATGGCAATCCAGACATAATTGCCATCACAGAAACATGGCAGAACGATGAGCATGATTAGAGTGCTGCAATGGATGGCTACAGGCTCTTCAGAAGGAATAGGCAAGGAAAAAGAGGTGATGGGGTTGCATCATATGTCACAGAGTGCACCGAATGCCTCAAACTCAGTGTTGTGAGAGAGAAGGTTACTTCCTTCAGGCTACCCCTCCTCCATGGCAGAGCATGAGACTGAGAAAGTCCTTGATCAGAGTAAACATTACTTAGGAACAACTAAAAACATTGGTGTTACCAGCATGGTTCCCAGGCTGAAAGTCAAAATCACAGCACTGCACCAGCTACTAATAAAGAGAAAAAATGACTGCGACAGCTGAACCCAGGACAGTATCCACCCCTTATTCCATGCCATTCACATCATGCTCAGATCCCACAGTTTTCAATATACCATTGCTTTTGTCTCATATATATATATACACACACACCCCCCAACACAAAGAGAGAGATATCATTCCCTAGTCCATGGACCAATCCCTATAAAGTTGCTGAATTCATCTAGCCCATGATGTCAGGCTCCATCTCTTGTAATAGTCTTTCAGGGCAGGAGGGACGGTGTGTAGTGTTGGGTTGTTGCCTGCTGATGACACCGCCAAACTCGTCTGGTCACTGCTGAGCTCATCTGGTTTCATCCAAGTTCATTCTTTGTTGAGGTGATGATCGGAGGGAAGTCAGGGTCAGTTGCTGGTGACCAGAAGAAATCTAGCTGGTGGGCTATAAATGTGTTCTATAGAAGGCAACAGCATGCAATTGAGTTCATTGGCTGTTTTCCCCCAAAATTAAATCCCCTTGAGGTACACATCGGACTTCCCCATCTTGCCGCATGACCCACCAAGCATATCCAGGTCCCTGAGCAAAAGCAACCCCACCGGTGGGTTTACCTTTACCTGAAGCAGGAATAACCCAGACTGTCTTCCCCAACAAATTCTTTATGTGCACCACAGGAACTTTATCCCCCTCTACAGGACGTAAAAGTTCTGATTGGGCTGGGCCAGCCCTGTTAGCAGATCCCCTGGTGTCGACCAACCAGGTGGCTTTTGGTAAATATGTATCCCAGTGTTTGAAAGTCCCACCACCCATTGCACTCAGTGTAGTTTTTAACAGCCCATTGTACTGTTTGATTTTCCCAGAGGCTGGTGCATGGAAGGGAATGTGATATACCCACTCAATGCCATGCTCTTTGGCCCAAGTGTCTACAAGGTTGTTCTGGAAATGAGTTCCATTGTTAAAACCACCCCTCGATCACGACCCCATCGATATGTCGCATCTCTGCCTTGGTGGCCTGAGGTGTCATGGGCCCACTGGGGTAAAAATAATTCACCCTTATGTTGCCAGTCCAAATCCATCTGAGCCACTTCAATCTTAGCAGCTAAAAACACTTGTTGCTCATTCTGGTGTTCCTCTGTGGCCTGACTCCTAGGTACATGAGCATCTATGTGGCGTACCTTCACCACCAGGTTCTGCACCCAGGCAGCGATATCTTGCCACAGTGCAGCAGCCCAGATGGGTTTACCTCTGCATTCCCAGTTGCTCTGCTTCCATTGCTGCAACCACCCCCACAGGGCATTTGCCACCATCCATGAGTCAGTACAGAGATAAAGTACTGGCCATTTTTCTTGTTCAGCAATGTCCAAGGCCAGCTGGATGGCTTTCACCTCTGCAAACTGACTCGATTCACCCTCTCCTTCAGCAGTTTATGCAACTTGTCAGTTCATATTGAAGTTCTAGCATGTCCGGTACGGCAGCACTCAATGGTGGTGTGACTTCGTTCAGGCCACGATAGTCTACTGTTAGTCTCCACTCTCCGTTAGACTTTTGCACTGGCCATATGGAGCTATTAAAGGGTGAGCGGGTCCCGCTGATCACACCTTGGCTCTCCACTCTTCGGATCAGCTTATGGATTGGTGCGATATTGCTGCCAGTGCACTGTTGTGGTCACAATTGGCACTTGTTGTTCTTCGACCTTCAGCAACCCCACAACAGAAGGATCCTCTGAGAGACCTGGCAAGGTGGACAGCTGCTTAATTTCCTGTGTTTCCAAGGCAGCAATACCAAAAGCCCATCTATACCCTTTTGGGTCTTTGTAGTACCCTCTCCTGAGATAGTCTATGCCAAGGATGCATGGAGCCCCTGGACCAGTCACAATGGGGTGCTTTTGCCACTTCCTCCCAGTCAGGCTGATTTCAGCCTCCAGTACAGTCAACTCTTGGGATCCTCCTTTCACTCCAGAAACACAAATCGTTTCCACCCCTTGATACCTTGATGGCATAGGGTACACTGTGCATGAGTATCTGCTAGAGCCTTATACTTCTGTGGGACTGATGTGCCAGGCCATCTGATCCACACAGTCCAGTAAACCCAATTGTCCCTCTCCTCCACCTGGCTGGAGGCAGGGCCCCTCTAATAGTGATCACAAGATTGTCCACTTCTGTCTTGTAGAAAGGGATTAGTATTCCTTATCACAGGAGCTGGAGTAAAATCAGCTCTTTCACTCCATCTGGGAAACTGGTCACCAGAGACTGGAGCAGCAGCTTTCCTGGGAGGATCATCCTTGACCGTTGTTCTCCTCTTCAGTTCACACACCCGTTGCTCCAGAACTGAGGGAGGTTTTCCATCCCACTTTCTCATGTCTTCTCTGTGATCCCGCAGGTAAAACCATAGGGTGGCCCGTGGCGTGTACCTCCTATATATTCTCTCTCGAGCAGTAGGGTGCCTTCTGTTAATAGTTGAGACATGGGTTGGTATGCGTGGGGAGCTGGACAGATCGGATATATTGTCTCTCGATTGTTTGAACTCCTGGGACAGTTTTACCACAGCTGAAATGATGGAAGGGGTGAGATTGTCTTCGAACTCTCGGAGTTGACGAATCAGGCAATCCACTGTTGGTGATATTCCGTCATTCCAGGTCATTGATGCCAATGTGTGGGCATATGATGATGGTGCACTCCGTGTAAGTTTCTGCCACATGGGTCGTGTACATTCGACTTCATCTGGATCTACAGATGTGTTCCTGGCATCCGGCCTACGATAGATCATCTCTAGAATGGCTGATTCCCTCAGGGACTGGATGCCTTTCTCTATCGTGGTCCAGTTGGCTGAGCGACTCATAATATCTTCCCTGTAGGGAAACCTTTCCTTCACAGCTGCCAAGAGCCACCTCCAAAGGCCGAGGGCTTTTTTGTCTTTTGCAATCACTTTTGTCAATTCCCCCTTCCCTAGTAAGTGATCCCAACTGCTTGGCTTCCCTACCTTCTAGTTTGTGACCATCGGCCCCATTGTCCCAGCATCGGAGCAACCAGGTGATGATGTGCTCCCCTTGAAGGCAGGTGAAATATTTCTGTGTATTCCGCAGCTCAGTCGAGGTCCGGGGTCGGGAAGTGACCTCTTCTTCTTCTTCCTCTTCCTCTGATCCACATAGTAGTAACTCTTGTTCACATGCTGTCCCTTGCAGTAATTGCATTGGGACTTCATCTTTCTTCACTGCAGGGGTTATTTTTTTGCCTCTTGTTTGCTTTTCCCCTTGTTTACAGGGGCAACAGATATTTTCACAAACTGGCCATTTGGTTTAGCTGCAGTGTCTATCACTGTGGTTGGAGTGCGAGCAGTGTCTGTTGCTGGGGTTGTTGCAGCTGCTGTGCTTGGGGGTTGAGTAGCCTCAACAGCTGCATTGCCTGTTGCTGTCAGGGTTTGAGTAGCTGCTGTGCTTGTCACTGGGGTTGGCATAGCTGCTGTACTTGGAGTAGATGCGTTGTCTGTTCTGGTCAGGGTTTGGGCAACTGCTGTGCTTGTCACTGGGGCTGGTGTTGCTGCTCTGCTTGGAGTTGGCATAGCTGCGTTGTCTGTTGCTTTGCCATCAGATCCAGAGACATTTTTTTCCCTTTGAAGGTGCTGGATAGTGTTGAGCAGGGCTCTGTAGGCGTAGGCCAAGCCCCAGCACGTTGCTGTGATTTGTCCCTCTCTGGTATAACCAGGACGACAGCACACCTCGTTTAAGTGTTTTACTAGTTTTTCTGGATTTTGCACTTGTTCAGGGGTGGAATTCCAAAGCACTGGAGGGGCCCACTGGCCTAGATACTTGCCCATACAATCCCACACATCCTGCCACTCGTGACTGTCCAGCCTCAGGGAAAATCTCTTGGTGGTCCTTTTACATCATCATTTAACCTTAGATAAGACCTGAGTCCGACCCTGGTTAACTTTCAAGATCAGATGAAATAGGGTGTTCCCAGGGTGGGATGGCTGTGTGTCCTGGGTTCAGCTACGGCAGTCATTTTTCTCCTTCTTAGTAGCTGGTGCAGTGCTGTGTTTTTTTAACTTTCAGCCTGGGAACAACACTGATAACACTGATGTTTTTAGTTGTTGCTAAGCAATGTTTATTCCAACCAAGGACTTTCTCAGTCTCATGCATTGCCAGGGAGGAGGGGAAGCCGGGAGGAAGCAGAGACAGGACACCTGACCCAAACTAGCCAAAGGGGTATTCCATACCACAGCACGTCATGCCCAGTATATAAACCTGGGGGAGTTACCCGGAAGGCCAGATCACTGCTCAGGTCGGGCTGGTTATCGGTCAGCGGGTCATGAGCAATTTTATCGTCTCCACTTGTTATTTCACTAATCATTATTATCATTGGTGGTAGCAGTAGTGGTTTTGTATTATACCTTAGCTGCAGGACTGATCTTATCTCAACCCATGGGAGTTACATTCTTCTGATTCTCCTCCCCATCCCTCCGGGAGCGGGGGGAGGAAGAAGGGGGGGAGTGAGCGAGTGGCTGCATGGTTCCGAGGTACTGGCTGGGCTTAAACCATGACAGTTCTTTGTGGCGCCCAACGTGGGGCTTGAAGGGTTGAGATGATAACAACAGATCTGACCAGAGTGCGCCTAATCATATTTGTGATAAGCATTAATTGTTACTACTCATCACCATGTTGATTTATTGGCTCTCAGAGTTGTTGCGCTTGATCTCAGAGTTTCAGCTGGTTGTACTTTACTTACAGCCACTATTTGCTGTTTTAGTGTTTATCGGCTGGGGGGCCTGGGCTAAGGTTCTTGTTTCACTGTACTTCATGGTAATGACTTGTAACACAATAGACTCATTGATCATGAAACTAGTCTGGCTTGTGCTTCTTATGGGGCCATCACCTCTATACTTTGGGAGGTATATAATGAAATATTTTAGCAATTGCATATCTTTCTTTTTCTCCTCGGGCGGTCAAGGTACGAAGGAGGCATTCCCTTACGCCCCCCGCTCCCATACCAGGCTATTTGCAACAGCAGTTGAGAGTTCTGAAGGTTTTGGATGGCCTTTGAATACCCTTGAGACCTGCCTGCTGATTGTGCTGGGGATCAGCATGTTGGCACACATACGGAGTGTGTCTTACCCACGGCCATCCCGCCCTGGGAAAACCCTATTTCATCTGATCTCGAAAGTTAAGCAGTGTCGGGTTCAAATCTGGTCTAGGGTTAGACGACGATATAGGAGGACCACCAGGAGTTTTTCCGTGAGGCTGGACAGTCATGAGTGGCAGGGTGTGTGGGATAGTATGGGCAAGTATCTAGGCCAATGGGCCCCTCCAGTGCTTTGGAACTTCACCCCTGAACAAGTGCAACATCCGGAAAAACTAGTAAAACACTTAAACGAGGTGTGCTGTCATTCTGTTTATACCAGAGAGGGACAAATCTTGGCAACGTGCTGGGGCTTGGCCTATGCCTACAGAGCCCTGCTCAACACTGACCTTCAAAGGGAAAAAAATGTCTCTGGATCTGATGGCAAAGCAACAGCAACGCAGCCATGCCAACTACAAGCACAGCAGCTACTCAAACCCTGACCACAACAGACAATGCAGCTACTCCAAGTACAGCAGCTACATCAACCCCAGTGACAAGCACAACACCTACACACACCCTGACCACAACCAGCAACACAACTACTCCAACTTCAAATACAGCAGCTACACCAACCCCAGTGACAAGCACAACAGCTACTCAAACCGCGTCAACAGACATTGCAGCCACTCCAATCCTAGTGGCAGACACTGCAGCCACTCCAACCACAGTGACAAACACTGCAGCTAAACAGAATGGCCAATTTGTGACAATATCTGTTGCCCCTGTAAGGAAAAGCAAACGAGAAGCACAAAGAGCAACCCCTGAGGTGAAGAAAGATGAAGTCCCAATGCAATTACTACACGGAACAGGACCTGAACAAGAGTTACTACTACGTGGATCAGGGGAAGAGGAATAAGAAGAAGAGGTGACTTCCTGACCCCGGACCTCAACCGAGCTGTGGAATATGCAAAAAGATTTCACCCATCTTCCAGGGGAGCACATTGTCACCTGGTTGTTCCGATGCTGGGACAATGGGCGCGATGGTCACGAACTAGAAGGTAGGGAAGCCAAGCAGCTGGGATCACTTGCTAGGGAAGGAGGAATTGACAAATCGATTGCAAGAGGGAAGCGAGCCCTCAGCCTTTGGAGGTGGCTTCTGGCAGCTGTGAAGGAAAGGTTTCCCTACAAGGACGATATTACGAGTCGCTCAGTCTACTGGACCACGATAGAGAAAGGCATCCAGTCCCTGAGGGAATCAGCCATTCTAGAGATGATCTATTGTAGGCCGGATGCCAGGAACACATCCGTAGATCCAGATGAAGTCGAATGTACACGACCCATGGGGCAGAATCTTGCACAGAGTGCACCATCATCATATGCCCACTCATTGGCATCAATGACCTGGAATGATGGAGTATCACCAACAGTGGATGACCTGATTCGGCAACTCCGAGAGTTTGAAAACAATCTCACCCCTTCCATCATTTCAGCTGTGGAAAAATTGTCCCAGGAGTTCAAACAATTGAGAGACGATTTATCCGATCTATCCAGCTCCCCACGCGTACCAACCCATGTCTCAACTATTAACAGAAGGCACCCTACTGCTCGAGAGAGAATATATAGGAGGTACACGCCACGGGCCACCCTATGGTTTTACCTGCGGGATCACGGAGAAGACATGAGAAAGTGGGATGGAAAACCTACCTCAGCTCTGGAGCAACGGGTGCGTGAACTGAAGAGGAGAACAATGGTCAAGGATGAACCTCCCAGGAAAGCTGCTGCTCCAGTCTCTGGTGAGCAGTTTCCCAGATGGAGTGGAAGAACTGGTTTTACTCCAACTCCTGTGATAAGGAATACTAATCCCTTTCTACAAGACAGAAGTGGAGAATTTTATGATCACTATTAGAGGGGCCCTGCCTCCAGCCAGGTGGAGGAGAGGGATAATCGGGTTTACTGGATTGTGTGGATCAGATGGCCTGGCACATCAGTCCCACAGGAGTATAAGGCTCTCGTAAACACCGGTGCACAGTGTACCCTATGCCATCAAGCTATCAAGGGGTAGAACCCATTTATATTTCTGGAGTGACAGGAGGATCCCAAGAGTTGACTGTACTGGAGGCTGAAATCAGCCTGACTGGGAGGAAGTGGCAAAAGCACCCCATTGTGACTGGTCCAGGTGCTCCGTGCAACCTTGGAAAAGACTACCTAAGGAGAAGCTATTTCAAGGACCCAAAAGGGTACAGATGGGCTTTTGGTATTGCTGCCTTGGAAACACAGGAAATTAAGCAGCTTTCCACCTTGCCTGGTCTCTCAGAGGATCCTTCTGTTGTGGGGTTGCTGAAGGTCGAAGAACAACAAGTGCCAATTGCGACCACAACAGTGTACCGGCAGCAATACTGCACCAACCGAGACTCCCTGATTCCCATCCATTAGCTGATCCATAGGCTGGAGAGCCAAGGAGTGATCAGCAGGACCCGCTCACCCTTTAATAGCCCCATATGGCCAGTGTGAAAGTCTAACGGAGAGTGGAGACTAACAGAAGACTATCGTGGCCTGAACGAAGTCACACCACCATTGAGTGCTGCCGTACCGGACATGCTAGAACTTCTATATGAACTGGAGTCAAAGGCAGCCAAGTGATATGCCACAACTGATATTGCCAATGCATTTTTCTCAATTCCTTTGGCAGCAGAATGCAGGCCACAGTTTGCTTTCACTTGGAGGGGTGTCCAGTACACTTGGAACCGACTGCACCAGGGGTGGAAACACAGCCCTACCATCTGCCATGGATTGATCCAGACTGCACTGGAACAGGGGCAAGCTCCAGAACACCTGCAATACATTGATGACATCATCGTGTGGGGTGATACAGCAGAAGAAATTTTTGAGAAAGGGAGGAAGATAATCCAAATCCTGCTGAAGGCAGGTTTTCCCATAAAACGGAGCAAGGTCAAGGGACCTGCACAGGAGATTCAATTTCTGGGAATAAAATGGCAAGATGGACGTCACGAGATCACCACAGACATGATCAACAAGATAACAGCAATGTTTCCACTAACTAACAAGAAAGAAACACAAGCTTTCTTAGGTGTTGTGGGGTTCTGGAGAATGCACATCCCAAATTAGTCTGATTGTAAGCCCTCTCTGTCACGTGACCCGGAAGAAGAATGGTTTCAAATGGGGCCCTGAGCAACAACAAGCCTTTGAACAAATTAAATGAGAAATAGTTCATGCAGTAGCCCTTGGACCAGTCCAGGCCCGGCCAGATGTGAAAAATGTGCTCTATACCGCAGCCGGGGAGAATGGTCCTACCTGGAGCCTCTGGCAGAAAGCTCCAGGGGAGACTCGAGGTCGACCCCTCGGCTTTTGGAGTCGGGGATATAGTGGATCCGAGGCCAGCTATACTCCCACTGAAAAAGAGATACTGGCAGCCTATGAAGGGGTTCGAGCTGCCTCAGAAGTGATTGGCACTGAAGCACAGCTCCTCCTGGCACCCCGGTTGACTGTGCTGGGCTGGATATTCAAAGGCAGGGTCTCCTCTACACATCATGCAACCGATGCTACATGGACTAAGTCGGCCGCACAAATTACACAACAAGCTCGAATAGGAAATCCCAGTCGTCCAGGAATTCTAGAAGTCATCATGGACTGGCCAGAGGGCAAAGAGCTTGGGATGTCACCAGAGAAGGAGGTGATGCATGCTGAAGAGGCCCCACCATATAATGAACTCTCAGAAAGTGAGAAGCAATATGCCTTGTTTACTGATGGGTCCTGCCCTATTGTGGGAAAGCATCAGAGGAGGAAGGCAGCTGTGTGGAGTCCCCTATGACAAGTTGCAGAAACTGCTGAAGGAGAGGGTGAATCGAGTCAGTTTGCAGAGATGAAAGCTATCCAGCTGGCCTTGGACATTGCTGAACGAGAAAAATGGCCAGTAATTTCGCTCTACTGACTCATGGATGGTGGCAAATGCCCTGTGGGGGTGGTTGCAGCAATGGAAGCAGAGCAACTGGCAACGCAGAAGTAAACCCATCTGGGCTGCTGCACTGTGGCAAGATATCGCTGCCTGGGTGCAGAACCTGGTGGTGAAGGTACGCCACCTAGATGCTCATGTACCCAAGAGTCGGGCCACTGAGGAACACCAGAACAACCGACAGGTGGATCGAGCTGCTAAGATTGAAGTGTCTCAGAGGGACTTAGATTGGCAACATAAGGGTGAACTATTTTTAGCCTGGTGGGCCCATGACACCTCAGGCCATCAAGGCAGAGATGCAACATATAGATGGGCTGAGGTGTCGAGGGGTGGACTTAACAATGGACACTATTGCCCAGGTTATTCATGAATGTGAAACATTTGCTGCAATTAAGCAAGCCAAGCGGTTAAATCCTCTCTGGTATGGAGCACGATGGCTGAAGTACAAGTATGGGGAGGCCTGGCAGATTGACTATATCACACTCCCACCAACCCGCCAAGGCAAGCTCTATGTGCTTACCATGGTGGAAGCAACCACCGGCTGGCTGGAAACATACGCTGTGCCCCATGCCACTGCCCGGAACACTATCCTGGGCCTTGAGAAACAAGTCTTGTGGCGACACGGCACCCCAGAGAGAATTGAGTCAACCAATAGGACTCATTTCTGGAACGACCTCATAGACACTTGGGCCAAAGAGCATGGCATTGAGTGGGTATATCACATCCCCTACCATGCACCAGCCTCTGGGAAAATCGAACAGTACAATGGGCTGTTAAATACTACACTGAGAGCAATGGGTGGTGGGACTTTCAAACACTGGGATACACATTTACTTGATTGGTCAACAGTAGGGGATCTGCCAACAGGGCTGGCCCAGCCCAATCAGAACTTTTACATACTGTAGAGGGGGATAAAGTTCCTGTGGTGCACATAAAGAATTTGTTGGGGAAGATAGTCTGGGTTATTCCTGCTTCAGGTAAAGGCAAACCCACTCGTGGGGTTGCTTTTGCTCAGGGACCTGGATATACTTGGTGGGAATGCAGGAAGATGGGGAAGTCCGATGTGTACCTCAAGGGGATTTAATTTTGGGGGAAAACAGCCAATAAACTCAACTGTATGCTGTTGCCTGCTCTATAACACTTTTAGAGCCCACCAGCTAGATATCTTCACGCCGCCAGCAACTGACCCTGACTTCCCTCCAATCATCACCTCAACAAAGAATGAATTTTGAGGAAACCAGACGAGCTCAGCAGTGACCAGATGTGTTTGGCGATGTCATCAGCAGGCAATAACGCAACACTACACACCGTCCTTCCTGCCCTGAAAGACTGTTACGAGAAATGGAGCCTGACATCATGGACTGGATGAATTCAGCAATTTTGTAGGGATTGGTCCATGGACTAGGGAATGATATTTTTGTCTGTGGGTGTGGGTGTGGGTGTATATATATGTTTATATATGGTGTGTTGAGAGATCTGGGATCTGAGCATGACATGAATGGTATGGAAAAAGGGGTGGATACTGTCCTGGGTTCAGCTATAGCAGTCATTTTTCTCCTTCTTAGTAGCTGGTGCAGTGCTGTATTTTTTAACTTTCAGCCTGGGAACAACGCTGATAACACCGATGTTTTTAGTTGTTGCTACGTAATGCTTACTCCGACCAAGGACTTTCTCAGTCTCATGCTTTGCCAGGGAGGAGGGGAAGTCGGGAGGAAGCAGAGACTGGACACCTGACCCAAACTAGCCAAAGGGGTATTCCATACCACAGCATGTCACAGCTGAACCCAGGACATACTGAGAATCCTATGGAAAGGAATTCAAATCCCTTTTTACAAGAAGTGAAGATTTTTACAGCGAGGACTAGAGGGGTCCTGCCTCCAGCCAGGTAAAGGAGATGTACAACTGGGTTTACTGGACTGTGTGGATCAGATGACCTGGCGCATCAGTACCACAGGAGTATAACGCTCTCGTAAACACCGGTGCACAGTGTACCCTGATGCCATCAAGCTATCCAGGGTTAGAACTCATTTGTATTTCTGGAGTGACAGGAGGATCCCAAGAGTTGACTGTACTGGAGGCTAAAATCAGCCTAACTGAGAAGGAGTGGCAAAAGCACCCCATTGTGACTGGTCCAGATGCTCCATGCATCCTTGGCATAGACTACCTCAGGAGAAGGTATTTCAAGGACCCAGAAGGGTACCTGTGCGGTTGTATTTGGAGGACAGTGGACATGTGATGAGCCAGCCATATGAGGGCCTCTTCTAAGCATGCAGCTGCATACCAAGAAGAAGATAAGAGGAAGAAAACATCTGCAGTCGGATACATGGGAAGAACACCAGGAATTAGGTGATCCAATAAGGATACTTACCGAGCCGCGTGATTGCCTCGTGCAAGAGGGCTTTTACCAATCAAAAGGCGCGTGACCGCATGTAGAGATAGAAAACTCTGTATATAAAGGGATCGTGGGAACAATCAAGTGGCTTCTGCTTGATTCACATTGAATCGTGTAGGGTCCATTGTCGTCTCTCCTCAGTTGGTGACCCCGACGTGATCATCATACGATAGTACCGGGAGCAACCCCGAAGGAGAGGACCGGCTGGAGAGCCGAGCCAGCGGGACTGGAGTCGGGACGGATCGGAGGACGGTCCGTGAAGAAAAAGAATGTACGTTGCAACGGGACACCCTTAGAGGTGAGCAGCCGGTAATAAGAGATGGGGCAGAGTGTAACAAAGGAAGAAAGTGCGACTGTGAAACTGCTCCTACATATACTCTCTAAGAGAGGAATTAAACATGATGAGCTTGTGCTCCGAAAGTTATAAATATGGTGCCAAGAGAACTGGTTACCCCCAGATCCACAGGCCGCTTTTAAGGTCAAAACTTGGGAAAAGGTTGGGGAATGGTTATGGGATGCCGTAAGTGACAGCAACAAAGAAGCTAAGGGACTAGCAACAACTTGGAAGCTGATTCTAATGACCCTTCAAGTGATAAGGGCAGAGCGATCAGCTGCTGCTGGAGCTTTTATAGCTTTACAGCCCCCATCGTCTAAGATCAAAGTTTTCGATCGGCTCCCTGTCCCTTCCCCCGCTGCCCCATCGGCACCTCCGATAGAGGATGAGATGGATCCCCGGAAAGACGAGGGGATGGAAGTGGATGAATCCTGGTCCGTACCGCTGCCTCCTGACCCTTGTGTAGAAAAGCCACCCAGGGGAGAGCCGCCGCCCATCCCACCCAACCCGTCTCACTCCAAGAGCCAGCCATCGCTTTTTCCACCTCTCCCTCTGTCCACGCCTCCCCCACCAAGGTCTCTGTGAAAATCATCCACACTCGAGCCCCACAGGGAACCGGACTGGGCGCAGAAACTACTTTGAAAGTTGGAGGACTTGGAAAGATATAAGATCGCTCGAGAAGAACACAGGGGGGTGGGGGGAGGCGAGAGGCGAAGCTGCGGGAAGCTCCAGGGGGAGGGGGGAGGCGAGAGATGAAACTGCTAAAACTGATGGGGACCCAACACAGCGATGGAGAGAGATTATTCAGAATGCGTTAGTGAAAGAAAAAAAAAGAAAAGAAAATTGCAAAAGAATTTGAAAAAGGATAGAAAAAAGGGGGATTTGAGACAAGGAAGTACAAAATGAAATATAATCTTTTGTAAATAAGAAAATTTAGTTCTAAGTAACTTTAAGCTTGGTGGCTTTGTATATAACAACAAAACTTTCCAAACCTAAAAAAGGCCCGACCAAAAGAACACAATAAGGGTCCTTGTCTAAGATGAATCGCTGTAGCTGACATAGTTTTGGAACCTTATGACCTTCACACAAAATTTATTGTAACCAAAACAGGATTGTAACTAAGGAGTAGCTGAAACTAAGCAGATGTTCAGGAGGTGATGTAGCGAAGTTAACTGATAAGTAGAAGGACAAGGAGAAATCACTCATTTATGCCAGCAGTGTTACCGAACTAATTAAGTTGGCAAGTTCTTAGCAAGTTCTACGAATCAATTTGGCACCCCAGATGGGACCCATCTTTTATCATAATACCTTTAGTGGCAGAATATTTAGCTTGGGCTTTGTGCCAGTGTATTTTATTGCAAGTGGCGTTGCTGGATTATTCAGGTGAAGTAAAGGTGCACTATCCACCACACAAGTTTTTTAGTGTACTACATTCCTGTCAAATAGAAGAGCGACCTAGACGCTCTGCACGTCTGGTAGACGGTGCTACAGTCTTTACAGACGCAGGAGGAAGATCTCAAAAGGCTGCCATCACGTGGCAGGCCAACGGGCAATGGCATGATGTAGTTTTAACAGATTGTCAAGGCTCCACACAACATTTGGAGTTGCGAGCCATGGTAGAAGTGTTTGCTTGATGGAAGACAACACCAGTCAGTGTTGTTTGTGATTCACTGTATGTAGTAGGAGTTGTATCACGTATAGAACGAGCATTGCTGAAAGAGAGAAACGATGAGGTATTGTACAAACTATTTTGGAGGTTGTGGCTATTGCTGTCAGAAAGACAATGTGAATATTTTATCACCCATATTCGGAGTCACACAGGAATAATTGAAGGCTTAGCAGAAGGCAACCGGAGAGCCGACAAGCTGGTAGTGCCGCTATGGGCGGCTCCCTCAACGGACCGGTTCACGCAAGCCAGACGGTCTCATGACTTTTTCCACCAGTCAGCCAAAGTACTGTGCCGCCAATTCGGGCTGTCTGAATCAGATGCCCGGGGCATTGTCCAGTTGTGCCCCGATTGTCAACAGTATACCGGAGGCTTGGCTCCTGGAGTCAATCCTCATGGTACTGGACCCTTAGAAATTTGGCAAATGGATGTTTCACATGTCCCAGAATTCGGTGAACAAAAATATGTGCATGTCTGCTGGATTGTTTTTCTCTTGCAGTTTGGGCTACAGCTCAGACTGGCGAATCTAGCAAACATGTGCATTGTCACACGCGTTCGGCTATAGTGGCCCTTGGCATGCCACAAGAAATCAAAACTGACAAGGGCCTTGGCTATGTAGCTCATTCCACGCAAGCGTTTTTCCAGCTCGGGGGCATTACTCACGTGACGGGTACGCCCCATTCACCTACCGGTCAGGCTATGGTCAAACGTATGAATCAGGCATTGAAGCGTTTGCTTCAAAAACAAAAAGGGGGAGAAAGTGCTATATCACCAACAGATAGATTAAACAAAGTCCTATATGTGTTAAATTTCTTATGGTTGCCACAAGACAGCTTGGTGCCACCAATGATAAAACATGGGGCTGGTCTACAAGGAGGGTTGGAAGAAGTTAAGAGCAGACAATGCAAGGTAATGATTAAAAATGGGATAACAGGGGCCTGGGAAGGACCATTTAAGCTAATCACATGGGGAAGAGGATATGCATGTGTTGTCACAGATACAGGAACCAGATGGATACCAGCCAAGTGGGTAAAGCCATGGCAAGAAAAGTTGCATGACCCACCCAAAAACACCCCAGCACCTTAAGGACTCCATGCCTTAACTGTGGAACTTGGGAGCCTTGGAGTTTGTGTGTTTGCAAGTATTGTGGGCTCAGATGGTATTGTCGAAGTTCTAGAGCACGTGCAGGGTAGAAGGTTATCAGTCACAATGGTTCAAGGGATATGTGTCAAATGACACATTGTTTAAGTTAGAGCTCCATATTACTTGTCAACAAGGATACAACTGAGGCCCGATTGCAATGATCAGGTACAATTTTGGGATGTGCCGTCTCAAGTTATTGCCTCCTTGTTTGCACCTGGAGTAGCTGCAGCAAAAGCATGAGGAGACGTGACTGAGTTAGGGTGTTGGGCCGCAAAGCAGATAAATTTAACGTCAGAAGAACTTATGCAAATGCTTAATGATGTAGATAGCACAAGACACGCTGTTTTGCAAAATAGAGCTACAATTGATTTTTGCTTTTAGCACAGGGTCACGGGTGTGAGGATTTTGAAGGGATGTGCTGTATGAGTCTGTCTGACCGTTCGGAGCCACTTCATAAAAGTCTCAAGGAGATAAAAGACAACATGAACAAACTAACGGTGGTCAATTCAGGTTTAGATAAGTGGTTAAGGGGTTGGGGCATAACGGGATGGCTTTTAGATCTTTGTAAACAAGGCATTGTAACTTTAAGTATAATTGTGATTGTATTGTTAATCGTTCCCTGTATCTTAAAGGGAGTGTCTAACATGATTACTAATTCCTTGAAGAAAGTTTGGCTGGTTCAAAGAGAAAAAGGGGGAATTGTGGGGTTGTATTTGGAGGACAGTGGACATGTGATGAGCCAGCCATATGAGGGCCTCTTCTAGGCATGCAGCTGCATACCAAGAAAAAGATAAGAGGATGTGAACTAGCCATCAGAGAGCTTCTTCTAAACACGTAGCTGCATACCAAGAAGATAAGAGGAAGAAAACATCTGCAGTCGGATACATGGGAAGAACACCAGGAATTAGGTGATCCAATAAGGACACTTACCGAGCCGCGTGATTGCCTCGTGCAAGAGGGCTTTTACCAATCAAAAGGCGCGTGACCGCATGTAGGGATAGAAAACTCTGTATATAAAGGGATCATGGGAACAATAAAGTGGCTTCTGCTTGATTCACATTGAATCGTGTAGGGTCCATTGTCATCTCTCCTCAGGTACTGATGGGCTTTTGGTATTGCTGCCTTGGAAACACAGGAAATTAAGTGGCTGTCTACCTTGCCTGGTCTCTCAGAGGATCCTTCTATTGTGGGGTTGCTGAAAGTTGAAGAAACAGGTGAAGAGCTAAGGAGTGTTCAGCCAAACTCACTCACCCTTTAATAGCCACATATGGCCAGCACAAAAGTCATGGTCACGATCATGGATGCACGAACAGTGTGGTTTCAACACTATAAGTCTGGTCATGATTACCGATGCATGAATAGTGTGGTTTATTGAAGCAACAGAAATACAGATTCAGAATTGCCATTGATAAATTCATTTACTGCATTAGCACTAAAATTCAAAAGCTAGCTAACAATTAATTGAGCTCATTTAGGAAAACAAAATAAACCAAGTAGTAATTCATTAAATTTAGTTTCACCCAGGTATCATCCGACTTAGTTGGAGGTGCAAATCCTGCCGAAGAGGCGTCCCTGCTTTGGGGAGGAGAGAGGAGCAAACCTGTTGACTTGTCCACAACATGGAGTTGTATTCTCATCCTCCATCCTGGAGGAGTTAAAATGCCCAATTTATACTTTTAGAGAAGTGGAGGTGAGACTGTAGTCAAATTACCAACTGCTGTTACAGGCAGTGCAGGGGGTATCTGCTTTCTCACTGTGGTGTATTGTGATGTGTAAATGAGAGATAACGAGAGTCTTGACTAGGTGCTGGCCAGGCGCTGCATCCATAGGACCCAAGGGCAGAACAGAACCATGGCATGTTAGCATCACTCCCTCTTCCACCCTGTTTACACAGACCATCTGGCCTTCGTCACCCATGTCAGGGTCTTGCAGCTCATTACTCCCTTCAGTACCTCTCTCAAGGCCTCAGGCCTCATTCCCACAGATGTGATTTCAGAAATTGCTACAGCTCAGGCCTCATTCCGGCACATAGCACTTCCTGGAACACTATCCTGGGCCTTGAAAAGCAAGTCTTATGGTGACAAGGCTCCTCAGAAAGAATTGAATCAGACAACAGGACTCATTTCTGGAATATCCTCATAGAGTCTTGGGCCAAAGAGCATGGCATTGAGTGGGTATATCACATCCCCTATCATGCAACAGCCTCTGGGAAAATCAAACCATACAATGGACTGTTAAAAACTACACTGAGAGCAATGCATAGTGGGACCTTCAAGCACTGTCATAAACATTTAGCACAAGCCACTCTAGTCAACACTAGAGGATCTGTCAATCAGGCTGGCCCAGTACTGTAGAAAGGGATAAAGTTCCTGTGGTACACATAAAGAATATGCTGGGGAAAACAGTCTGGGTTATTCTTGTTTTAGGCAAAGGCAAACCCACTTGTGGGATTGCTTTTGCTCATGGACCTGGGTGTACTTGGTGGGTAAATGTAGGAAGATGGGGTCCGGTGTGTACCTCAAGGAGATTTGATTTTGGTTGAGAACAGCCAATGAATTAAATTGTATTCTGTTAACTGCTATATAACACTGTATATTATCACTTCCATGGTGGCTAGATGCCCATTACTGCACTGGGCGCCTCATGGTGTCTGTCTCTGCCGCTCTGGAGTTGGGGACCTGAACCTGACTCCCTTTCAATCACTATATTAATGAAGAATGAACTTCGATGAAACTGGATGAGCACAGCACTGATGGAATCAGAACTAGCTTCAGCATGCAACAATCCAATGCCACACACCATCTTTCCTGCCCTGAAAGACAGTTACACATGAAGTCTAAAGTGCTCCAAAATGCTCAAAAAATGCTAGCGGAGGCCTGCAGTCCCTCATAGAAGGAAAAGACTCCCTTAAACTGCCCCTACATCCTACCTATACCTGAGCCATCAGAGCATCTTTGTGACACCCCCCACTCCCCTCTCCCCGAAAGAGCTCAAAGCATGGTGGTAGAGAGGAAGGGGACAGCCTCTCCCTCTGACATGTTCCCCAGGGAAAGGTGTCACTCCTGCAACACCTTTTAATTCATTTTGGTTCTGCCCCTTGTGTGCTTTTTTGGTTTTGTCCTGGAGAGACAGATAACACCGAGAGCAACCTGCTGCCATTGGCAGCTGCCCACTTTCTATGACTTTTGCTATGATTATAGCCTGTCTTGTTCATCTAGTCCAACCCTCCCTGCAATGAGCAGGGACGTCTTCAACTAGATCAGGTTGTCCAGAACCACATCCAGCCTGGCCTTGAATGTCTCCAGGGATGGCACATCTACCACCTCTCTAGGCAACCTTTTCCAGTATTTTACCACCCTCATTGTAAAAAATTTTTTCCTCACATTCAGCCTGAATCTCCCCTCTTTTAGTTTAAAACCATTACCCCTCATCCTATCACAACAGGCCTTGTTAAAAAGTGTCTCCCCATGTTTCTTATAGGCCCCTTTTAAGAACTGAAAGGCTGCAATAAGGTCTCTTGGGAGTCTTCTCCAGGCTGAACAATCCCAACTCTCTCAGCCTTTCCTCATAGGAGAGGTGCTCCATCCCTCTGATCATTTTCGTGGCCCTCCTCTGGACCCTCTCCAACAGGTCCATATCTTTCCTGTACTGAGGACTCCGGAGCTGGATGCAGTACTCCATGTGGAGTCTCACCAGAGCAGAGTAGAGGGGCAGAATCACCTTGACTTGCTGGCCATGCTTCTTTGGATGCAGCCCAAGATACAATTATCCTTCTGGGCTGCAAGCACACACTGCCAGCTCATGTCCAATCTTTCATCCACCAGTACTCCCAAATCCTTCTCCTCAGGGGTATTCTCAATCCCTTCATCCCCCAGCCTGTATTCATTGTCCTGGCCCAGGTGCAGGAGCCTGCACTTGGCCTTGTTGAACCTCACAAGGTTCACATGGGCCCGCTTCTCAGGCTTGTCCAAGTCCCTCTGGATGGCATCCTATCCCTCAGGCATGTCAACTGCACCACTCAGCTTGGATTTCATCTGCAATCTTGATGACTGCACACTCAATCCCACTATGTCATTGATGAAGATATTAAAGAGTACTGGTCCCAATACAGACCCCTGAGGGATGCCACATGTCACTGGTGTCCATCCAGACATTGAGCCATTGACCACTACCCTCTGGATGCAACCATCCAGCCAATTCCTCATCCACCGAACAGTTCACCCATCAAATCCATATCTCTCCAATTTAGAGAGAAGGATGTTGGGGGGGACCATGTCAAAGGCTTTACAGAAGTCCAGATAGACAACATCCATAGCCCTTCTTATGTCTACTGATGTAGTTACTCCATCATAGAGATGATCTGAGAGCCAGGGTCCTTTGAAAACCTTGATATTGATCTTTAACTCTCCTTGATTTGTCTGTACTGCTTGCTGTTGCTCTCATGGAAATAGACTCTCCTGGATAGGCTTTATTATATGCCCAAGTACATGCCTGGAATGAAGCAACCCATGCATCTGGCATGAGACCACACCTTGAATACTGTGTTCAGTTTTGGGGCCCTGTATTGGATTTGTGTGGCAAGGTTTTGGCAGTGGGAGAGCTACAGGGGTGGCTTCTGTGAGAAACTGCTAGAAGCTTCCCCCATGTCTGATAGAGCCAGTGAAGAAGGAGGGAGGGGAGGTGTTCCAGGTGCCATAGCAGAGATTCCCCTGCAGCCCGTGGTGAAGACTGCGCTGAGGCGTTGTCCACCTGGAGGTCCACATGGAGGTCCACAGAGGAGCAGATATCCACCTGCAGCCCATGGATGACCCCACACCAGAGCAGGTGGATACGCCTGAAGGAGGCTGTGACCCTGTGGAGAGTCTGCACTGAAGCAGGCTTCTGGAAGGACCTGTGGACCCCATGGAGAGAGGTGCCCACACTGGAGCAGTCCATTCTGGAAGGACTGCATCCCATGGAAAGGGCATGTTGAAAGGACCCATGCTGGAGCAGTTCATGAAGAACTGCAGCCCATGGGAAGGCCCCACATTGGAGTTCGTGGAGGACTGTCTTTCATGGGAGGAACCCCCACGCTGGAGCAGGGGAAGAGTCTGAGGAGGAAGGAGCGAGAGAGTCAAGACATGATGAACTGACCGCAAACCCCATTCCCCGTCCCCCTGTGCCACTTGGGGGGGGAGGAGGTAGAGAAATTGGGAATGAAGTTGAGCCCAGGAAGAAGGGAGGGGTGGGGGTAAGGTATTTTAGGACTGTTGAAACAGGCTGCCCAGGGAAATGGTGGAGTCACCATCTGTGGAAGTATTTAAAAGATGTGTAGATGTGACACATAGAAACATGTGGTAGACTTGGCAGTGTTAGGTTAATGGTTGGTCTCGATGGTCTTAAAGGTCTTTTCCTAAGAAAAGTTACATTGGGTTGAGCATATTGATCAAAAGGCTGCTTTGTTTTCTATCATTAGTTGCATATTTGTCAGCATTCAACAGTATATTAACGATTGTATTAATTAATCTCTGAGGACATAACCTGTATGTACATATATGTACAGTATTGCGAGCCTGAGGGGTTTTACTTTTGCTGTTGCTCTTGTTGCGGACTCATGGCTGCACACAGGGGATTGGGCAAAGCTTCTGGCTCACCTGAGCAAGTACAGGCAGGAGATTGGCACTTTCACCCACCTGATTCCCAGAGCTATTACCGCTCTGTTTTCTGGATATCAAGGCCTGGGTTGGCAATAGGAGTCAGGATAAGCAAAAGCATGCCCAGTCCAAAACATAGGGACTAGAGCTGTAGAGAGGCTTCCCTGGCTTGCAGGGTGGTGGCGATGAAGGGAGGATGTGCTGATTTTGGCTAGTATAGAGTTTCTTAGTGAAAAAATGCACTAGACACATAGTTTTAAAGCAACTAGTTAATCCCACACCTTACAGTTTGTAACATTTGTCCATCTGACTTTTATCTGTCAGAGCAGTTCACGTGCTGTATGGTGTATGAGCAATTCTGTTGGCCACGTAAGGGTACATGGGCACCACCAAGGATGTTTGCAAAGGGTCCACATCCAGCTCAATGATCACAGTTTCATAGAATCAGAAAGATTTTTTTCTTATATCCAGATGAAGTTTGCCCTGAAACAAGACATACCTGTTGCCTCTGGTCTTGTCACCATGCAGCTTTGTGAAGAGAGCACCTCCACCTTCCCTCTACATACACTTTAGGTATTTGAAGGCTGTAATTAGCACTTCCCACCCTGAGCTTCCTCTTTTCTATAAACAAACTCAATTCCTTCAACCTTTCTTCATACATCAAATTCTCTAGCCCACTGTAGTTACTTTGCATAAGTCAAAGCTCAGGCACTAGTGTTATTTCCATACCCTTAACTTGCATCTGCCTCTGAAAATATTAGCTCTCTTCAATGAAACGTAGAAGTAATTTCTGAAAGATGGCCCAGTTCATGCAGCAAATGCATGTGCTGTCTGTCATGAGTGCTAGTTTTGTACCCAATAGTCTATACTCAGGTGAAAATGACAGTGGAAGTACATATGTTTTTTGGCTTCTTGAGCAGTTGCTCCAGCGTTTTTTTATGATCAGGAAGGTTTGGCCTCACAGCGGACTTGATCCTGAAAAAGCAACAGCTGCACCAGCTACTAGGAAGGAGAAAAATAACTGCTACAGCTGAACCCAGGACAGTATCCACCCCTTATTCCATACCATTCATGTCATGCTCAGATACTGGGTTTTTTTTCAGTATACCATCACTTTTTGTCTCAGAGATATATATATGCACACACACACACAAAGAGAGAGAGATATCATTCCTTAGTCCATGGACCATCCCTATAAAGTTTGCTGAATTCATTCAGTCTGCGATGTCAGGCTCCATCTCTTGTAACAGTCTTTCAGGGCAGGAGAGATGGTGTGTAGTCTTGGATTGTTGCCTGCTGACGACACCGCTGAACTCGTCTTGTTTCATCAAAATTCATTCTTTGTTGGGGTGATAACTGGAGGCAAGTCAAGGTCAGTCGATGGTGACCTGAGGACAGTTCTGCTGCTGCTGGATTTTCCCATCACTTTATTCTCTGTGATTATCATGATAGCACATAACTTGTTTTCAATGTCCAGAGTGGCGGAGATGGGCATCTACCTGATGGGCTATAGAAGTGTTATATAGCAGGCAACAGGATATAACTCAGTTCATTGGCTGTTTTCCCCCCAAATTAAATCCCCTTGAGGTACACAATGGACTTCCCCATCTTCCAGCATTACCCATCAAATATATCCGGGTCCCTGAGTAAAAGCAATCCCATGAGTGGGTTTGCCTTTACTTGAAGCAGGAATAACCCAGACTATCTTCCCCAACAAATTCTTTATGTGCACCACAGGAACTTTATCCCCCTCTACAGTACGTAAAAGTTCTGATTGGGCTGGGCCAGCCTGTTGGCAGATCCCCTAGTGTTGACCAACCAGGTGGCTTTTGGTAAATGTGTATCCCAGTGTTTGAAAGTCCCACCACCCATTGCTCTCACTCAGTGCAGTTTTTAACAGCCCATTGTACCGTTCCGTTTTCCCAGAGGCTGGTGCATGATGGGGGGGTGATATACGCACTCAATGCCATGCTCTTTGGCCCAAGTGTCTATAAGGTTGTTCCAGAAATGAGTCCCATTCTCTGTCTGACTCAATTCTCTCTGGGGTGCCGTGTCGCCACAAGACTTGTTTCTCAAGGTCCAGGACAGTGTTCCGGGCAGTGGCGTGGGGCACAGCGTATGTTTCCAGCCATCCGGTGGTTGCTTCCACCATGGTAAGCACATAGCGCTTGGCTTGGTGGGTTGGTGGAAGTGTGATATAGTCAATCTGCCAGGCCTCCCATATTTGTACTTCAGCCATCGTCCTCCATAACAGAGAGGATTTAACCACTTGACTTGCTTCAGTGCAGCACGTTTCACATTCGTGAATAACCTGGGCAATAGTGTCCATTGTTAAGTCCACCCTTCGATCATGACCCCATCGATATGTTGCATCTCTGCCTTGATGTCCTGAGGTGTCATGGGCCCATCAGGCTAAAAATAATTCACCCTTATGTTGCCAATCCAAATCCATCTGAGCCACTTCAGTCTTAGCAGCTTGATCCACCTGTTGGTTGTTCAGGTGTTCCTATGTGGCCTGACTCGTGGGTACATGAGCATCTAGGTGGTGTACCTTCACCACCAGGTTCTGCACCCAGGCAGCAATATCTTGCACCAGTGCAGCAGCCCAGATGGGTTTACCTCTGCATTCCCAGTTGCTCTGCTTCCATTGCTGCAACCACCCCCACAGGGCATTTGCCACCATCCATGAGTCAGTAGAGAGATAAAGTACTGGCCATGTTTCTCGTTCAGCAATGTCCAAGGCCAGCTGGATGGCTTTCACCTCTGCAAACTGACTCTATTCACCCTCTCCTTCAGCAGTTTGTGCAACTCGTTGCAGGGGACTCCACACAGCTGCCTTCCATCTCTGATGCTTTCCCACAATATGGCAGGACCCATCAGTAAACAAGGCATATTGCTTCTCACTTTCTGAGTTTATCATATGATGGGGCCTCTTCAGCACACATCACCTCCTCCTCTGGTGACATTCCAAAATCTTTACCCTGTGGCCTCTTGATGATGACTTCTAGAATTCCTGGACAACTGGGATTTCCTATTCAAGCTTGTCGTGTCATTAGTGCAGCGCACTTACTCCATGTAGCACCGGTTGCATGATGTGTAGAGGAGACCCTGCCTTTGAACATCCAGCCCAGCCTGGTCAATTGGGGTGCCAGGAGGAGCTGTGCTTCAGTGCCAATCACTTCTGAAGCAGCTCGAACCCCTTCATAGGCTGCCAGTATCTCTTTTTCAGTTGGATTATAGGTCCCCTCGGATCCTCTGTATCCCCGACTCCAAAAGCCGAGGCGTTGACCTCGAGTCTCCCCTGGAGCTTTCTGCCAGAGGCTCCAGGTAGGACTATTCTCTGCAGCTGCCGTGTAAAGCACATTTTTCACATCTTGCTCTGTCTGGACTGGTCCAAGGCCTGCTGCATGAATTGTCTCTGGTTTAACTTGTTCAAAGGCTTGTTGTCACTCAGGGACCCATTCGAAAATGTTCTTCTTCTGGGTCACATGATAGAGAGGGCTTACAATCAGACTGTAATTTGGGATGTGCATTCTCCAGAACCCCACAACACCTAAGAAAGCTTGTGTTTCTTTCTTGTTAGTTAGTGGAAACATTGCTGTTATCTTGTTGATCACATCTGTGGGGATCTGGCGACGTCCATCTTGCCATTTTATTCCCAAAAATTGAATCTCCCGTGCAGGTCCCTTGACCTTATTCCGTTTTATGGCAAAACCGGCCTTCAGCAGGATTTGGATTATCTTCCTCCCTTTCTCAAAAACTTCTTTCACTGTATTGCCCCGCATGATAATGTCATCAATGTACTGCAGGTGTTCTGGAGCTTGACCCTGTTCCAGTGCAGTCTGGATCAATCCATGGCAGATGGTAGGGCTGTGTTTCCACCCCTGGGGCAGTCGGTTCCAAGTGTACTGGACACCCCTCCAAGTGAAAGCAAACTGTGGCCTGCACTCTGCTGCCAAAGGGATTGAGAAAAATGCATTGGCAATATCAATTGTGGCATATCACTTGGCTGCCTTTGACTCCAGTTCATATTGAAGTTCTAGCATGTCCGGTAGGGCAGCACTCAATGGTGGTGTGACTTTATTCAGGCCACGACAGTCTTCTGTTAGTCTCCACTCTCCGTTAGACTTTCGCACTGGCCATATGGGGCTATTAAAGGGTGAGCGGGTCCTGCTGATCACTCCTTGGCTCTCCAATCTTATATTTCAGCTCATGGATGGGAATCAGGGAAACTCAGTTGGCGCGATATTGCTGCCAGTGCACTGTTGTGGTCACAATTGGCGCTTGTTGTTCTTCGACCTTCAGCAACCCCACAACAGAAGGATCCTCTGAGAGACCAGGCAAGTTAGACAGCTGCTTAATTTTCTCTGTCTCCAAGGCAGCGATACCAAAAGCCCATCTATACCCTTTTGGGTCTTTGTAGTACCCTCTCCTGAGATTATGCCAAGGATGCATGGAGCCCCTGGACCAGTCACAATGGGGTGCTTTTGCCACTTCCTCCCAGTCAGGCTGATTTCAGCCTCCAGTACAGTCATCTCTTGGGATCCTCCTGTCACTCCAGAAATATAAGTGGGTTCTACCCCTGGATAGCTTGATGGCATCAGTGTACACTGTGCACTGGTGTCTACTGGAGCCTTATACTCCTGTGGGACTGATGTGCCAGGCCATCTGGTCCACACACTATTTTGCTTTTCATGTTTCTTGGGGGGTAACTAATAATGGCCCAGCTAGGTCTGTCAGTAGAGCTATGGGACTGTTAGTCCCAGTGTCATGGGTTCTAAGCACCACGTTAGGCACCAAAAAGAACTGTTGTGGTTTAACCCCAGCCGGTAACTCAGAACCATGCAGCTGCTCACTCACAGCCCCCCTTTTTCCTCCCTCCGCTCCCAGAGGGATGCGGAGGAGAATCAAAAGAATGTAACTAACTCCCATGGGTTGAGATAAGAACAGTCCAGTAAGTAGGGTATAATACAAAACTACTACTGCTACCACCAATAATAATAATGATAAGGGAAATAACAAGGGGAGAGAAGACAATTGCTCGCCACCCGCCAACCGATGCCTGACACGAGCAGCAATCTGGGCCTTTTAGGGAACTCCCCTCACTTTATATACTGGGCATGACATGCTGTGGTATGGAATACCCCTTCGGCTAGTTTGGGTCAGGTGTCCTGTCTCTGCTTCCTCCCGGCTTCCCCTCCTCCCTGGCAGAGCATGAGACTGAGAAAATCCTTGATCAGAGTAAACATTACTTAGCAACAACTAAGAACATCGGTGTGTTATCAATCAATCAGCACTGTTCCCAGACTAAATTCGAAAACACAGCACTGCACCATCTACTAAGAAGGAGAAAAATGACTGCTACTGCTGAACCCAGTACAATCCTGTTTCTGGCAAAGAAGAAATTAACCACCCAGTTTGGTTCTTGCCCTACAGAAGCACAGGCTTGAGTTCATATTAGCAGCATTGGGTGTGCACTGTGGAAGATAACTAGAAGAGCAGCTATTTCTTTTTCCTGCTACTTCCTTTCTCCCCTTTGCCTCTGTGCCTGTATCAATGGAAAGAATAAGGGCTGGGGTGTGTGGCATTGTGATTCCAGGCAAGAGAAGAAGATTCAGAAGTTTATGAAGTTGTAGGGGTATAATGTGAAATTAGAGAATGGCACGACAACTCTGATAGCTACAAGTACTTGTAGCTATCTTGGTTGCTTTAAGAAACATTCAAGAAAAACTAAAGTCACACGTATCAACTGAACAATATATATTTAGCTTCCACCCTCAAAATACAAGAAACAAAAAAGCTGATTCTAAACTGGAAGCTTTTAGCAATGCTGTATAATAACTGCATCAGTTATTTTCCAGTTCAGAATTTGGTGGTAAACAAACTTAGCACAGTCTACCACTACAAATACACACACTCACCATTTTATGTTCTTATTCTTAAACAGTACTTTGCTTCAAGCTAAGGAACTTCTAACATAAATTCTAAGTCAAATCCAGTTTATGAAGGTACTCTTACCCCTTGACGTTGTAAAAGGAAAACATTAAGATATTTCAGAAGCCAGAATGTGAATAGGTTTTGGGTTTTTTTGCATTAACAGAGATTAAAGTTTAAGACTAGAGATGGTCATGCATGCAGTAAGCCACAGGGATAGACAGGTCATTATAGAATGACAGAGTAGTTAAGTTTGGAAGGGACCTCTTGAGATTGTCTAGTCCAAGCCCCCTACTTAAAGCACAGTCACCTACAGTAGGTGTCTGAAGGCCATGTCCAGTCAGGTTTTGAATATCTCTAAGGATGGAGACTCTACCACCTCTCTGGGCAACCTGATCCAGTGTTTGACCACTCTTACAGTTTAAAATGCTTTACATTTATATAGAATTTCCTATATTCCAGTTTGTGCCCACTGCTTCTTGTGTTCTGTCACCAGGCACCACTGAGGTTTGCTCCATTCTTTATACCCTCCCACTAGGTACTTGTACACAAGGGTAAGATCCTCCCTGAGCCTTCTCTTCTCCAGGTTGATCAGCTGCAACTCTCTCAGCCTCTTGCATGACACATGCTCCAATCCTTTAATCATCTTCATGACTGTAACAGTATTTCTAGATCTGGAACTCTGGCCAGGAAGTCAAGCTAGATGCTTTTGTACCAGCTTTGTAACTTCTTTTACAATATCTGAAAAAGGCAAAAGCAGTACTTTAACTATACCAAAGTTTTCTCCTTTTACAGGCTATTTTGTTAGTTCAACACATTGCCCTAGTCTAGACTTAGTAAATTACTATGATTTTTACTTATTTCTGTAGTGATAAGTGATTTGAAATTGAGAGGGTCAGTAGCCAAGCCACTAAGTCAAGTCATTTGCTTGGAGATGGCATTTTGTCAAAACAGAGAAGCCTCCATTTAAGTCCTTGTGGCTTTACCCTTTACTGCATGTTAACAAATAACATGAACAGAATACTTTAATTTTCTATTACACAGTGCCCCTTCCCTCCCGTAAAGTACAGCTGTCTCAAGAACATTACTACATTTTGTGTTATAAAATACATGACTTGTTGGCTGAATAACAATTGTTGCACTTAAGATATTTTAATGTACCACACTATAGGGAGTATGTTACAGCATTTCTAGATGGTTTGTCTATATTATAACAAACTATATTAATAGCTGCTAAGTTTATATCAAGTATGCAAGATGATGTAAACATCAGAATACATATGGTAATGTTCAGAACAGCCTATTCTACAGCTTTTTATAAAAAGTCTGATGCATAAGCTAACCAAGTACAGGAAATTATTTGAAGAGGCAAAAGATTTTTCAATTAATAATCTTTTGAGCTTCTAAAGCTCCTTGGTAGCAGACAGATTCTGAAATGATGCTAGTTCTAGTGAAGTGAACCACTTTAAAACATGCCTCCTGGATAGCAGAAAGAAATACTAAAAACTAAGAAAAAAAACCCAGAAAAAATGTTTAATTACTGCTTCAAAACATTTCAAAAGCAGTCAAGACAATACTAAAAAAAGGAAAAAGACAAAACCACACTGTAACAAAACTTAAGTACAGTACTCTAGAATAGCAACACATCTTTCATAAAATTTATAAATAGGGTATCACTAGTTTAGAAAACACCTAATGCCACATTTATGAAAATAAATTTAGAGGTATATCCTCTTGGAAATAAAATTTTAGAACAG
Source organism: Strigops habroptila (assembly GCF_004027225.2). Lineage (NCBI taxonomy): Eukaryota > Metazoa > Chordata > Aves > Psittaciformes > Psittacidae > Strigops > Strigops habroptila. Next base: position 4,624,426 of record NC_044301.2, on the reverse strand, counting down.
TCACAGGGCAGAGAAGCTGAAACATAGGCTTATTTATTGTTACCTTTAACTTAGTAGTATTGATGGCATTGTAAATGATCAATTTGATTACTGACATCTACAAATGAAATGGTATAAAAAAAGACAACAAACCGAGGTCAGACATCATTTAAAATAAGTTAAAAGCACTTTTGAAATAAGAACATGAAATAAGACATGTATTCATTTTCATGTAGAAGGGGGGGAGGGAGCAAGCAGCTGCATGGTCCTGAGTTACTGGCTGGGCTTAAACCACGACAGTTCTTTTTGGCGCCCAAGGTGGGGCACGAAGGGTTGAGATAAAGACAGATCTGACCAGACTGTGTCTGATTGTATTTGTGATAAGCATTCATTGCTTTGGATTAATAGTCACTCGTCACAATGCTGATTTATTTGCTCTCAGAGTAGTTGCGCTTGATCTCAGAGTTTCAGCATGTCATGCCTTACTTAGAATCATAGAATAGTTAGGGTTGGAAAGGACCTTAAGATGATCTAGTTCCAACCCCCCTGCCATGGGCAGGGACACCTCGCACTAAACCATGTCACTCAAGACTCCATCCAACCTGGCCTTGAACACTGCCAGAGATGGAGCGTTCACATCTTCCTTGGGCAACCCATTCCAGTGCCTAACCACCCTCACTGTAAAGAACTTCCTCCTTATATCTAACCTGAACTTCCCCTGTTTAATTTTAAACCCATTACCCCTTGTCTTATTGCTAAAGAAGTCCCTAATGAAGAGTCCCTCTCCAGCATCCTTGTAGGCCCCCTTCGGATACTGGAAGGCTGCTATGAGGTCTCCACGCAGCCTTCTCTTCTCCAGGCTGAACAGCCCCAACTCTCTCAGCCTGTCTTCATATGGGAGGTGCTCCAGCCCTCTTATCATCCTTGTGGTCCTCCTCTGGACTTGCTCCAACAGCTCCATGTCCTTCTTATGTTGAGGACACCAGAACTGTACGCAGTACTCCAAGTGGGGTCTCACGAGAGCAGAGTAGAGGGGCAAGATCACCTCCTTTGACCTGCTGGTCACGCTTCTTTTGATTCAGCCCAGGATGCGGTTGGCTTTCTGGGCTGCGAGCGCACACTGCTGGCTCATGCTAAGTTTCTTATCAACCAACACCCCCAAGTCCTTCTCTGCAGGGCTGCTCTGAATCTCTTCTCCGCCCAGCCTGTAGCTGTGTCTGGGATTGCCCCAACCCAGGTGTAGGACCTTGCACTTCACATTGTTGAACTTCATGAGGTTGGCATTGGCCCACCTCTCCAGCATGTCAAGGTCCCTCTGGATGGCATCCCTTCCCTCCAGCCTATCAACAGAACCACACAGCTTGGTGTCATCGGCAAACTTGCTGAGGGCGCACTCAATCCCACTGTCCATGTCACCAACAAAGATGTTGAACAGGACCAGTCCCAACACTGACACCTGAGGGACACCACTCGTTACTGGTCTCCAAGTGGACATTGAGCCATTGATCACAACTCTTTGTGTGCGGCCATCCAGCCAATTCTTTCTCCACTGGGTGGTCCATCCATCAAATTGATGTCTCTCCAATTTAGAGACAAGGATGTCATGTGGGACAGTGTTGAATGCTTTGTACAAGTCCAGGTAGACAACATCACCTGCTTTGCCCCTATCCATCAGTTCAGTAGCCCCATCATAGAAGACCACCAAATTGGTCAGACAGGAAGCCATGTTGGCTGTCACCAACCACCTCGTTGTTTTTCATGTGCCTTAGCATGGTTTCAAGGAGAATCTGCTCCAAGATTTTGGCAGGAACAGAGATGAGACTGAGTGGTCTGTAGTTTCCTGGGTCTTCTACCTTCCCCTTCTTGAAAATGGGGGTTATGTTTCCCTTTTTTTCTGTCGTTGGGAACTTCACCTGACTGCCATGATTTTTCAAATATGATGGACAGTGGCTTAGCAATTTCATTCACCAGCTCCTTCAGGACCCGTGGATGGATTTCATCAGGTCCCATGGACTTGTGCACATTCAGGTTCTTAAGATGATCTCAAACCTGATCCTCTCCTGAAGTGGGCCTAAGGTCTTCATTCTCACAGTCCCTGCAGCCAGTATTTGCTGTTTTAGTGTTTATTGGCTTTGGGGCCTGGGCTAAGGTTCTTGTTTCGCTGTACTTTATGATCATTGATCATGAAACTGGTCTGGCATGCGTTCTCAGCGTGGTCATCACCTCTATACTTTGGAAGGCATATAATGGGAATTTTTAACAATTACACATCTTTTTTTTCCCTCCTCAGGGGGTCAATCTATGAAGGAGACATTCCCTCACACCCTCTGCTCCCCTACCACGCTATTTAGAGGCAGTGAGAGGCAGGAGGCTGCAGAAAGGCAGTTCCAAAGACTTGACTGGGAAGTAAGCAAGGTGGCACCAGCCTCATACCTAGAAATTAAAAGCTTCCAGTCTCAAATTGAATGTTGGTCAGAGATCACATACTCCAAAATGAAATGATCTACATGCCTAGGCCTCAGGACAAGCCTAAAGGGGACCTGACCCATGTGCATGGGTCTGCCCGTCTGCAGAAATCCTATTAACAAGGTTGTCCCCATCTTCAAAAGCCTATAAATGCCACCAGAAGTACCAGGGAAATGAAGGAATGATTACATCCCCTATTGTCACTTCATCAAACAGGAGGAGCTCCCAAGAGCCTGAAGTGCTGCAGATCTGAAAGACTATTATAGAAGTGCAGATGAGTCTTCGTGGGAAATTCCAGATGTCTCTGGAAATCATGTAATGGAAGGTCAAAAACTGGGATTTGCTTTTGGCAGTGCCTGCCTGCGGGAATTGGAAAAATCAGAAACCAAAAGGCTAATCCATCAGATTTTTGACAAAAAGCAGCTTGACACATTGAAATCTAGGCAGCCTGGGTTATTCCTGCTTCAGATAAAGGCAAACCCACTTGGATTTGGCATCAATGACCTAGAGTGAGGCAGCACCACCAACAGTGGATGAATTGAGTCGTCAGCTCTGAGAGTTCAAAGACAATCTCACCCCTTCCATCATTTCAGCTGTGGAAAAACTAACCCCTAACCTTAATCCTAAACTCAATTACCCTAACACTAAAGATAATCCCTAATCCTATCCCTAAGCATAAACCTAACCCTTAAACCGAACCCCAACTGTAATCCTAAACCATAACCCTAAACATAACCCCAACACTAACACCTAATGCCTAACTCTAATCATAGTCACCCTAAACCTACTCCTGATCCTAACCCCAACCTTAACACTAACCCACACCTCTAAGCCTAACCCTAACCTTTACCCTAAAACCTAGCCCTAATCACTGACTCAATTATATGCTGTTGCCTGCTATATAACACTTCTATAGCCCATCAGCTAGATGCCCATCTCCACCACTCTGGGCTTTGAAAAGAAGATATGTGCTGTCATGACCATCAGCAGAGAATAAAGTGATGCGAAAATCCAGCAGCAGCAGAACTGTCCTCAGGTCACCATCGACTGACCCTGACTTCCCTCCAATCATCACCCCAATAAAGAATGAACTTTGATGAAACCAGACAAGTTCAGCAGTGTTGTCAGCAGGCAACAATCCAAGACTACACACCATCTCTCCTGCCCTGAAAGACTGTTACAAGAGATGGAGCCTGACATCATGGACTGGATGAATTCAGCAAACTTTATAGGGATGGTCTATGGACTAAGGAATGATATCTCTGTGTGTGCGTGTATATATATGAGACAAAAAGCGATGGCATATTGAAAAAAAAATGGGATCTGAGCATGATGTGAATGGCATGGAATAAGGGGTGGATACTGTCCTGGGTTCAGCTGTAGCAGATATTTTTCTCATTCTTAGTAGCTGGTGCAGTGCTGTTTTTTTTACTTTAGTCTGAGAACTGTGCTGATAACACACCGATGTTTTTAGTTGCTGCTAAGTAATGCTTACCCCGATCAAGGACTTTTCAGTCTCATGCTCTGCCAGTGAGGAGGGGCAGCCGGGAGGAAGCAGAGACAGGACACCTGACCCAAAGTAGCCAAAGGGGTATTCCATACCACAGCACGTCATGCCCAGTATATAAACAGGGGGGAGTTACCCAGAAGGCCCAGATGGCTGCTCGGGTCAGGCTGGGTATTGGTCGGCAGGTGGTGAGCAATTGTATTGTGCATCACTTGTGCTTATTGTTTTTTTGTCCCTTTCCCCTCTTAGTTTTATATTCTCTCCCCTTGTTATTTCCCTTATCATTATTATTATTGGTGGTAGTAGTAGTGGTTTTGTATACTACCTTAGTTACTGGACTGTTCTTATCTCAACTTATGGGATTTACATTCTTTCGATTCTCCTCCCCATCCCTCTGGGAGCAGGGGGGAAGAAGGGGGGGGGGGGAGTGAGCGAGCGGCTGCGTGGTTCTGAGATACCGGCTGGGCCTAAACCACGACAGGGTGCTCTCCCTTACCCCTCTATCACAGTGGAGATGTCCCCTGTATCACACCAGATAGCATGAAGGCCTTACCAGTCCAGCTGCTGTCGGATCCGCTTTTGGATAAACCAGTGTATTTATACCTCTGTCCTGGTTTCGGCTGGGATAGAGTTGTTTTTTTTTTTATTTGATTACTGACATCTACAAATGAAATGGTATAAAAAAAGGCAACAAACCAAGGTCAGACATCATTTAAAGTAAGTTAAAAGCACTTTTGAAATGACATGTATACATTTTCATGTAAAGGGCTATGAAACATGAGAACAGCAAACAAGAATTCTGCATGAAATTAAAAGAGACCAAAAGAGAATGTGGGAGAAGCAAAGCAAATCCTGTTAAAAGTTAACAAGCAGTACAAGAGAGATGTTTGAACAAATGTTGGATCAAATACAAAACTATTTACCATTTAAGTCCAAGGCTGAAGTCACAAATTAATGTTCTTTAAAGTCTATTCTTAAGAATTCTATTAAATAAAGCTCAGTATTAATACTCTACACATGTAGGTCCACAGCATGTTGTAATAGCAGTTAGTACAAACTTGTATAAAGTCAATGATTTAATCATTGGTTGCTGGTGAGATAAGATCTTAAAAATTCTTTAAGAGTTTGATGGTAATATGACAGTTAACAGACACAAAAAATAATCATCCAAACCTAAAAAAATGCTGGTTTTCCCAAGGTAAAGCACTTCAGTCACTACAACTGTCAGATATGTTCCCTTGCATTAATGTAACAGAAGGCATAGACTATTAAACTACTGTTCCAATGGGACAATCAGTACAGTAATAACTATTATTTGAAGTCAGTATTTTGATTTTTCTGCTCTGTATTTACTGCAAGATGATAGATGCCAAAGAAGTAAGAAGTTACAGAAACTGTGCCCTTTAGTTCAAAGTACTGCTGTGATCACAATTAGAACTACAGCCAGTTTTGAAGACCATACTGGTTATCAAAATTGCTAATAACACCCTGACTGCCCACATTCTGTACATAACAATCTGGCCATCAGGTACTATCTCAGGTGCCCCAGATTTACAAAGGTATCTACTCAAATTCATATTTTTAAGTGTACTCAAGTTCAGTGTTTAAAACCGACTCACTGAAATTAGATCAGAAATCTGATTGTTCTCAGCAGAAACCAAGATTGACCTAATCTAATAATCTTGTAATTATGCATTCAACAAGAAGTAATTGCAATAAGTGGGACTTGCTTTTCATAAACAAAAGAATTCTTAACTTATTGAAAGTGGATTCAATTGTTTCAATTGAAGTATTCACCAGATTAATTTTTAGTAAAGCTTGCTCTAACAAATAGATGAGTCACAATATACAGCATACAACCACCCTTTTTTAAGCCATCAGCCCTCACTGATGGCTTGGAATTCGATCCCAAATTCTTGTCAATGCAATAGATATGTTTTCTAGCCACTTTTTTTTTTTTTTCTAAACACAATAGATCTCAGCACTAAAAAAGAAGCCTACAGAAGATAACAGAAGTTTTGTCTCACATGCTTCATAGAAAATGTTTGGTTATTTTTAGAAATGCTTACTGTTCACTTGAATATGTTTACAATCAATCATGAAAGATAGTGAACATTTATCAGTCGCAGGGTTCATAAGGAGTACCTGTATGTACATTGATAGGAAGTTACAGCTGCATGCAATGGTGCAAGAAACACAGATTTAAGTAGTTAATCCCATGCACCCTAAATCTAAAGTTTAGGTAATACATGTTTCTTAAAAATTACCTTTTTTCCATAAGCTTTTCTTAACAGATTAAAAAGGAGCATGGTACTTTATCAGCTGAAATAAATAGTAAGACATATCTTATACAGTTAAAATATCTTATAAATACAGTTAAAGTGTATAAGCATAAAATCCCAAACCAGATTCTTACATTAGCTTCATAAAGGGATAAAAATTAAGACAGCATTGCAACTATTCAAGTTGAACCTTGTACTCAGAAGTCCTGAACAGCAATTTCTAGATACCTCTATTTTTGAAACACTGTAGGAGACTAGTTCATTCATCTTAGAAAAGGCATATAGCATGACAAATAGATCTGTGATTTCCTGTTCTTAGAACCATTGTTCTTTCTTATTCCTGGTGTTTTAACCCATTACAAGAGGAGCTTCATTTATTGAAAGAAACACATAGCAAACTAAGGAGTAACTTATTTAACTTAATTTGTCATACATAGAATATATGGTTTGCCAGGAGAACCTCTGAAGGGAAACATGCATGAAGAACCTGTTTATTTCTGTTTATATACAGCAAAGTTTGGTTGCTGCTTTTAAGAAAAGCTATGAACTGGGAAGCTACTACGCCTAAGTTAGAAAAAGAAAGTGGGAATCACAAGTATTTGCAGCAACCACCTGCTAACTCCTAAAGGCATAGAAGTTTAGCAAACAAGTATTTGCTGAAACACCCACTAATATTCACACTAATGAATGTCTCAACCACCTGAAAGGTCAGAGCTCACAGGAGTCATACACCTGGCAGATACAACATTTTAATAGCTACTCTACAGCACCAGCTGAGTATTTGAAAAACACAAAGCACCACTTCCATTCAGACCAAAACTAGATCAGAAGTCATATCCTTTTCCTGTAATGCAACAAGTATCCACTCAACACATGCAAGTAGTTAGGAAGGCAGTTCAAACAATTCCATACAAATACTGGAGTCTACACTCCATACATTCTGGGAAAAATTATGCTTAGCAAGACACTTGCTTTGGAAGCTACAGTACTGTGTAGACATTTCTTAATCTTCACATAAAGAACTTAATTATCAGTGTGCGCTATGGTAGATACTACATTGATGGTGTTTCTGCTGACTCAGCTGTTTCAAGTGATTAGCAAATAGTACTTGGGAATCAGAAGTGGAATCAATTCTCTCCAGTCTGATTATTGTGAAAGACAGAGGCTGCTTATGTTCTTTTGATCTACTGAGTTTTACCTTCTTATATATTTTGAGACTTAGAATTACAGAATCTTAAATTCTTTTAATCTCATCTGAGAAAGTCTATGGGAATAGAACAATAAGAAAGGAAGGATTTTTCTTGTTCTGCTTCTCCCTACAGTAAAGAACACAAGGCTATGAAACAAATGCTAGAGTGATGTCTGGCCTTGTGGAAGTCTATGGTAGTTTAAGGGATCTTAGTAGTGCCAGGTTTTCACACTTCATTTTTCTTCCAAGACTGCCACCTCAAATATACAAACTGTTCCCTTTGCTAGCACAACTGTATTTATTCAACATGTATCTTTTATAAAAGGAGGAGACTGGCTGTTTACTTTCACACTCTGATGAAGCTCAATGTCTAGTGGCTAAAAATTCAAGAAAACTTGAAGAAAGGTGATGAATCCTAAAAGGAAGTCCAACCCAGTATTTTAAGCATATATCCCATATGGTTTAGTTACACCCTAGTGTTTTACACAAAATTACTTCCTTACAAATAGATGAATTAACAATCAATATTTCATTTTTAAGCTGGCTTTCCTTTTTTCTTGGGTGGACCTTTGTAACCTTTGGCCTTTCTTCGCAATTTTCTCCGATCTACAATGGGTACGTCAATTTCTGCTTCCTCAGAGCTGCTGTCAGCAGCCTGCTCTGCCACTGTCTGCGTGTACTGATCCATCTGCTCAGCAGACTCTTCTGAGTAGTCTTCCAACTGATTCTTCTGTACTTCCTGTCCAGAAGGCTGCTGAAAAGAAACACTCTCGAGTTCAACTCCTATCGAAGAGCTCTGACTCAAAGCAACAGGGGCCTCCTGTGAATTGCGTCCTGCCTCCTCATTTTGATCTTCCACTGAGGAAGCTGTTTTGGGCAATAAGTTTTCAGAAACGGATTCTTCTGCTGCTTCAATTACAATAGAGTTGGGCAGGCCATTGCCAGAGAATTCTTCCTTGGGTGCTGAAGCAGCTGCATTTTCAGTGGATGACTTCTTTTCAGATTCTTGGTGGCATTCTTCAGTACCCTCCTTCTCTATTGATGTGCTTTCTTTAGTCAGCACTTCTAAATCATTTGCATTTAAAACCTGCGGGGGGGGGGGGGGGGGGGGGGGAGGGTGCCAAAACATTCAAAGGGACAATTAATTGAAGATACAAGATGCTGAACTACTGCCTCTAGCTAGCAACCTCAGAGGCTATTTTAGCATTCAGCATGACTACATGCAGTCAACAAACCAGTCCTCTCCTCCTTTTTGCACAATACTATTTGGTGAAATGCATTTGATATCCAGAGTTGCTCTCCTATTTTCAAATTCAGATTATTCAACAGATTATTCAGATACAGTAAAAGCATTCTGAAATTAATCCTGGGGGGAAAATAAAGGTGTTTTATTTTAGACAGATGCTATTATCCTTTTGCTAGCATATAACGATCTACTTTTGTACTATAAACAAAAACCAGTAAAATCTGTGTTCTAGAAGGGTATTTTATTGTTAATTAATTGCTTGTACACTTCACCAGGGCAAAATTACCAGGCAAAGTAAGGACATGGTTTTTCACTCATATCCAACCAATATTTTAGTAAGAAAAAGCTGTTTCATTACTGCCAAGGCAAGCTGGAGCAATGTATCTTTCTTTTTGATATCACACACTTATATGCCCCACTTCTGCCTACTAAAACAGAAACATTAGTGTATTCTGTTTATGGGTTTACATCATCTGTCCTAATGTCATGGTTTAAGCCCAGCTGGCAACTAAGTACCACACAGCTGCTCACTTACTCCCCCCCCCCCGTGGGATAGGGAGGAGAACTGGAAAAAAAGTAAAACCTGTGGGTTGAGATAAGAAGAGTTTAACAATTAAAATAAGGTTAATAATATAATAATAATGATGATGATGATGAAAAGGGAAATAACAAAAAGAGAGAGGAAAAACCCCCAAACCAACAGTGATGTACAATACAATTGCTCACCACCCCAAGCAGTGATCAGCCCCTTCCAGCTAATTACCCCCCAGTTTATATACTGAGCATGATGTTCTATGAAGCATGAGACTGAAAAGGCCTTGATCAGAGTAAGCATTACTTAGCAACAACTAAACCATCAGTGTGTTATCAGCATTGTTCTCAGACTAAAGCCAAAACAAAGCACTGTACCAGCTACTAGGAAGAAAATTAACTCTATCCCAGCTGAAACCATGACACCTAATAATTGCCTCTCCCAAGAATTTCATATGATGGTAGGGGCTACTTTCTATCTGTTACTTAACAAAAGAAAAAACAGCAAGTAGTGTACACTCTGAAGGAAAGATGACTTAATATTTTGTTTCAATTCTCTCACCTCTGATACAGTGTCTTCTGAAGGTTTTGCTGGATGCTGAAGGATTAATGGAACAGACAGTATTAAGGATTCTTCTCCTTGACTCACAGACTGGAGTTTTGATTCACCACCTAGAATTTCATTTGATGTTTCCTCTTCAGCCATAAGTGAGGTCTTACCAATTTCTTCTGTTACTTCACCATTAAGAGGTTCAGATGGAGTTTCCTAAAAGTCACATTTCTAAGTCAAAATTATGCCCAACTATTGTACTCAAACACTAGTGGGTAGCTATCCAACTACTTAACTAGCATATTAGCTTGGTGTTGTCACCTGCACTAAGTTTCTGACCATGGCTTACACTGTTAGGAGCCAATATGAGTAGTTTTTATGCATCTCACAAGCATACATGCTGCAAGTCCTTCCTTGAAACCATACGTTAATCAACCCAACATAGTGTAAGATCCACTTTCTCACCAATCAGTAAAAACATAAAACCCTGGAGGTACTGCTAGGCACAGAGGGTACTCCCAGATTTTAATTCAAGAAGGTAACAAATATTTGTAGATAAAAGTTGGATTTAAAAATCGAAGCAGGCAAGCTTTAAGGGGAGAAATAGAGAGTCAACAGTAGTCACTGAAGCATAGCAGCTATTAGCTTCTTCAAAGATTTATTTATTTAATTGGAAATACCGGATCAGATCTTGACCCTACTTCAGTTCTCCACAATATCTGAGTAGGACAAATCAATTAAGAAAGTTAGGTTGATAGACAAGCTAGAAATTCACCTTAATGAAGATCCTATGATCTCTATCATTCAAAATAAGTAAAGGAATATTCCCTGATACCAATTCTATACTAGTTTTAGCTTCTCAGATATACTTCTCAACAAAGCATTGGTACAAAAATCAAAGAGTTGATAGTCATGTGGATCAAGGCAGCAAGGACCATACTTAACAAACTACAGTTGTATTCCAAACTTATCTGCTGTCACTGGGACATCCAGCTCACCTCCTTTTCCCTCCATTTCTCAGGGGGTGATGCATGTAACTCCATTTCTGATACAGATTGTTCCTCATTTTCAACAACCATTTCCTTATCATTCTCAACAGCATTCTCCTCAGGTTCTTCTACTAAGTCTTCAGAGCTTTCAAATGTGTGAGCAGGAAGCTCCAGCCTGCAGCAGGTATTAAGATATATCCTTTAAGTCTTTTAGATTAACACATAATTTTGGTGATCTCAACAGCAGGAAACTTCTTTCATGACCAATTTTAAACTGCTATATCACATACTTGCCATAGGAAATATGAATTCAGAAAACTAAATACATCTAAAACCAGCTAACTCCTAATTAGGAAAAATACATTAACTAAACAAAATTGCTGTGACAATTTAAAAAGAAGACATCTATCCCACTTCCATTTTATGTGAATGTCAGAAATGTGGTTGTTATTTTAAATTTAGAAAGCAGTAATCAATTACATATTTGGAAGCCACAAAAGGGTGAGAAAGGAAGCAACTTCTCCCAGCCTCACTGAAGAAAGAGTTTAAAATTATGGAGCTATATAAGCAAATATGCTTGTATAATCATTGAAAATACATATATTGCAAAGAGCATGACTGGAAAAGAATTCAAGGTGATAAACACATCAAGGCTGAAGAAGATTCAGTCAGCTAGAGATTAAATTAGCAAAAAGCTAAAGATGAAGCTGTGATGTATCTGGTAGGTAGTAACACCATCTCAAACATTCAGTTCTTACTTTCGAGATGATAAAACTTAGATGTACTGGAAGTATTACATACAAGCAAAGAAAAAAGTACACACAATAGATTTGCAGGAGGCTGCTTCACAATCTTATAATAAAAGCAATATTGGAGGTTTTTATCCCAGCTGCCAGTCTTGAGATGAAGGCAATCCAGAGGAGAAAGTCCCTAACAGAAGACCCTGCTGCATTTGCTAATGTGCATGGAAGGGAAGAACCGATATCCTGCCCTGTTGCCATCGGGATTCACTGTAGCTCTGCTCATGAGCATCATGTTACACATCTTGTTCAGAGGATAGTGGCACCTTGTTGACTCCACCTTGCAAGGCCCAAAATACTGATGTTCAAGAACGGGCTAGTCCTCTCACATAACGACTAACAAATTAATAGTAACAGCAAAAAATTTCTCAACCTGTGGCAGAGTCAAACCATGCCATTTGGCCTGTTCTGAACCAACTTAGGGAAGCATGCTGACAGTGCAGGACAACAATTCTCTATCTCTGTAGTTCCACAGAGCGATTTAAATGCAAAAATTAGGCTGTAGCTAGCTGAAAAACTCAGCCTCACAGGAAAAAGAAAAAACCCCAAACCAAAGCAAAAACAAAAAACAGCCAAACAAACAAAAAAACCCCACACCCTAACTTTATCTGTTTAAAGAAAGCTAATGGAACATGTTTGAGGGATTTCCTAGAAAATAATCATGTCATCTTCAGTTCCCCAAAAGAGGGTTTGTGCTTTTTGTTTGTTGAGGAGTGAGGGTTATTTTGGGTTTGTTTGTTTGTTTAAGAGAATGAGACAGAGAAAGTAGCAGTGGGTGTCTATGAGTGTACATATACCCACACATGGGAAGGGGGAGGAAGGAGCTATTAATTTATTTAAAATAGGCACAGCTCTGCTTTCTGGATGGAAGCCAAATTAGTACTTCAAGGCCCTGTCTTGTATGAACTGTTATAGAACACAAGTGGTACAATTCTTCACATCCCCACTTGACAGTTATTACACAGGATAATATTCTTTAAACTGGAGACTAGTTTGGGTTTTGTTTTTTTTTAAGGATGTAAATTTGGATATAATGGTTTTAAATCAGAATTTGTCTAAACGAAGAGTTTTCTTTGAAGACAGGTAGCTCCCTGTAACTCTTTTGTTATTAAGTGATAAGCAGTAAGCAGCTCCCAAACTAAACAGTCAGGCTTTATTTTATGCCACCATAACAAGAGGTCAGGAAGAGACCTTTCTCCACAGATCACACATAGTATTCGTGGATACATGTCCAATTATATTATTGCAAGGAACTATGCTGTATGAATACAGATGGCTTTACCTTAATGCAGACTCAGTTATAACAGAACACATCCCCTGTACATAAACCCTTAGTCCTCATCATTTTTTTGTTGTTATTCCGCTATCTACTGAGCTTTCAGAGACACCAGACATTTTGGTACTGTCGTGGTTTAAGCTTTGGCTAGTTTGGGTCAGGTGTCCTGTATCTGCTTCCTCCTGGCTTCCCGTGCCCCTCTTCACTGGCAGACCATGAGACTGAAAAGTCCTTGATCGGAGTAAGCATTACTTAGCAACAACTAAAAACATCGGCGTGTTATCAAGTGTTGTTCTCAGACTAAAGTCGAAAACACAGCACTGCACCAACTACTAAGAAGGAGAAAAATAACTGTTATGGCCAAACCCAGGACAGTATAATCACTCTTCAGGTGATGTCTCAATTTCCTTTCTCACACCAGACTTTATTTTCAGTAATTTTAAAATCAAGCACTCAGAATATGAAAAAAATGAGAATAAATATCAGTTAGCACACTGGGAGACAGTTTGTGACTGCCCAAGCAACAAAATAAGAAATAATCAATGAAATATGGTCTCCTTTACCTGTTTTCTGACACATGAAGAACATTTTCCTCATTTCCTTGGAAAGTTTCAGGTTCAGATTCCTCTTTATTTTTTCCTATCCTGGGACGTTTTAAATAACTGCTTTGTGTCTGAATGGAAATGGGAGTTATATCAGGGTCTTAGGAAAAAAAAAAAATGCAAGTGAACAAATTCAGTCTGTAAGATCTGCACATATTCCCCCCTCCCAAGTTTCATTAAAGTGACTGAGTGCAAGTAAAACATTTCACTGTGGTACTTATTTTCTGAATATACATGCATAATCTCTTTATCATGGCTCATAACAATTTTATCCAAAGACCTCAAAATGTTTGAGTTGAGCCTCAGCACCTTAGAGGAATGCATGTTTTTTATACACTTTGCAGATGAACATGCTAAGCTTGAAAGCAGTAAAAGAGTCTGCTAGTCTACTAATCCACGGTAATCAAAATACTGATGATCAAGGTTATTTTTACCTTCAGATGTGCTTGCATGGACATGTACTGATTCTGTACCTTTTTGAGAGTCAGTCTGTGAAGCAAAAGCAAGGCTAATATTATTCAAAAAACTTCTGAATTGATCGAAATACCTTCATCTCCCTACCTGTGGCTGCATCTTTCTAAAGCACTATTTCATAGTAATGACCTTATGGAAGAGCAGCTATAACCGTTCTTAAATTAAGAAACTTATATGTATGTATCTTATCGCTCAACAGATTAAAATATTTTTATCATATTTACTACAAGCTTTTTTTTTTTTTAATAAACCCAAGGGACTGTACTACAGTAGCTGTCAAAATTTGTCAGGACAGTTTTATTTTTATACTTGCATTCTATTTTGTAATCTGTCATGGTTTAACCAGGCAGGCAGCTAAACACCACACAGCTGCTCGCTTGCTCCACCCCCCTCAGTAGGATAGGGGAGAGAATTGGAAAAAATAAAATAAAATTTGTAGGTTGAGATAAAGACAGTTTAATAGGACAGAAAAAGAAGGGAATAATAATAATAATAGAATTAGAATATACAAAACAAGTGATGCACAATGCAATTGCTCACCACCCACCAACTGATGCCCATCCAGTTCCCAAGCAGCAGCCCCTGGCCAGCTTTCCCCCTAGTTTATATGCTGAGCATGATGTCATATGGTATGGAATATCCCTTTGGCCATTTTGGGTCAGCTGTCCTGGCTGTGTCTTCTCCTAGCTTGTGTTCCCCAGCTTATTCGCTGGTGGGGTGATGCGAGAAACTAAAAAGTCCTTGACTTAGCGTAAACGCTGCTTAGCAACAACTAAAACATCGGTGTGTTATCAACATTATTCTCATCCTAAATCCAAAACACAGCACTGTACCAGCTACTAGGAAGAAAATTAATTCTATCCCAGCCAAAACCAGGGCATAGTCTTATTTTTATTGTGGCACAATAAAACAAGAATAAAAAACAAAACTTAGTGATTCAGCAGTAATGCAGGTTACATGCACAGTCAACACAAGAGGCTGCTTATGTCAGAGTTCACCCTCCCTAGAGCTCTTTTGCTTCTCGTTCTTCCCCACGACCGCAGTATTTCCATTTTTTCTGCAAGTTATCCAAGGACTCAGTGGTCAAGCACTTGATAATCTGAAGTGGGTGCAAGCCTCTTTCTTAGCTGCTGTAAGTAATCTAGAACTGGCAATAACCAGCATCCAGGTGCTCTGCCACCTTTCCAGCCTCACTTCCAGTACTACCCAAGAAGGCCAGAAACAAGTGGCCATATCTACATTCTGGTGCCTGAAATAGTTTCAAGTAAGCTTTAAATACATAAGAATTTGTAGGCTAATGATAAATCATTCTAGCATCAAAACACATATAAAGAGGGAGCACTAAGTGAAAGGTGAAAATGTAATTTAGGGAATGTTTTTTTCTGGTTTGGGGGAAGTTGAGGTGTTTTATTTTGTTTAGTGGTCCAACAATTTTCAAAGCATTGCAGAACTCATTACAGATAGCGCAGGTGTCAAGAAGAGAGCTGCCAGCAATTCTACCAAGCTGTGAGAAGTTGGAGCACCTGGTATCTATCATCTTCCTCTTCTAGAAGAAGGCAAGAGAGAGGGCTTGAGTTCTTAACTCACAGTTAGAAAAATCAAAAGAACTACTAATATCTCTCTGCTGTTTTCTCCAAGTATATCCATGTAGCTCTACAACCAAAACATGCATTTTTGAGATCATTTTGCTGATATTATCATTATTGGAATCTGAATCTAGAACTCAGTGATGATGCTCTAGGCACTGTTACAAATTAAAGACAACTATGAGTTGTTGCTTCTGATCATTTAGAGACTAAAAACATCACGACTTTGCTGTCAGTTTTGCTTTGGGAAATGCTAATTTTCTAAGCTGGGAAAAGGGACCTTTGATTTACATTTCAAGTCTAAAGTGTAGATACAAAGAGCTGAGAGTACCGATTCAGTGTCCTGGGTTCAGCTATAGCAGTCATTTTTCTCCTTCTTAGTAGCTGGTGCAGTGCTGTGTTTTTTAACTTTCAGCCTGGGAACAACGCTGATAACACCAATGTTTTTAGTTGTTGCTAAGTAATGTTTATTCCGACCAAGGACTTTCTCAGGCTCATGCTTTGCCAGGGAGGAGGGGAAGCTGGGAGGAAGCAGAGACAGGACACCTGACCCAAACTAGCCAAAGGGGTATTCCATACCACGGCACGTCATGCCCAGTATATAAACCGGGGGGAGTTACCCGGAAGGCCCAGATCACTGCTTGGGTCGGGCTGGGTATCAGTCAGTGGGTGGTGAGCAACTGTATCCTCTCCCCTTGTTATTTTCCTTATCATTATTATTATTGGTGGTAGCAGCAGTAGCTTTGTATGGTACTTTAGTTACTGGACTTATCTCAACCCGTGGGAGCGGGGGGAGGAAGAAGCGGGGGGAGTGAGAGAGCGGCTGCGTGGTTCCGAGTTACCGGCTGGGCTCAAACCACGACATTCAGCCATTATTTCCCATTTTTAAAGCATTGACTTCTATGAAAGCATGGTCATGTCAATACTACAGACAGTCCTGAAGCACACAAATCCATCCTCACTGTATTTTGAGCTACAAGTTTTTCTCAAGCACATTCTGTGTGGCCTCAGAAGACAAATGAGGAACAGCTTAATAATATTCTAGACACAAATATGTTCATGACCACATAGCCATATGTAGCTGAATTCTGTTTGAGGTTTCAAATACATAGAAAGCAAGCTGTGGTCCTCTTTTATATAGTCAATGTATAGCTCTGAATGCTAACTGGACACTCTCCATTGTATTGAACTGTGATGTGAATGTGCACTTCTATAAACACTTTTCCTCATTCTCTCCCCTCTTACGATGACTCTACTGTTCAACAACCTTTCTAGACATTTTAATCTCAGAGTCAATTGAAAAATTCTCCTTCTCTAAGCTGTTAGAAAACAGCTCAAATTACTAGATCCTGACAGGTGTGACAGACCCCTCTACATTCATGGAACACCCCCCCCCCAAAAAAAAGTGTATTTTTAACCCCAGCTTCCTCATCGGTGTTACATCAGTGGGAAGCATAACAAACACCCAAAAAGTAACAAAAGCATTTGTCTTTTATATATAGTGCAGACTTGAGCCAATTCAATTATAATGAGATGGACAAAAAGCATTTCTTATATTTTATGCTTTTTTATCATGGGTTCTGTCAGACTGGCTGCCACTTAGACAAAGAGATATGAAAAGTACAAGCTCTCTGCATAACTCAGGACTGTTCTTTGAGAACTTGAAACAGAAATATCAAGCATGTATAACATACAGTTGATCAAACATACTAATCTGCTGCAAACCTACATTTTTTAATTTCAGAAATGTATACTTTTGTAGAAATTAAAAATATTTACTGGATATATAGAACAGGCAATTAAAGTCAGAAGAATAGAACAAGATACGTTGTATGATTATAGAAAACTCTTAAAAGCTCTCAAGCCTTTTTAATATATGGGAAACAGTTTGTGTACCTACATTTAGCTCAGTCTTTCGTCCACTTGCTTCAGATTCTGCTGCAGACTGTTGAAAATAATCCTCTTGGAAACTTGCATTTTCTTTCTGAGAGACCTCTGCTGTTAAGATTTAGAAGAGGAAAAGGGAAAAGGAAAATTATAGTACCTTTATATAACAACTAATCATTCCAAACATGATCTCACTGATCTCAGGACAAATAAAAATCTTTCTGCTAGTTTCCATGGGCAATGTTCACACAAGTCACTGTTGAAGAAACACTCTACAGTACAACTTCTACAAAGTGTCAGAAAACAAAACAAAGCATCCATACCTGTAATTTTGAGCTTTTCCCTTTGCAATACAGTGGTGATAGGTGTTCTCTGGAACCAATGTCCTGCTCCCTCCACTTCCCACAAAAGATCGTGATCCCCAGGGTACTTCTCAAAATAGTGCTTACAAGCTGAAAAAACATAAGAAAAACCACACTACTATATATACTATATACACTATATACTTGTCTGTACCTCAGTTTTTGAAGTTTATCTGAAATCAAATTCATTTGCAATCTTTCATCATACACATAAACCACAACAAAGAACTGTTCAACAAAACAGTCCAGTCTGAAATAAATATATTACTTTACTTAGTCATCCTTCTCAATAAATCCTTTCTTCAGGTTTAAGCGCTTTCCATTATTAACTTAACTTAAACTGCAAACAAAGATAGATGGGATTTTTTTCTTCTTCTCTAAGCACCCACTTTGGAGTTTTACAACTTCACTGGTCATTGTCTCTACTAATCACAAGACCCAACCAGGATGGAAGGGCTCTTAGACAGAGGATGTAGTCAAGTGATTTTTGTCACCTTGCGTTATTATAGGCACTTGTGAAAAGCACTCTTTGGGAACACGAACACTTTGCAATTGCATGGTTTATCATCCACTTACTGTTCACTTTTGAAATATTTTCTTCTCTGTTGTCCCTCCACCTCTTTTCTCTCAATACACAAACTAAACATCCATGTGGAGAGAAATGTTTTGATATTATTTTGTAGTAGCTACCAGGAAAACTATAATTTTTCACCTGATTCACTAGTGATTCATATTCTCAGTGGACAAGATCCCTGCTGTATCATTCCTTGGCCAGAGAAATGGATTAGTCATTAAATTCCGCTCAAGACATTTTGCTGGTTGAAGCCTAAGAAACCAGGTCTAGACAGATCCAAGAGCAGACAGTGGTACTTGGAAAAGCACAAAACTTCCAGTGCCTAAGTAAGAAGGCTAGATGAAAATGTTAACAGAAGGAAGCCTGACAGATGGCCCAATAATAGGCCTTGAGAAACTGGACAAAGAAAATGCTTCTTCCCTGAACACAGTCCCAAACAGCATAATTTCTAAAATGTGTATCATTTCCTAGCTGACATAACCCTCTTGGCTTGTTAATGGAAGAGCCATAAGTGTTTTCCTTATACATTAGAACTGTGCTTTCTTATACTCAAGTTAAAACATAGCCTAGTATGTCCACTTGACCAGAAGTTCTGAGAAAGCATGAATTAAATGACCTTGTGAGGCTCAGGAGTGAGCAAGAAAAAGGTGCTACAAAGAAGATATATGTTAGGATATCATACACAAAAACACCTCAGCCCACTCTGGAGGCTGGGGGCAGGAGGGCGGAATATACCGGTTATCTGCACAGTAGCAGAAATCCAACACAGATCCAATAATCTAACCTCACACAGAGGATTAAAATCTAATCAGGAAATACTTCACCATCTTCAACAAATCAGGATTTTTAATCTTCACTGAAGAGCAGGATATTTAATACAAAAACTGAGGATGCAGCCACAAACATGGAGCTTGAAAAACAGCACTCATTTGGACATGCAAAGAAAGCACAAAGAAGATCAGAAGAATAAATCAAAGAGCTTGCCTATGTGCATGAAGGATGACAGTGGGTATCGTAGGCCAAGAGTGTCTTCAGTAAAGGAATCCACAAAGTCTTCCAACATGATTAGCCCAAAGTCTTTCCCACGATGTTTCTTTCTTATAAACATTGTGTCTAGCACTGGCAGCTGATAACTCTGAGTATGAGAAGAGCTACAAATACTTCCTGAAATAATAGGAGGGGGGGGAAATCCATCAGTACTTCAGCATTGACATGTTGCCACATGGATTTCAGCATATTCAAATAAAGACCTTTATAATCTATAAAAAAAAAAATCAAACTATATGTCACATAAATATATAAAGTTATAAAAGTAAATAATTGCTATAGGACGTTTATTGGCTCTTTCAGCAGGCTTCATAATGTTGCCAAGATATACCATAGATTAATATTTTAGAGTCTGACAAAGCAGTCCAGTAGTACCAGAAAAGAATAGCAGACATAGAAAGTCTCACTTTGAAATCTCACTATACAATTCCATAGGAAAAACATACTAAAAATGAAGAAAAAAAAAAAAGCTTTCAGGTATACCTCATTTCTACATTTTTAAATCTATTTTGTAGAATATGAAGAAATCTAAAACCTTTCTTATATTACTAAAAACATATGCATTTAAGCCAGAATTTTAACTGCAATCTGACTTCTTATGAATTCAAGAAAATGCCAACTCCCTAGGACTTCAAGGCTTGTAAAGTCTACTAAACAATATTCTTCAACTAAGCTCCCTATCTCCCTCCTTCTAACCCCCTCAAATCCCACAATACACAAGTGTTTTACCTGTAAGTTTAGCAGAATAGAAACCAATAGCCTCTCCTTTTTTCCACATGATCTTAGCATAGTCTTTGCTACCGTGACAGAGAAATGGGACTTCATTTCTTTCTATTTCTTTTTTCCGATAGATAATTCGATTCAGAACATAGAGAACCACCCTCTCTCCAACAGACTTCACCTAAAGAAACACAGAAAAACATTTTAGAAGAGTGGTCAGTTTAGTTGATACTCACACATCAGGGACCTTATTTTTCAAAGTCACCAGCTAACACA
The DNA here is from genome assembly GCF_004027225.2 of Strigops habroptila. Lineage (NCBI taxonomy): Eukaryota > Metazoa > Chordata > Aves > Psittaciformes > Psittacidae > Strigops > Strigops habroptila. The sequence continues at coordinate 4,604,083 of NC_044301.2, read as the reverse complement.
GCTGCAGATGGAGTCAGGAAAAGCTCTAAGTGCTAAAGCAGGATGAAGCTCTGGGGTTTGAGGCCTAGGAGATGCTCTGAAGCCATAGCAATAGGTTAAGTATAAAGCGTTACCATAGACAAAAGATATTTCACGACTTCAGTGTCTCTCCCAATACAATGGGTAAAAGCTGAGAGAAGTGCTGGGAGTGGGGTAGTGGGGGGAATGTTTTGATTTTAACTCAAAACTATTTTTGGATTTAAGAAACATTTACCATATATAATAGTATGCCAGCCTCAGATTTCCCACGTTAGCAGGTAATTGGAGTCCTACAAAGAAGAAATTATGAGCCTCAAGGGATAGCAGGACTTGGCACGCTCAGTCGCTACTGAAAGAGTGGCAAGACAACAGGACATGATGCAGTGGGAGAACTAGTTAGAACAGTTTCCGTGGCATGAAACAAGGAATTCAGTATCCTTTGTTCTGCAGGGTTCCCTTTACATCTGAAATTTAAGTTCACCACTATCCTACACATGGTGAAGGAAGAATGGAGAAACCACTTTCCCTTCCCAGTGCCCAAAGTCTCAGCTACCAGAGGAGATACTGCTTGAACTCGGGGAAAAAAGAGAATGTATCACCTGTGGAAGAAGGGGCTGTCACCCCATGAGAAGTACAAGAATGCTGTTAGGTTATGATGGGAGAAAATTAGAAAGGCAAAGGCGCAGAAGGAACTAAATCTGGCCACTGCCATAAAAGATAATAAAAAATACTTTAACAAATATATTAATAATAAAAGGAAGGCCAAGGAGTACCTCCATCCTTTACTGGATACTAGGGGAAACCTAGTGACCAAGGATGAGGAAAAGGCTGAGATACTTAATGCTGCCTTTGCCTCAGTCTTTAGCAGTCAAACCAACCATCCTCAGGGTATTCAGTTCCCTGAGTTGAATGGCAGAGATGGGGAACTGATTGAGGTCCCCATGATTCAGGAAGAAAATAGTGACCTCCTGCTCCACTTAGACGTACAGAAGTCTATGAGGCTGGATGGGTTATACCCAAGAGTGCTGAAGGAGCTGGCAGAAGAGCTTGCCAAGCCATTCTTCATCATTTCTCACCAGTCCTTGTCTAGTGTGCAGGTCCCAGAGGATTGGAGGTTTGTCGATGTGACACTTCTCTACAAAAGGGCAAGAAGGAGGACCCCAGAAACTACAGGCCTGTCAGCCTGACCTCAGTGCCAGGGAAGGTCATGGAGCAGATCATCCTGAGATCAAAAGCACTTGCAGGTAAACAGGGGGATCAGGCCCAGTCAGCATGGGTTCATGAAGGGCAGGTTCTACTTGACCAACCTGATCTCCTTCTACAACAAGGTAACCTGCCTGGTTGATGAGGAAAAGGCTGTAGATATTGACTGTTTGGACTTTAGTAAAGCATTTGACACTGTCTCCCACAGCATTCTCCTGGAGAAAGCAGCTGCTCATGGCCTGGATAGGTGTATTCTTTGCTGGGTTGAAAACTGGCTGGATGTCTGTCCTGGGTTCAGGTATGGCAGTCATTTTTCTCCTTCTTAGTAGCTGGTGCAGTGCTGTGTTTTTTAACTTTCAGCCTGGGAACAACGCTGATAACACCGATGTTTTTAGTTGTTGCTAAGTAATGTTTATTCCGACCAAGGACTTTCTCAGTCTCATGCTTTGCCAGGGAGGAGGGGAAGCCGGGAGGAAGCAGAGACAGGACACCTGACCCAAACTAGCCAAAGGGGTATTCCATACCACAGCACATCATGCCCAGTATATAAACCGGGGGGAGTTACCCGGAAGGCCCAGATCACTGCTCGGGTCGGGCTGGGTATCGGTTGGCGGCTGGTGAGCAATTGTATTGTGCATCACTTGTGTTTATTGTTTTCTTTCCCTTTTCCCCTCTTAGTTTTATATTCTCTCCCCTCTTTATTTCCCTTATTATTATTGTTGGCAGTAGTAGTGGTTTTGTATTATACCTTAGTTACTGAACTGTTCTTATCTCAACCCATGGGATTTACATTCTTTCGATTCTCCTCCCCATCCCCCCAGGAGCAGGGGGGGAAGAAGGAGGGGGGCAAGTGAGCAATTGGCTGCATGGTTCTGAGTTACTGGCTGGGCTTTAACCATGACAGGACCTTATTACTCTCTACAGCTACCTGAAAGGAGGTTGTAGTGAGGTAGGTTTCAGTGTCTTCTCCCAAGTAACTAGTGATAGGACAAGAGGAAACGGCATCAAGCTGTGCTGGGGAGGTTTAGATTAGATATCAGGAAAAATTTCTTCACCAAAAGGGTGATCAGGTATTGGAACAGGCTTCCCAGGGAAGTGGTAGAATCCCTTCCATCCCTGAAAGTGTTTAAAAAAACGTGTAGATGAGGGTCTTAGTGACATGGTTTAGTGGTGGACTTGACCGTCCTGGGGTAAAGGTTGGACTTACTGATCTTAAAGGTCTTTTCCAACCTAGTTGATTCTACTATTCTACCCTACCCAGTAAAATATTCAGCTTTCCTGATTTACTCACCATCCTATCATTATGAAGCACACGTAGAATCATAGAATCATAGAATAGTTAGGGTTGGAAAGGACCTTAAGATCATCGAGTTCCAACTCCCCTGCTATGGGCAGGGACACCTCACACTAGACCATGTCACCCAAGGCCCTGTCCACCCTGGCCTTAAACACTTCCAGGGCTGGACCATTTACAATTTCTTTGGGCAACCTGTTTCAGTGCCTCGCCACCCTCACAGTAAAGAACTTCTTCCTTATATCTAACCTGAACTTCCCGTTTAAGTTTAAACCCATTACCCCTTTTGCTATCACTAGAGTCCCTGATGAAGAGTTCCTCCCCAGCATCCTTGTAGCCCCCTTCAGATATTGAAAGGCTGCTGAGAGGTCTCCACACAGCCTTCTCTTCTCCAGGCTGAACAGCCCCAATTTTCTCAGTGTCGTGGTTTGAGCCCAGCCAGTAACTCAGAACCACACAGCCGCTTGCTCACTCCCCCCCTTCTTCCTCCCCCTGCTCCTGGAGGGATGGGGAGGAGAATCGGAAGAATGTAACTCCCACGGGTTGAGATAAGAGCAGTCCCGCAACTAAGGTATAATACAAACCACTACTGCTACCACCAATGATAATAATGATTAGTCAAATAACAAGGGGAGAGGATACAATTGCTCACCAGCCGCCGACCGATACCCAGCCCGACCCGAGCAGTGATCTGGGCATTCCGGGTAACTCCCCCTGGTTTATATACTGGGCATGACGTGCTGTGGTATGGAATACCCCTTTTGCCAGTTTGGGTCAGGTGTCCTGTCTCTGTTTCCTCCCGGCTTCCCCTCCTCCCTGGCAAAGCATGAGACTGAGAAAGTCCTTGGTTGGAATAAACATTACTTAGCAACAACTAAAAACATCGGTGTTATCAGCGTTGTTCCCAGGCTGAAAGTTAAAAAACACAGCACTGCACCAGCTACTAAGAAGGAGAAAAATGACTGCTATAGTTGAACCCAGGACACTCAGCCTGTCTTCATACAGGAGGTGCTCCAGCCCCCTTATCATCCTCATGGCCCTCTTCTAGACTTGCTCCAACAGCTCCATGTCCTTCTTACGTTGAGGACACCAGAACTGCACATAGTACTCCAAGTGGGATCTCATGAGAGCAGAGTAGAGGGGCAGGATCACCTTGTTCGACCGGCTGGTCATGCTCCTCTTACTGCAGCCCAGGATATGGATGGCTTTCTGGGCTGCGAGCGCACTTCACCGCCAACCCTGTAGCTGTGCCTGGGATTGCCCTGACCCAGGTGTACGACCTTGCACTTTGCATTGTTGATCTTCATGAGGTTGGTATTGGCCCACCTCTCAAGCATGTCAAGGTCTATTTCCTCTATTCCTATTGACCTTGCTTTTGACATGAGACAGCTAACTCATTTCTGAATGAAATGAAAACATGTAACATCTCACACACTAGCTATTTGCCATAACTTGCCATTATCTCGAAAGATAAAAATAATTGCTAGGTTAATGTTGAAGCCATTACCTGCTGAAGCCCCTCTCTAGAAGGGAGAGATGTTCTCACAATGTCATCAATTGACCACCACTGGTCAGCAAGATACAGGGCTACAGCTTCAAAGAAACAAGGGGAAATAACAAGTTAGTGATTCTTACCATTCTAAAAAGAAACATATTCATTAAAACTGCTAAACAATTAGGAATAACACTGTAGTAACCAAGTTAAGCATCTTCTAGATGGTATTATGTTAATTAATTAATAAATTAAATTCTCCAAGGCAAGTCTGGGGTTTGTCCACAATGGTAATTGGTGAGTGATCTCCCTTTCCTTATGTCAACCCACAAGCCTTTCATAGTATTTTTCTCCCCTATCCAGTTGAGGAAGGGGAGTGATAGAGTGGCTTGGTGGGCACCTAGTGTCCAGTCAAGGTCAACCCACCACAAATGTTCCCTAGTCCAAAACTTGTTTGAAAACTGAGAATAATAAAACCAAATGCAGATTTTATGCAGCATGACATACAGGAACTGTGTCACTGTGCTGTATCCCCTCCTTCCACTAAGAACCAGGCCTGCCAAGAAGAGTCTCATTCATATATGTATTTTAGTTTTGGGCTGTTAATGGGTATTGATATTGAAACTGTGCAAGTTTTAGGGAGCCAGAATCTAAAAAGGCTGATGGCCCTTTGATGAGCAACCAGGAAGAGTTTGATCCATGGGTATTTGTGGCAAACTTAGCAATCATATACATGGCATTATATGGAAAGAGAAGGAAACGTGAAGGACTGGAAAGGAAGGGAAAAAGGGAGGAAAGAAAAAACAAAAACAAAACAAAAAATAGTGAGCTGTCACCTTGGCCAGAGCTATGTTAGGACCTGAAGGTAAAGAAATACTTACACTTGATTCTGATCAATCATTGCTAATAAAAAGCATCTAAATTCATGGGCAAATAAATAGATTCTATGAATGATCAATAAATTCCTTTTGTAGAGGTGAGGTGTACATACAGCGATCAAGATACACATCATGTGCTTGGACTGTACTCCCACCTGGAGTACTGCATACAGTTCTGGTGTCCTCAACATAAGAAGGACATGGAGCTGTTGGAGCAAGTCCAGAGGAGGGCCACAAGGATGATAAGGGGGCTGGAGCACCTCCCGTACGAAGACAGGCTGAGAAAGCTGGGGCTGTTCAGCCTGGAGAAGAGAAGGCTGCGTGGTGACCTCATAGCAGCCTTCCAGTATCTGAAGGGGGCTACAAGGATGCTGGGGAGGGACTCTTCATCAGGGACTCTAGTGATAGGACAAGGGGTAATGGGTTTAAACTTAAACAGGGGAAGTTCAGGTTAGATATAAGGAAGAAGTTCTTTACTGTGAGGGTGGCGAGGCACTGAAACAGGTTGCCCAAAGAAATTGTAAATGGTCCAGCCCTGGAAGTGTTTAAGGCCAGGTTGGACAGAGCCTTGGGTGACATGGTCTAGTGTGAGGCGTCCCTGCCCATGGCAGGGGGGTTGAAACTAGATGATCTTAAGGTCCTTTCCAACCCTAACCATTCTATGATTCTATGATTCAGATGAGCACCATGTTATTTTGTTACATATCTTTTGATTTCAGTGGGTCTAGTTCTACTCTGATTAGCAAGCAATGTTTTATCACTTGTGTATATGAATCCACAACAAGAATAGTATGAGAACAAGAAGGCAGTGAACAACAAATGCAAAAGTGGCAAAGTTATGAGCTACACTAGCATGGAATGAAGAAGGGCCTGGTTACATGTATTTGTCACAGAAAAAGAAACAGCAACACACACAGAGATTAGAATCTTAAAATGAAACCTGTGAGAGAGTCCTCTGGTGCAAACAAAGCAAGAACTTTGTGTGTCTGCTCTCCACCGTAAAGAGGAACAAAGCCCACAGTTGACAAGCAAATAGGAATCTGAAACAAGAATGTACAGTACTTCAGTAGACTCTTGCTAATACAGCATTAGTAAAATATACAGAGAACGTTTAGCAGGCTAAGCAAGACAAATGCTGAAAACCAAGTACTTAACAGTTAACTGTAAAACACAAGTGTCAGACCTTGGCCCTTACTTTAGACATTTTCTTCCTTAAGACAGACTACATTATAGAGAGCTCTGACTCAAGTTTTGGCAGATTTAGCTACAGCAATTTATACTGTTACAGTTCTTTGCTGTCAGCAGTTTGCATTTATGTGCACGACTGAAGTAAGGTGTGCAAAGAGCCAGCAGTATGTTCACTTCATCTTCCCCAGCTACACAAGCTGTCAAAGCTGACAGAAGAATGAAGGCATGCAGGCACAGAAACAAACTGGCACAGTGAAATTGCTGTTTGTTAACATGAGCCCTAACATGTCAAGTTGGAAGGTTGGATTCAAAAGGGTTTTCTTCCCTTAAATTGCACACATTTTACAAATTCCAAATTTGCCTGTTTGACTTTCCCTCAGGAACAACATGAGAAGGGTCAAATCAATCCACCTTTCAAGAGTTGAGGACCTTTGTGAAAATGCATTTTGATATTTAAATTTGCATGTCTTCAATATTTAATTAATGCATTAAAACTAGACAGGCATTAATGGTGTGGTAAATAGACTTGCTTACCCAATTTAAGAAGATTCTGATATGCTATGCCACAAATAATAATGTTAATACAGGCAAATATTTAGGTATACAGCACCTGCAGAAATGCAGGAAATTACTTGAGACTCTGCTTCTGCCAAGGAATCTGCAGCACTGACCTTTTGTTCCCACAATCATCTCAGCTCACTTATTTTTCATTAAAGTTACACAGCATTGTTTTTATTGGTACTAGTTCTGTTAGAAATGCTCATCTACACAGAACCAACATTGACTAATCACTCAATGTGTTTAAAACATGAAGTGTCACAGCCAGTCTCTACTAGAACTCCCATCAACAGCAGAGAATATTTCAGATAAAAAGAATCACTACCAGAATTGGTGAAACTTGCTGATCAAGAATTGAACCCAACCATGAAGATCACTGAAGGACTAAGATACAAAGACAGACAGCTTCAGTAAATCATGAACTCCTTAGTTATGACAGATTTTTGTGACTATGTGAGTTAGTGTTTTCAGGAAAGAGTTTGACTCATCAGTTGAGATTTTAAGGGTTGGGTTTTATTGGTTGGTTTTTTTTTTTAATTACTTAATGCATACACATCCATTGCCTAGAAGCAGCAAATAGTCATTGATGCCCAAATTTAAAACCAATTACAGAATGAAAAAAAACCAAGTAGAGTTTAACACACAAACAGGAATTTGGAAAATATAAAACCTTTGCTAAAATAATGATTTAATCCAATAGTTATGGACTGGATATTTAAAATATTTTAAATCTACAAGCATATCAAGAAAAATGGGACTAAGGTATTTGCTGGTTCTTACTTTGCTATGGTCTGGCAGTGACAAGAATTCAGGACAATTTGGATCCCCACACCGAAGGTCAGACAAGTAGTCCTCTGCAGAGTTCTCCAAGTCCTCATGACTGTAGCTGTTCAACATATCCACTGGAAATGCCATAATCTTGAGAAATAAGCAACATAATTACTGCAGGAAGTTTGAAAGATACAATGCACAGTTTATCACATATTCCTACTAAACATATAACTGTGTTGAATACCTCCTTCTGCTATACTCTAGAGCTCTCTATGTCCAAGCCAGAAAGGAGAAATGCTCCAGGCATTTAATTAGGATGGTGCCTATTAACACCCAGTCTATAAAATGATACATGAACCCAATCATAAAATCATAAAATCATAGAATCATAGAACAGTTAGGGTTGGAAAGGACCTTAAGATCATCTAGTTCCAACCCGCCTGCCATGGGCAGGGACGCCTCACACTAGACCATGTCGCGCAAGGCTCTGTCCAACCTGGCCTTGAACACTGCCAGGGATAGACCATTTACCACTTCTTTGGGTGTCCTGGGTTTGGCTGTAACAGTTATTTTTCTCCTTAGTGGCTGGTGCAATGCTCTGTTTTCGACTTCAGCCGGAGAAAATGCTGAAAACACACCGATGTTGTTAGTTGCTGCTAAGCAATGCTTACTCCAATCAAGGACTTGTCAGTCTCATGCTCTGCCAGTGAGGAGGGACACGGGAAGCCGGGAGGAAGCAGAGACAAGACACCTGACCCAAAGTAGCCAAAGGGGTATTTCATATGACAGCAAGTCATGTCCAATATATAAACTGGGGGGGAGTTACCCAGAAGGCCCAGATCGCTGCTTGGGTCGGGCTGGATATCGGTTGGCAGGTGGTGAGCAATTGTAATTTACCTCATCTGTGTTTATTCTTTTCATTTTCCCCTTTTAGTTTTATACTCTCTCCCTTTGTTATTTCCCTTATCATTATTATGGTAGTAGTGGTAGTTTTGTATGGTACCTTAGTTACTGGACTGCTCTTATCTCAAAGCATGGGATTTATATTCTTTCAATTCCCCACCCCATCCCTCCGGGAGCGGGGGGAGGAAGAAGGGAGGAAGTGAAGGAGCGGCTGCATGGTTCTGAGTTAACGGCTGGGCTTAAACCACAACATGGGGCAAACTGTTTCAGTGCCTCACCACCCTCATGGTAAAGAACTTGTCCTTATATCTAACCTGAACTTCTCCTGTTTAAGTTTAAACCCATTACCCCTTGTCCCATCACTAGAGTCCCTGATGAAGAGTCCCTCTCCAGCATCCTTATAGGCCCCCTTCAGATACTGGAAGGCTGCTATGAGGTCTCCACGCAGCCTTCTCTTCTCCAGGCTCAACAGCCCCAACTCTCTCAGCCTGTCTTCATACGGGAGGTGCTCCAGCCCCCTTATCATCCTTGTGGCCCTCCTTTAGACTTACTCCAACACCTCCATGTCCTTCTTATGTTGAGGACACCAGAACTGTACGCAGTACTCCAAATGAGGTCTCCCAAGAGCAGAGTAGAGGGGCAGGATCACCTCCTTCGACCTGCTGGTGACATTCCTTTTGCTGCAGCCCAGGATATGGTTGGGTTTCTGGGCTGCGAGTACACGCTGCCGGCTCATGTTCAGTTTCTCATGAACCAACACCCCCAAGTCCTTCTCTGCAGGGCTGCTCTGAATCTCTTCTCTGCCCAACCTGTAGCAGTGCCTGGGATTGCCCCGACCCAGGTGTAGGACCTTGCACTTCACATGGTTGAACTTCATGAGGTTGGCATTGGCCCACCTCACAAGTGTGTCAAGGTCCCTCTGGATGGCATCCCTTCCCTCCAGCGCATCAACCGAACCACATAACTTAGTGTTGCTGGCAAACGTGCTGAGGGCGCATCAATCCCACTGCACATGTCACTGACAAAGATGTTGAACAGGACCGGTCCCAACACCGATCCCTGAGGGACACCACTCATTACCCGCCTCCAGGTGGACACTGAGCTGTTGACCAGAACTCTCTGTGTGTGGCCATCCAGCCAATTCTTTATCCACTGGATGGTCCATCGATCAAATTGATGTCCCTCCAGTTTAGAGACAAGGATGTTGTGTGGGACAGTGTCGAACACTTTGCACAAGTCCAGGTAGACAACGTCACCTGCTTTGCCCCTATCCATCAGTTCAGCAGCCCCATCATAGAAGGCCACCAAATTGGTCAGACAGGATTTGCCCTTAGTGAATCCATGTAGGCTGTCATCAACCACCTCATTGTCTTTCATGTGCCTTAGCATGCTTTCCAGGAGAATCTGCTCCAAGATTTTTCCAGGCACAGAGGTGAGACTGACTGGTCTGTAGTTCCCTGGGTCGTCCACTTTCCCCTTCTTGAAAATGGGTTTTATGTTTCCATTTTTCCAGTCATTGGAAACTTCACCTGACTGCCATGATGTTTCAAATATGATGGACAGTGGCTTAGCAACTTCATTCACCAGCTCCTTCAGGACCCACGGATGGATTTCATCAGGTCCCATGGACTTGTGCACATTCAGGTTCTTAAGATGGTCTCAAACCTAATCCTCTCCTGCAGTGGGCCTAAGGTCTTCATTCTCACAGGGTTCTTTCAAGGGCATTGAAAGGATTTTCAAGATCTTTAACATTTCCAGGATCTACTTCTACTGTAAATAGCCTGGTGGGGGAGCAGAGGGTGTGAAGAAATATCTCCTTCATAGGTTGACGCCCCGAGGGATGTAAAAAAAAGATGTGTAATTATTAAAAATTCCCATTACATGCCTCCCATAGTTTAGAGGTGATGACCATGGTGAGAACACATACCAGCCCAGTTTCATGATCAAGAAGTCTACTGTATTAGAAGTCATTACCATGAAGTACAGTAAAAGAGAACCTTACCTCAGGCCCCAAAGCCGATAAAAGATGAAACAGAAAATAGTGGCTGCAAGTAAGGTATGACATGCTGATACTCTGAGACCAAGCGCAACAACTCCAAGAGCAAATAAATCAACACTGTGATGAGTGACAATCTGAAACAATGAATACTTATCACACTCTGCTCAGATCTGTCATTATCTCAGCACTTCGAGTCCCACATTGAGCACCAAAAAGAAATGTCATGGTTTCAGTCCAGATGGTAATTCAGAATCATGCAGCCTCTCAGTCACTCCTACCCCCCGTCCCGTCCCTTTTTCCCCACCCTGCTCCCAGAGGGATGGGAAGGAGAATCGGAAGAATGTAAACCCCACGGGTTGAGATAAGAACAGTCCAGTAACTAAGGTATAATACTAGACTACTACTACCACCACAAATAATAATAATGATAAGGAAAATAACAAAGTGAGAGAATATAATTGCTCACCACCCGCCGACCGATACCCAGCCCGACCTGAGCAGCGATCGAGGCCTTCCGGGTAACTCCCCCCCAGTTTGTATACTGGGCATGACGTCCTGTGGTATGGAATGCCCCTTCGGCTACGCTGGGTCAGGTGTCCTGGCTCCGTTTCCTCCCGGCTAACCCTCCTCCCTGGCAAAGCATGAGACTGAGAAAGTCCTTGGTCAGAGTAAACATTACTTAGCAACAACTAAAAACATCGGTGTTATCAGCATTGTTCCCAGGCTGAAAGCCAAAAACACAGCACTGCACCAGCTACTAAGGAGAAAAATGACTGCTAGAGCTGAATCCAGGAGAATATCAACCCTTTATTCCATACCATTCACGCCAGGCTCAGTCCAGTATTTTAAAATATAGAGTTGCTTTTGTCTCATATATATATACACATATATATAAACACACACACACACAAAGAGAGAGATATCATTCCTTAGTCCATGGACCAATCCCTATAAAGCTGCTGAATTCATCCAGTCCGTGATGTCAGGCTCCATCTTTTGTAACAGTCCTTCAGGACTGGAAAGACGGTATGTAGTGTTGCATTGTTGCTTGCTGATGACACGGCTGAACTCATCTGGTCACTGATGAGCTCGTCTGGTTTCATCCAAGTACATTCTTGGTTGGGGTGATGATCGGAGGGAAGTCAGGGTCACTTGCTGGTGACCTGAAGACATCTAGCTGGTGGGTTATAAAAGTGTAATATAATAGGCAACAGCATGCAATTGAGTTCATTGGCTGTTTTCCCCCAAAATCAAATCCCCTTGAGGTACACATCGGACTTCCCCATTTTCTCACATTAACCAACAGGTATATCCCGGTTCCTGAGCAAAAGCAACCCCACGAGTGGGTTTGCCTTTACCTGAAGCAGGAATAACCCAGACTGTCTTCCCCAACAAATTCTTTATGTGCACCACAGGAACTTTATCCCCCTCTATGGTATGTAAAAGTCCTGACTGGGCAGATCCCCTAGTGTTGACCAACCAGGTGGCTTTTGGTACATGTGTATCCCAGTGTTTGAAAGTCCCACCACCCATTGCTCTCAGGGTAGTTTTTAACAGCCCATTGTACGGTTTGATTTTCCCAGAGGCTGGTGCATGGTAGGGGATGAGACATACCTACTTAATGCCATGCTCTTTGGCCCAAGTGTCTATGAGGTTGTTCCGGAAATGAGTCCCATTATCTGACTCAATTCTTCTGGGGTGCCGTGACACCACAAGATTTTTTTCTCAAGGCACAGGATAGCATTCCGGGCAGTGGCGTGGGGCACAGCGTATGTTTCCAGCCAGCCGGTGGTTGCTTCCACCATGGTAAGCACATGGCGCTTGCCTTGGCGGGTCAGTGTGAATGTGATATAGTCAATTTGCCAGGCCTCCCCATATTTGTACTTCAGCCATTGTCCTCCATACCAGAGAGGCTTTAACCACTTGGCTTGCTTAATTGCAGCACATGTTTCACATTCGTGAATAACCTGGGCAATAGTGTCCATTGTTAAGTCCACCCCTCGACACCTCAGCCCATCTATATGTTGCATCTCTGCCTTGATGGCCTGAGGTGTCATGGGCCCACCAGGCTAAAAATAATTCACCCTTATGTTGCCAATCTAAGTCCATCTGAGCCACTTCAATCTTAGCAGCTTGATCCACCTGTTGGTTGTTCAGGTGTTCCTATGTGGCCTGAGTCGTGGGTACATGAGCATCTAGGTGGTGTACCTTCACCACCAGGTTCTGCACCCGGGCAGCGATATCTTGCCACAGTGCAGCAGCCCAGATGGGTTTACTTCTTCATTGCCAGTTGCTCTGCTTCCATTGCTGCAACCACCCCCACAGGGCATTTGCCACCATCCATGAGTCAGTAGAGAGATAAAGTACTGGCCATGTTTCTTGTTCAGCAATGTCCAAGGCCAGCTGGATGGCTTTCACCTCTGCAAACTGACTCTATTCACCCTCTCCTTCAGCAGTTTCTGCAACTTGTTGCAGGGGACTCCACACAGCTGCCTTCCATCTCCAATGCTTTCCCACAATAGGGCAGGACCCATCAGTAAACAAGGCATATTGCTTTTCACTCTCTGACAGTTCATTATATGGTGGGGCCTCTTCAGCACACATCACCTCCTCTTCTGGTGACATCCCCAAATCTTTACCCTCTGGCCAGTCCATGATGACTTCTAGAATTCCTGGACGACTGGGATTTCCTATTCGAGCTCGTTGTGTAATTAGTGCGGCCCACTTACTCCAGGTGGCATCAGTTGCACGATGTGTAGAGGAGACCCTGTCTTTGGACATCCAGCCCAGCATGGGCAACTAGGGTGCCAGGAAGAGCTGTGCTTCAGTTCCAATCACTTCTGAAGCAGCTCGAACCCCTTCATAGGCCGCCAGTATCTCTTTTTCAGTGGGAGTATAGCTGGCCTCGGATCCTCTGTATGCCTGACTCTGAAAGCGGAGGGGTCGACCTCGAGTCTCCCCTGGAGCTTTCTGCCAGAGGCTCCAGGTAGGACCATTCTCCCCGGCTGCAGTATAGAGCACATTTTTCACATCTGGCCTGGCCTGGACTCGTCCAAGGGCTACTGCATGAACTATTTCTTGTTTAATTTGTTCAAAGGCTTGTTGTTGCTCAGGGCCCCATGTGAAATCATTCTTCTTCCGGGTCACATGATATAGAGGGCTTACAATCAGACTGTAATTTGGGATGTGCATTCTCCAGAACCTCACAACGCCTAAAAAAGCTTGTGTATATTTCCTATTAGTTGGTGGAGACATTACTATTAACATATTGATTACATCTCTGGGGATCTGGTGACGTCCATCTTGACATTTAAATCCCAAAAATTGAATCTCCTGTGCAGGTCCCTTGACCTTACACCTTTTATGGCAAAACCAGCCATCAGAGCGATTTGGAGTATTTTCATCCCTTTCTCAAAACCTCTACTGCTATATCGCCCCACACGATGATGTCATCAATGTATTGCAGGTGTTCTGGAGCTTGCCCCTGTTCCAGTGCAGTCTGGATCAATCCATGGCAGACGGTAGGGCTGTGTTTCCACCCCTGGGGCAGTTGATTCCATTTATACTGGACGCCCCTCCAAGTAAAAGCAAACTGTGGCCTGCACTCTGCTGCCAAAGGAATTGTGAAAAATGCATTGGCAATATCATTTGTGGCATCCCACTTGGCTGCCTTTGACTCCAGTTCATATAGAAGTTCTAGCATGTCCGGTACGGTAGCACTCAATGGTGGTGTGACTTCGTTCAGGCCACGATAGTCTACTGTTAGTCTCCACTCTCCATTAGACTTTCGCACTGGCCATATGGGGCTCTTAAAGAGTGAGTGGGTCCTTCTGATCACTCCTTGGCTCTCCAGTCTTATATTTCAGCTCATGGATGGGAATCAGGGAGTTTCGGTTGCTGTGATATTGCCGCTGGTGTACTGTTGTGGTTGTGATTGGCGCTTGTTGTTCTTCGACCTTCAGCAACCCCACAACAGAAGGATCCTCTGAGAGACCAGGCAGGCTGGACAGCTGCTTAATTTCCTCTGTCTTACTCCAATCAAGGACTTGTCAGTCTCATGCTCTGCCAGGGAGGAGGGGCTCGGGAAGCAGGGAGGAAGCAGAGACAGGACACCTGACCCAAACTAGCCAAAGGGGTATTCCATACCACAGCACATCATGCCCAGTATATAAACTGGGGGGAGTTAGCCAAAAGGCCCAGATTGCTGCTCGGGTCAGGCTGGGTATCGGTCAGTGAGTGGTGAGCAATTGTATTATGCATAACTTGTATATTGTTTTCTTTTCCTTTTCCACATTTATAGTCTCTCCCCTTGTTATTTCCCTTATCAATATTATTATTGGTGGTAGTAGTGGTAGTTTTGTATGGTACCTTAGTTACTGGACTGTTCTTTTATCAACCTGTGGGATTTATGTTCTTTCGATTCTACTCCCCATCCCTCCGGGAGCAGGGGGAGGAAGAAGGCAGGGGGAGTGAGTGAGTGACTGCATGGTTCTGAGTTACCGGCTGGGCTTAAACCATGACAAACTGATATTGTCATGTGTCCTGAGTGCAGTTATAGCAATCATTTCTCTCCTTCTTAGTAGCTGGTGCAGTGCTGTGTTTTTGATTTTCAGTCTGGGAACAGTGCTAATAACACACCGATGTTTTTAGTTGTTGCTAAGTACTGTTTACTCCGACTAAGGACTTTGTCAGTCTCATACTCTGCCAGGGAGGAGGGGGTAGTCAGGAGGAAGCAGAGACAGGACACCTGACCCAAAGTAGCCAAAGAGGTATTCCATACCACAGTACGTCATGCCCAGTAGATAAACCGGGGGGAGTTACCCGGAAGGCCCAGATCACTGCTCAGGTCGGGCTGGGTAACGGTCAGCCGGTGGTGAGCAATTGTATTCTCTCCCTTTGTTATTCCCCTTATTGTTATTATTATTGGTTGTGGTGGTAGTAGTAATAGTTTTGCATTGTACCTTAGTTACTGGACTGCTCTTATCTCAGCTCGTGGGAGTTACATTCTTTTGATTCTCCTCCCCATCCCTCTGGGAACGGGGGGAGGAAGAAGGGGGGAGTGAGCAAGCGGCTGTGTGGTTCTCAAATACCAGCTGGGCTTAAACCACAAGAGTTCTTCGTGGCGCCGAACATGGGGCTCAAAGGATTGAGATAACGAATGATCTGAGCAGAGCTTGTCTAATTGCATTTGTGATAAGCATTGATTGTTTCGGATTAATAGTCACTTGTCACAATGCTGATTTATTGGCTCTCAGAGTTGTTGCGCTTGATGTCAGTTTCAGCATGTCGTAACTTACTTAGAGAAAGCATTTGCTGTTTTAGTGTTTATCGGCTGGGGGGCCTGGGCTAAGGTTCTTGTTTCACTGTACTTCATGGTAATGACTTGTAATACAATAGACTCATTGATCATGAAACTGGTCTGGCTTGCGCTCCCAGCATGGTCATCACCTCTATACTTTGGGAGGTATATAATGGAATATTTTAGCAAATAATACATATATTTTTTTCTCCTTGGAGGGTCAAGCTACAAAGGAGACATTCCCTTACACCCCCCACTCCCCCACCAGACTATTTACAACAGCATTTGAGAGTTCTGAAGGTTTTGGATGGCCTTTGAATACCCTTGAGACCTGCCTGCTGATTGTGCTGGGGATTAGCATGTTAGCACATATAGAGAGTGTGTTTTACCCATGGCCATCCCACCCTGAGAATGACCTATTTCATCTGATCTCGAAAGTTAAGCAGCATCGGGTTCGAGTCTGGTCTAGGGTTAGACGATGATATAGGAGGACCACCAGGAGATTTTCCCTGAGGCTGGACAGTCATGAGAGGCAGGACATGTGGGAGAGTATGGGCAAGTATCTAGACCAATGGGCCCCTCCAGTGCTTTGAAATTTCACCACTGAACAAGTGCAATATCCAGAAAAACTAGTAAAACACTTAAACCAGGTGCGCTGTCGTCCTGTTTATACCAGAGAGGGACAAATCATGGCAATGTGCTGGGGCTTGGCCTCTGCCTACAGAGCCCTGCTCAACAGTATCTAGCGCCTTCAAAGGGAAAATGATTTCTCTGGATCTGATGGCAAAGCAACAGACAACGCAGCTACTCCAACTCCAAGCACCGCAGCTACACCAACTCCAGCGACGAGTACAGCAGCTATTCTAACTTTGACAGCAACAGCCAACGCAGTTACTGGTGCTACTCAACCACCTAGCACAGCATCTGCACCAACCCCAACAACAGATACTGCAGCTACTCCAACCCCGGTGTAAGACACTGTAGCCAATCCCAACCCTGGTGACAGACACTGTAGCTAATCCAAATGACCAATCTGTGCCAATATCGGATGCCCCAGTAAGCAAGGGGAAAAGCAAACAAGAGACATGAAGAGCAACCTGTGCAGTGAAGAAAGATGAAGACCCAATGCGCATACTACAGGAGACAGCATCTGAACAAAAGTTATGAGTACGTGAATCAGAGGAAGAGGAGGAAGAAGAAGACGACGTGACTTCTCGACCCCGGACCTCAACCGTGCTGCGGAATATGTGAAAAGATTTCACCCGTCTTCCAGGGGAGCACATCGTCACCTGGCTGCTCCAGTACTGGAACAATGGGGCCGATGGTGACAAACTAGGAAGTAGGCTCTCGGCAGCTGTGAAGGAAAGGTTTCCCTACAAGGACGATATTATGAGTCGCTTAGCCAACTGGACCACGATAGAGAGAGGCATCCAGTCCCTGAGGGAATCAGCCATTCTAGAGATGATCTATCGTAGGCCGGATGCCAGGAACACATCCGTAGATCCAGATGAAGTCGAATGTACATGACCCATGTGGCGGAAACTTACACGGAGTGCACCATCATCATGTGCCCACTCATTGGCATCAACGACCTGGAATGATGTAACACCAACAACAGTGGATGAACTGATTCGTCAACTCCGAGAGTTCGAAGACAATCTCACCCCTTCCATCATTTCAGCTGTGGAAACACTGTCCCAGGAGTTCAAACAATTGAGAGACGATTTATCCGATCTATCCAGCTCCCCACGTGTAACAGCCCATGTCTCAGCTATTAACAGAAGGCGCCCTACTGCTCGAGAAAGAAAATATAGGAGGTACACGCCATGGGCCACCCTATGGTTTTACCTGTGGTATCACGGAGAAGACATGAGAAAGTGGGATGGAAAACCTACCTCAGTTCTGGAGGAACGGGTGCGTGAACTGAAGAGGAGAACAACGGTCAAGGATGATCCTCCCATGAAAGTTGCTGCTCCAGTCTCTGGTGAGCAGTTTCCCAGATGGAGTGGAAGAGCTGATTTTACTCCAGCTCCTGTGATAAGGAATACTAATCACTTTCTACAAGACAGAAGTCGAGAAACCTATGATCACTATTAGAGGGGCCCTGCCTCCAGCCAGGTGGAAGAGAGGGACAATTGGGTTTACTGGACTGTGTGGATCAGATGGCCTGGCACATCAGTCCGACAGGAGTATAAGGCTATAGTAGATACTGGTGCACAGTGTACCCTGATGCCATCAAGCTATCAAGGGGTGGAACCCATTTATATTTCTGGAGTGACAGGAGGATCCCAAGAGTTGACTGTACTGGAGGCTAAAATCAGCCTCAGTGGGAATAAGTGGCAAAAGCACTCCATCGTGACTGGTCCAGGGGCTTCATGCATCCTTGGCATAGATTATCTCAGGAGAGGGTACTTCAAAGACCCAAAAGGGTATAGATGGGTTTTTGGTATTGCTGCCTTGGAGACAGAGGAAATTAAGCAGCTGTCCACCTTGCCCGGTCTCTCAGAGGATCCTTCTGTTGTGGGGTTGCTGAAGGTCGAAGAACAACAAGCGCCAATCACAACCACAACAGTACACCAGCGGCAATATCACAGCAACCGAAACTCCCTGATTCCCATCCATGAGCTGAAATATAAGACTGGAGAGCCAAGGAGTGATCAGAAGGACCCACTCACTCTTTAAGAGCCCCATATGGCCAGTGCGAAAGTCTAATGGAGAGTGGAGACTAACAGTAGACTATCGTGGCCTGAGTGAAGTCACACCACCATTGAGTGCTGCCGTACCGGACATGCTAGAACTTCTATATGAACTGGAGTCAAAGGCAGCCAAGTGATATGCCACAACTGATATTGCCAATGCATTGTTCTCAATTCCTTTGGCAGCAGAATGCAGGCCACAGTTTGCTTTCACTTGGAGGGGCGTCCAGTATAAATGGAATCAACTGCCCCAGGGGTGGAAACACAGCCCTACCATCTGCCATGGATTGATCCAGACTGCACTGGAACAGGGGCAAGCTCCAGAACACCTGCAATACATTGATGACATCATCGTGTGGGGTGATACAGCAGAAGAAGCTTTTGAGAAAGGGATGAAAATACTCCAAATCGCTCTGATGGCTGGTTTTGCCATAAAAGGTGTAAGGTCAAGGGACCTGCACAGGAGATTCAATTTTTGGGAATAAAATGGCAAGATGGACATCACCAGATCCCCAGAGACATAATCAATATGATAATAGTAATGTCTCCACCAACTAGTAGGAAAGAAAAACAAGCTTTTTTGGCGTTGTGAGTTTCTGGAGAACGCACATCCCAAATTACAGTCTGATTGCAAGCCCTCTATATCATGTGACCCGGAAGAAGAATGATTTCACATGGGGCCCTGAGCAACAAGAAGCCTTTGAGTAAATTAAGCGAGAGATAGTTCATGCAGTAACCCTTGGACCAGTCCGGGCCGGGCCAGATGTGAAAAATGTGCTCTATACCGCAGCCGGGGAGAATGGTCCTACCTGGAGCCTCTGGCAGAAAGCTCCAGGGGAGACTCGAGGTCGACTCCTTCGCTTTTGGAGTTGATAATTGCACTGGCTTCAGCTATAGCAGTCATTTTTCTCCTTCTTAGCAGCTGGTGCAGTGCTGTGTTTTCGATTTATTCTGGGAACAGTGCTGATAACACACCGATGGTTTTAGTTCTTCCAAAGTAATTTTTACTTTGATCAAGGACTTTGTGAGTCTCATGCTCTGCCAGGGAGGAAGGGAAGCCAGAAGGAAGCAGAGACAGGACACCTGACCCAAAGTAGCCAATCTCCCCAGGAGTAACTTGTGCCCATTACCCCTTGTCTTTTCCATGTGATTCCTTGTAAAAAGGGAGTCTCCATCTTCTTTGTAGCCACCCTTTAAATACTGGAACATGGTGATAAGGTCTCCCCTGAGCCTTCTTGTCTCTAGGCTGAACAAACCCAGTTATCTCAGCCTTTCCTCTAAGGCAGTCTTCCTAGTCCTTTGATCATCTTTTTGGCCCTTTTCTGGTCACTTTTGCCCTTCTCAATATTATGCAACCAATATGCGAGAAATGGCACATACTTTTTTTAGGAACAGCTGAAGCACCAGAGGATAACAGAGATCAATTCAAGGAACACCAATGTGAGAAACTATGGACTAGGATATTGTTTATTAAGATTTATGTTAAGCCCAATGTAAAGGTTAGGCAACAAAGATGTGAAATCGCTTATGCAAACAGAAACCCGGACACTGCTTGAGTAAGATAAGATAACCACAATCGCGAGATAACCGCCAGACTTCCAGGAACCGACAGAAACAGGACAAACAACCCCAGATAAGGACATGTGAATGAGGGGTCAACTATGGGATAAAGGAGAAAGACTTCTTATTTCGGCCTCAACGACCACCAGGAGGTAGAAAACGACCCCCTAACAACAACTGAAGCATGCGCAGAGTACCTCCACTACTT
The DNA here is from genome assembly GCF_004027225.2 of Strigops habroptila. Taxonomy (NCBI): domain Eukaryota; kingdom Metazoa; phylum Chordata; class Aves; order Psittaciformes; family Psittacidae; genus Strigops; species Strigops habroptila. The sequence goes on along the minus strand of NC_044301.2, from coordinate 4,584,016 downwards.
CATGAACACGGAAGTAAAGATGTATAAAAAGGGACTGTTTGAACTGCTCAGCACGGCAGTGGCGGAGCGCAGACTCCCCTGTCGTCCAGCGCTGTTTTTGCTCATATTCTACTTGCTATAATTAATAAAATTTTAATTGGATTATGATCCGTTGTGGTCACAATTTATGACACCAACAAAACCCAGATTTAACAGGATGAGTGAACCCACTCCTGTGCAACTGAGGCAGTTCCTTATTCACAAAATCTTCATTACTGTAAGCATTAAGATAAAAAAATCTATATTTTTAAACTTTTTTTATTTGTTTAAATAAATGGGAAATTGATTTAATTATAAATTATAGCTGCAACCTCTATTTCATCTTAGAAATGCATGTAGGAAAGATGCACAGTCCATGCAGCTTCCATGCCACACAAGGATTTCAGCAGGCTGGTTGCCCCCCTGCAGACCCTCAATACTAACTGACACGAAATAACAGAAAGATAAGAAGCCAAAAGCTATATTGCTTCTTACAGCATGTTACAGGGCTTAAACACAACTTGGGGTGCCTTTTTCTTAGGGGAACTGAAACCTAAGTGGTTAGGCTCCCAGTCAAGGATTTAAAGGCATCAGGCTGAATTTACAGGTCTAGCACAGACTGTTGAGGAAATTATGCCACCTGCCAGGAATTATGACACTGTAAACACCCTTGGCCCGTGTTGAGGGAATTACGCCACTGTCAACAGGGCTCAGCCTTAGGTTCCTGCTTGAAGAAGATGACTTGCCAATCTGCTGAGTAAATAAGTGGTTTATTTATCCAACATGCAGAGCAGCTCAAGCTGGGTGCCTCTGAAGAGGAACCCTGAACAAAGAAATCTCTGGGCAATTATACCCTTACAATCTAAGGTCCACACATCTCATGACAGTTCGGATGAACAGTAATATTAGGACCTGGGGTCTTCTCATTCTTCATTGGGTCCCTTCATTGTCTCTAAGTGGGCTGTTTGTTCTCTTATCTCAAATATTGCTGCTTCAACTGACAATTGTAGCGGCCTTCCTTGGTTCCTTATCTTCCAGCTCAAACTGGCTCTGGGGCCTTTTACTTAGCTAGGTAAAAGTTCAACAAATCTGGGTGAAAGTTCACAGCTTGTGGCCTAAGGCTTCAGCAAATGTAGCTACTAATGCTAAGCAAGTTATGCTAAGCAAGTTCTAAGTAGTATACCAAATTGCACAACACAGACATGTTACTTGATCTGCTTGAACTCCTCATCTATAAAATGGGAATAATGACTACCTCAGAGAGGCCAGTATGAGAAATACTTTACCGAGATTACGAGATAGATACTCAAACACAAACTGTATCAAAACTTTACAAGTACTGGAAGTAAATAATTACTTACACAGCATGATTTAATTGCACAGCTCATCTCCCTTTAAAAATCACAAACAACCCACCAAAGACTTTTCAATATAACTCATGCAGATAAACATGCATGGTATAACAAATATATGCAAAACTAAATCAACAGCTACATAGCAGGTGATCAGTCTTCAGATTTGTCGTGGTTTAAGCCCAGCTGGTAACTCAGAACCACGCAGCCACTCGCTCACTCCCCCTTCTTCTTTCACCCCCACTCCTGGAGGGATGGGGAGGAGAATCGAAAGAATGTAAATCCCACGGGTTGAGATAAGAACAGTCAAGTAACTAAGGTACAACACAAAACTACTACTACCACCACCAATAATAATAATGATAAGGGAAATAACAAGGGGAGAGAATACAATTGTTCACCACCCGCCAACCGATACCCAGCCTGACCTGAGCAGCGATCTGGGCCTTCTGGCTAACTCCCCCCCAGTTTATATACTGGGCATGACGTGTTGTGGTATGGAATACCCCTTTGGCCAGTTTGGGTCAGGTGTCCTGTCTCTGCTTCCTCCTGGCTTCTTGTGTCCCTCCTCACTGGCAGAGCATGAGACTGAAAAGTCCTTGATTGGGGCAAGCATTACTTAGCAACAACTACAAACATCGGTGTGTTATCAATCAGCACTGTTCTCAGACTAAAGTCAAAAACACAGCACTGCACCAGCTACTAAGAAGGAGAAAAATGACTGCTACTGCTGACCCCAGGACAAGATTTAAATTTGTGTTTAAAAATAAATAAGAATAAATTTTAAATAGTTTTCATTAAAATTTGGAGTTATGAGAACAGCTATGACCTGCAGAATATTTCTGCTAAACCAGGACACCTAACCCAGCCCCAGCCCTTAGTATATACACAGGGAGTCCAGTCCTGTGATGAAGTACTGGCCTACTCTGACAAAAAGTAAACTGTAGTAGTGCCTGACCTAAGGTTTAATCTATTGAAACAAGTGCTGAAGTACTAGATCACAGAACTCCTCAAGGACTGCAATGCATTTCCTTGAACCAAGTTCTATCTTCAAATTACAATCCTACTATGATCTGCCAGACTACCTACCCTTGGGGTAGCACTGTAAGAAACAACATAAATTACAAACTAAGTCTATATCTCCATATATACCCTAGCTGCTGATGTTACAGAGAAAACCAAGCCACAGGACTAAGGAAGTCCCAAGCTATGCTCCAGAAACAGATCTGACAATGCACCAAACAAGCAATCATCTTCTCAATCAGAGCAGCAGGAACATCATTTCTGGCTTGCTCTGTTAGTTTTCCTCCTTGCAACATCCAATTGCTGGCTTGGTGAAAGCTGTGAAGCCACATAAAAGTTGGAGGAAAGTATGGCTTTTTTTAATAAGCAGTATTTTTAGCTTTCTACCTTCAACGAGACATCTGCCACTTCTAAAACTGTGAAAATTTTTAAGTTCTACTAACACTGTAACCTTAAATCTTAAACTAACAATAGTGTGTGTGCCTTTAACATAGTAGAATAGGCCAAACTGTTCTAACTTACTAACACGTAGAGAGAAAGGAATGTTTGGCTGATGGGGTAGGGAACATCATGGGACTGATAACAACTAAGGAGACAGTAAATAAGACCAAGGATGCCAGCCTTCAAGACAGCAGAGTGGTGCCCAGCGTGGAGTGAGACTGGAACAGAACAGAAGCAAGGACATACCAACTGCTAACTCAGCACTAGGACCTTGCGAGCGTGCGTAAGCACTGAGGTCATTCAGTAAACACAGTGAGGAAGACTATCGACGATCACCAAAGACTCCCACTCAGCAAGAAAGTGCATGCATAATTAGGATGCAAATATTATAATTAGTTCCTGGAAAAGCTGTGAATATGCATAACTATGCTAAACATATAGCCGCTGCCGGCAAGTATCGGGTGCGCTCACCTTTGCGAAATGATTTGCATGTGCGACCAGCACTGCAATAAAGAATGCTGCTTTCTAAAACTCAAAATTGAGTCTTACAGAGTTTCTCCGAACAACTTTTACAGTAACAACACTAATTCTATTAACAGCTAACTTAAATATTTCTTTGCTTAGACTACCAGCTGTCATATACACAAAACAATTTCATAATTTTTGTTTCTTCTTTATTCAACACCAAATACTGTAAATGTGATGTTGGGGTGTCTGGTTTTAGATGTATTGAGCATTTGAACTTTTTTTCCTGTCTCTATCCAAATACAGTCTGAAGCAAATAAGTAAAAAAATTGTTTAACCTTTTCTGATAAAAAAAAAGGAAATTTAAAACTTATGCTAAGTTAATTCATCATTTATATACCTAAAGAGAGTAACTATATGGTTTATTATAAGTCTTGCAGTTTGAAATACATAGACAAAACCTGTCCCATAATTAACAACTTAAATTCCTATTGTAAAAATACTTTTACGTGTTATAAATATCACCATATCTTTTAAAACTCTTTATTTTAAGAAATGCGGCAGGAGGGCTGGGAGACCTCCATGGATGGATAAGGAGCTGCTGAGGAAACTTGGAGGGAAAAAAGAAGCTTATAGAAGGTGGAAGTGAGGACAGGCAGCCTGGGAAGAATACAGGGATATTGTCCAGGAAGCTAGGGACCAGGTCAGGAAAGCTAAGGCCCAGTTAGAATTAAATCTGGCAAGGGATGTGAAAGATAACAGGAAAGGATTCTATAGGTACGTAGCAAATAAAAGACAGACTAGGGACAACGTGGGCCCTCTCCGGAAGCTATCAGGAGAACTGGCTACCCTGGATTTGGAGAAGGCTGAGGTTCTTAATGACTTCTTTGCCTCAGTCTTCACTGGCAAATGCTCTGACCACACTGCCCAAGTCTTGGAAGGCAGATGCAGGGACTGTGAGAATGAAGACCTTAGGCCCACTGCAGGAGAGGATCAGGTTCGAGACCATCTTAAGAACCTGAACGTGCACAAGTCCATGGGACCTGATGAAATCCATCTGCGGGTTCTGAAGGAGCTGGTGAATGAAGTTGCTAAGCCACTGTCCATCATATTTGAAAAATCCTGGCAGTCAGGTGAAGTTCCCGATGACTGGAAGAAGGGTAATATAACCCCCATTTTCAAGAAGGGGAAGGTGGAAGACCCGGGGAACTATAGACCAGTCAGCCTCACCTCTGTGCCTGGCAAAATCTTGGAGCAGATTCTCCTGGAAAGCATGCTCTGGGACATGAAAAACAACGAGGTGGTTGGTGACAGCCAACATGGCTTCACTAAGGGGAAATCCTGCCTGACCAATTTGGTGGCCTTCTATGATGGGGCCACAAAATCGATGGACGGGGGCAAAGCAGTTGACATCATCTACCTGGACTTGTGTTTGCATTTGACACTGTCCCGCACAACATCCTTGTCTCTAAATTGGAGAGGCATCAATTTGATGGATGGACCACTCGGTGGATAAAGAATTGGCTGGATGGCCACATGCAAAGAATTGTGGTCAATGGCTCAATGTCCAATTGGAGACCAGTAATGAGTGGTGTCCCACAGGGATCGGTGTTGAGACAACATCTTCGTCGGCAACATGGACAGTGGGATTGAATGTGCCCTCAGCAAGTTTGCCGATGACACCAAGCTGTGTGGTTCGGTTGATACGCTGGAGGGAAGGCATGCCATCCAGAGGGACCTTGACACGCTTGTGAGGTGGGCCAATGCCAACCTCATGAAGTTCAACCAAGCCAAGTGCAAGGTCCTACACCTGGGTTGGGGCAATCCCAGGCACTGCTACAGGTTGGGGAGAGAAGGGATTCAGAGCAGCCCTGCAGAGAAGGACTTGGGCATGTGGGTGGATGAGAAAACATGAGCTGGCAGTGTGCACTTGCTGCCCAGAAAGCCAACCATATCCTGGGCTGCATCAAAAGAAGCATGACCAGCAGGTCAAAGGAGGTGATCTTGCCCCTCTGCTCTCATGAGACCCCACTTGGAGTACTATGTGCAGTTCTGGTGTCCTCAACATAAGAAGAACATGGAGCTGTTGGAGCAAGTCCAGAGGAGGGCCATGAGGATGATAAGGGGGCTGGAGCACCTCCCGTATGAAGACAGGCTGAGAGAGTTGGGGCTGTTGAGCCTGGAGAAGAGAAGGCTGCGTGGTGACCTCATAGCAGCCTTCCAGTATCTGAAGGGGGCCTACAAGGATGCTGGGGAGGGACTCTTCATCAGGGACTCTAGTGATAGGACAAGGGGTAATGGGTTCAAACTTAAACAGGGGAAGTTTAGGTTAGATATAAGGAAGAAGTTTTTTACTGTGAGGGTGGTGAGGCACTGGAATGGGTTGCCCAAGGAAGTTGTGAATGCTCCATCCCTGGCAGTGTTCAAGGCCAGGTTGGACGGATTCTTGGGTGACATGGTTTAGCGTGTGGTGTCCCTGACCATGGCAGGGGGGTTGGAACTAGATCATCTTAAGGTCTCACCACCCTCATAGTGAAGAATTTTTTTCCTTATATCTAATCTAAATCTACTCTCTTTCATTTTAAAGCCATTACCCCCTTGTCCTACCACTACATGCGCTTGTAAAAAGACCCCCTGCAGCTTTCTTCTAGGACCCCTTTAGGCACTGTAAAGATGCTATAAGGTCTCCCTGAAGCTTTCTCTTCTCCAGGCTGAACAAGCAAACTCTATCAAGCAGTCTTCATAGCAGAGGAGCTCCAGCCCTCTGATCATCTTTGTGGCCCTCCTCTGCGCTCGCTCAAACAGGTCCACATCTTTATGTTGGGGGCCCCAGAGCTGAATGCAGTAATCCAGGTTGGGTCTCACAAAAGCAGAGTAGAGGGGGATAATGACCTCCATTGACCTGATGGTCATGCTTCTTTTGATGTAGCCCAGGATACAGTTGGCTTTCTGTGCTGCAAGTGCACACTGCCTGGTCATGCTGAGCTTCTCATTGACCAACACCCCTAAGTGTTTCTCTTCAGGGCTGCTCTCAGCCCATTCTCTACCAGTAGAGAAAATCATAAATCCATCTAGTGATTTCAGAAATAACATCAATACAGAAAGCTCTTCTCTTGACCTACTTACAAAAACCCCACCTGTCCTGGTTTCAGCTGGGATAGTTAATTTTCTTCCTAGCAGCTGGTACAGTGCTGTGTTTTGGATTTAGTATGAGAATAATGTTGATAACACACTGATGTTTTAGTCACTGCTAAGCAGTTTTTACACTGTCAAGGACTTTTCAGTCTCTCATGCTCTGCCAGTGAGGAGGTGCACAAGAAGCTGGGAGGGATTAGAGACAGGACACCTGACCCAAAGTAGCCAAAGGGGTATTCCATACCACAGCATGTCATGCCCAGTATATAAACTGGGGGGAGCTAGCTGGAAGGAGCCAATCGTTGCTCAGGGATGAGCTGGGCATCGAGTGGTGAGCAATTGTATTGTGCATCACTTGCAGTTTGTTTTTCACGGTGGGGGAGGTTTATTCCTTCCTCTCTTTATTTCCTATTATTATTATTACTATTACTATTATATTTTACTTTTATTTCAATTATTAAACTGTTCTTATCTCAAACCACGGGTTTTTACATTTTTTCCAATTCTCCTCCCCATCCCACTGGGGAGTGGGGATGGAGGGAGCAAGCAGCTGCATGGTACTGAGTTGCCAGCTGGGCTTAAACCGCAACCGTCCTTTTTGGTGACAATGTGGGGCACGAAGGTTTGTTGAGGGGTTGCTGAAGGTTGAAGAACAACAGTGCACCAGTGAAAATATTGCACCAACTGAGACTCCCTGATAACTATTCATAAACTGATCCATAGACTGGAGAGCCAAGGAGTGATCAGCAGGGCCTGCTCACCCTTTAAAAGCCCCATATGGCCAGTGCAAAAGTCTAATGGAGAGTGGAGACTAACAGTAGACTATCGTGGCCTGAACGAAGTCACACCACCATTGAGTGCTGCCATACCAGACATGCTAGAACTTCAATATGAACTGGAGTCAAAGGCAGCCAAGTGGGATGCCACAATTGACATTGCCAATGCATTTTTCTCAATCCCTTTATCAGCAGAATGCAGGCCAGAGTTTGCTTTTACTTGGAGGGGCGTCCAGTACACTTGGAACCAACTGCCCCAGGGGTGGAAACACAGCCCTACCATCTGCCACGGACTGATCTAGACTGCACTGGAACAGGGGCAAGCTCCAGAACACCTGCAGTACATTGATGACATCATCGTGTGGGGTGATACAGCGGAAGAAGTTTTTGAGAAAGGGAGGAAAATAAACCAAATCCTGCTTGAAGGCCCGTTTTGCCATAAAATAGAGTAAGGTCAAGGGACCTGCACAGGAGATTCAATTTTTGGGAATAAAATGGCAAGATGGACGTCGCCAGATTGCAACAGATGCAATCAACAAAATAACAGCAATGTCTCAACCAACTAACAAGAAAGAAACACAAGCTTTCTTAGGTGTTGTGGGGGACTGGAGAATGCACATCCCAAATTACAGTCTGATTGTAATCCCTCTCTATCAAGTGACCTGGAAGAAGAATGATTTCAAATGGAGCCCTGAGCAATGACAAGCCTTTGAACAAATTAAACAGGAGATAGTTCATGCAGCAGCCCTTGGGCCGGTCCAGACAGGGCAAGATGGAAAAAATGTGCTTTACACCTCAGCCCAGGAGAATGGTCCTACCTAGAGCCTCTGGCAGAAAGCACCAAGGGGAGATTAGAGGTCAACCCCTCGGCTGCTTGAGTCAGGGATACAGAGGATCCAAGGCCAGCTATACTCCAACTGAAAGAGAGATGCTGGCAGTTTATGAAGGGGTTCGAGCTGCTTCGGAAGTGATTGGTACTTTGGTGTTTTACCCAAGTGCAAGACCTTACACTTGTCCTTGTTGAACTTCATGAGGTTCATGTTAGCCCACTCTTACAACCCATCCATGTCTTCCTGCAGGGTGGCTCTCCCATCCAAGGTGTCCACTTCCCCACTCAGTTTGGTATCATCGGTAAACTTCACCAGGGGACATTTGATCCCATCATCCAGATCACTTATGAAGACAGTGAACAGTGTTGGGCCCAATACTGGGCCCCCTGGGGGACCCCGCTAGTGACAGGTCGCCAGTTGGAAAAGTTGCTATTTACCACCACCCTCTGGGTGTGGCCTGTCAGCCAGTTCTCCATCCACTGCACAGACCACTTGTCAAGACCGTAATGCATCAGTTTCTCTAGGAGGAGGCTGTGGGAAACTATCAAAAGCCTTGGAGAAATCCAGATAGACAATGTCCCCTGCTCACGCTGCATCAACCGAGCAGGTTACTTTGTCATAGAAGGCAATCATGTTTGTCAGGCATGATTTGCCCCTGTGGAATCCAAGCTGGCTTTTCTCAAGCACATACTTGATTTGACTTGTGATAGCCCCCAGGAGGATTCACTCCATAATCTTCCCAGGGACTGATCTAAGACTGATTGGCCTATAATTTCCTGGATCCCCCTTTGAGCCCTTCTTGTAGATGGTGGTGACATTAGCCTTCTTCCAGTCTCCTGGGACATCCCTCAACCTCCATGACTTCAAAGATTATGGAGAGCAGCCTTGCAAGGACGTCAACCAGCTCTCTTAACACCCTTGGGTGGATATTATCAGGGCCCATTGATTTGTAGGGGTCAAGCTCCTGTAATAGTTCATATACCAACTCTTCCTTCACTGACAGTGGATCTGTGTCTGCATCAACCTGGATTTTGTATCCCAAGACCTGGGACCCCACAGTGCTGCTAAAGACAGAGGTGAAGAGGGTGTTGAGAATCTCTGCCTTTTCAGTGTTGTTGGTAATTAATTCCCCTCTCTTGCTTAACAGCAGGCCAATATTTTGTTTTTGTTTCTGTTTGATGATAATGTAGCTGAAGAACCCTTTCTTGTAGTTCTTGATATCTCTGACCAGTTTCAGTTCAAGCTGGGCTTTTGCTTTTCTGACTGTGTCTCTGCACACCCTGGCAATGTTCTTATAGTTCTCAACAGTTATTTGTCCACTTTCCCATGTCTGGTATGCTTCTCTTGGTTTTGAGCAGACTCAGAAGCTTGCAGTTAAGCCAAAGGGGTCTCTTGCTCTACCTACTTCCCTTACCTTTAAAGGGGATGAACCGCTTTTGTGCCTCCAGGAGAGCACTCTTGAAAAACTCCTAGCACTCACTAGCTTCTTTATCCTCCATGGAAGCCTCCCACAGAATCCCTCCCAGCTGAGCTCTGAGCAAGCTGGTTTGCTCTTCTGAAATCTAAAACCTTTGTCTTAGTACTAACCTTCAGCATGATCAGCCAGATCCCAAACTCCACAATATTATGATCACTGCAGCCAAGGCTATCACTGAGATATTACAAAGCAGGTTTTCTGGGTTTGTGAGTAGCAACTCCAGCAGTGCCTCTTTCCTGGTTGGCACATCTAACGTTTGTATGAGGAAGCAATCCATGCATTCCAGGAACTTGATAGATGACATGTGGGCTGCTGTGTTGTTCTTCCAACAAATGTCTGGGTAGTTCAAGTCATCCATAAGTACCAGGTTCTGCTGAGCTGAGGCTTCCTTAAGTGACCTAAATATTGCTTCGTTGGCCTTTTCATCTTGGTTTGGAGGTCAGTAGCAGATGCCTACTGCAAGATCCCCCTTGGAGTTGACCCCTCTGATCTTAACCCAGAGGCATTCAATAGGGCTTCCACAATCACTGTAGTTGACTTCTATACATTCAAGGTTCTCCTTAACATAGAACATGACTCCTCTCTTCTTTCCTGCTATCCATCATGATCCTCCAGTCATGTGAGCTATCCCATCACGTTTCAGTTATTCCTATGATATCATAGCTTTCTGACAGGGCGCGGAACTCCAGATCCTCCTGTTTATTTCCCAGGCTTTATGCATTAGTATACATACACTTGAGGTGATTTGCCTTCTGGCTCTCATCTTAGGAGGCAGTTAAGGAGCATTTGTCACTGCTCTGGTTGGCCTGGCTTGTTCCCCAGTTGGTTGCAACTGTGTGAGCAATGCCACTTTGGACCCCACCTCCCAAGTCCTTCAGTTTAAAGCTCACAGCTGGATTCAGTAGTGAATGTTTGTCTTCCTCATCTGATCTTCAGAAGGATGGAAAAAAAAAAGACACATATGAACTAGAAATAAACTCCATCCTCTGAAAAATAAGCATTCAAAAAATGCAAATTCAAACCTAACATCAGTATGACTAAGAAGCTAGGAAAGAGTCAGGCATCTTGTAGGCTGTTCCAGCTAGAAGAAAAAAAAAAAAAGTATCAAGGTCTGGTATTTCTTGTTTATGTAAAAGTCCTGTTCCCAGAACAAAGGAAGAAAATAACATCAAAAGAATATTTAATTGCTGAGAGCCCTCAAAAATCTCTTCAGACATCAACTGACTTACATCCCTCTTCTCTAAGCTTTCCAATGGGACCACGCAAACAGGCAGCACCTCAGGTCATACAGTCTTCCCCAAAATGAATCACTTCTCCCTGCTGTCCATACCCATTGCCATCAAAACCAATATCCAGCAAACTCCTCAGCAGACAGAGCACATTCTTGAGCAGCTCTGTGTTTGCCTTTGCTTTCAGCAGTCTCATACTTGCAAATGGTTCATTGTTGTTCCCCACAATTCATGGAAACATAAAATGGTTAGGGTTGCAAGAGACCTTAAATATCATCTAGTTCCAACCCCTCTGCCATGGGCAGGGACACCTTCCACCAGACCAGGTTGCTCAAAGCCCAATCCAACCTCGCCTTGAACACTTGTCCGGGTATAACCACTATTGTTTTAGTTCAACCTATCACAGCTTCATTATAAAAAACATTCATTAACATGCCTTCACTAGCTGTCAGTGAACTTGGACTGAAGTTTTACATCTGAGAATGTTAGCAAGAATGTCTCTAATAGCAGAAAGGAATTCACATACAACCTCCTCGCTGGCGTCATCCTGTCCTTATCTCCATCATCAACCATCCTGACATCCATCCAAGAACTTACATGCTTCTGTGAATATACTGCTTTTCCCCTGCTTTGCACTGTAATACATGTTTGGGCACTTCAAACTTCTAAGCTATACCTCTTAAGACCCAGGCTATCCTGTGGATTTTTTTTTTTTAATGCCTTAAAAGCCTTAATAACTTATTTTCTCTAGAAATACAGATGTTACTTGCTTGTTAGGGGTGGGTTTAGAACAAAGATAATAAAGTTAATCATACCTCTGAACATATCAACATGCCATACTGTATAAATTACTGGAACAGTATCAGCACTACTAACTCATGATATTAATCCTAAATTAGCGTTCAGCACTTTAAGTCTCAGTTGCAGGGATTGGGTTGTTACTGCCTGCTTCTTCAGAAAACTTATTTCTGCAGCTTCAGAGTTGACAGCATAAATGCTCAGTGCTACAGTATCAAAAGAAATCAAATACTCCAACATTTTAAAATCTTTTAAGTTGTCTGTTCTGCACTCTAATAACATTTACATTGTTATTGTTAACATCCCCAACTATGTTATTATTATCATCAACTCACAAATCAAACTCCCCAAAATGATGAATTTTCCTGGTTAGTTATACAACAGCTGTGAGAAATTCTATTCAAGCTATAAAGCCTTTATATTTGCAGCATTTGTCATCTGCAAAAGAGCTATATAAAAGATTGGTCTTCTAGCAGTACATCGGCTAACCTAAATATATTTCACATTTTTACATGTTGTGTATAAGCAGCATAAAATCAGTTATGGTTAATGCAGCATTCCATACCATTCAAAGTTCATCAATATTCAGTGCTTGGGAAAGGCCAATGCAGCAGCAGGCTCGCAACCACCACTATGCTAGAACTTCTAAACAAGGTGTATTCTAGCACTGCCTCAGGGGCTGCTGATTCAGTGGAGACCACACCTTTACTGATTATTCTTCCTCTTCAGCAATTCCACAGAATTAAAGAAACCTATTTAACCACTCTTACTTTACATATTTTGATGAAGCCTAGAAGAAAGGGTAACAGTGAATTCAGTTCACTCTGGCCCACAAACAATCTCTAACCATAAACAGAAGAGAAAGACACTGCCATTGTGAATATGCAGGTCCCCTGTTCCACAGTAATAAAAAAATCATAGGATAGTATTTTACTACAAAAATAATGTACAGGACCAGAAGAGGAACAACCCATATTTGAAAACATCAAAAATCTAAAATGCTATTTTTTAATAGCTGTGCAACAAACAGTTTACAAAATCACTATCCAAGAGTCATTCACTGATAAAAACAGTTCCAAAGAAAAGCATGCACTTCTACCATAGCTGCCTGTCCTGATTTCATCTGGGACAGTTAATTTTCTTCCTAGCAGCTGGTACAGTGCTGTGTTTTGGCTTTAGTCTGAGAACAAAGCAGATAGCACACCGATGTTTAAGTTGTTGCTAAGTAGCGCTTACCCTGATCAAGGATTTTTCAGTCTCTCATGCTCTACCAGTGAAGAGGTGCACAAGAAGCCGGGAGGAAGCAGAGACAGGACACCTGACCTGAACTAGCCAAAAGCATATTCCATACCATAGAACGTCATGCTCAATATATAAACTGGGGGGAGTTGACTGGGAGGGGCCAATCGCTGCTCAGGGACTGACTGGGCATCAGTCAGCAAGTGGTGAGCAATTGTATTGTGCATCACTTGTGTTTCTTGGGATTTATTCCTCTCTATTTCCTTTATTATTATTCTATTTTACTTTATTTTAATTATGAAACTGTTCTTATCTTGATCTGTGGGTTTTACCTTTTTCTGATTCTCTTCCCCATCCCACTGGGGTGGGGGCGGGGGGAGTGAGCGAGAGGCTACATGGTACTTAATTGCCAGCTGGGGTTAAACCTCAACACTGCCCCAAAACTTAGATTTCACAGATCAACGGATGACTAGGGCTTTCTGTAATATATAGCTGTCCTGGGTTCAGCTGTAGCAGTCATTTTTCTCCTTCTTAGTAGCTGGTGCAGTGCTGTGTTTTTGACTTTCAGCCTGGGAACCGTGCTGATAACACCGATGTTTTTAGTTGTGGTTCTGCGTGGTTCTGAGTTACCAGCTGGGCTTACAATTTGATAACTAGGTTACAACCTTGTGGGGCTGGAGTATGGTATTTATCTTTGAGGAAATGAGAAGCTAGTAACTTGAATAAAGAAATATTGAAGGAATAGCAATATAAAAATAAGCATAAGTACACTTCAGCTCTAATAAAGCTATTTGTATTTGAAGTTTATAAATGTAATTAGTAACACCTTTAAAAGATTACTACTACTTGATATTCATGACTGGTATGAGATATTGATAAACAAAGCATTATTATACCTAAGAACGTAAGCAATTAAAGGGTTCTTCTACTCTAATGAGTTTCTCTCATACCACTAAATTACATATTTTTCTCTTGCTGATTTCATGTCAAATACTTCAATTTTTCACATTTAAAAATAAAAACAAAAGCATTATGTGCTGGGTTCAGCTGTAGCAGTCATTTTTCTCCTTCTTAGTAGCTGGTGCAGTGCTGTGTTTTCGACTTTAGTCTGAGAACAATGCTGATAACACATCGATGTTTTTAGTTGTTGCTAAGTAATGCTTACTCTGATCAAGGAATTTGTCAGTCTCATGCTCTGCCAGTGAGGAGGGGCACGGGAAGCCAGGAGGAAGCAGAGACAGGACACCTGACCCAAACTAGCCAAAGGGGTATTCCATACCACAGCACATCATGCCCAGTATAGAAACTGGGGGGGGAGTTACCCGGAAGGCCCAGATAGCTGCTCGGGTCGGGCTGGGTATCAGTCAGTGGGTGGTGAGCAATTGTATTCTCTCCCCTTGTTATTTCCCTTATCATTATTATTATTGGTGGTGGTAGTACTGGGTTTGTATTATACCTTAGTTACTGGACTGTTCTTATCTCAACCTGTGGGAGTTGCATTCTTTTGATTCTCCTCCCCATCCCTCCAAGAGAGGGAGAAGGAAGAAGGGGGGTAGTATTTGCTGTTTTAACGTTTATCATCTTTGGGGCCTGGGCTAAGGTTCTTGTTTCACTGTACTTCATGGTAATGACTTGTAATACAATAGACTCATTGATCATGAAACCGGGCTGGCATGCATCCTCAGCGTGGTCATCACCTCTATACTATGGGAACCATGTAATGGGAATTTTTAACAATTACACATCTTTCTTTTTCCTTCCCTCAGGGGGTCAACCTATAGAGGAGATATTCCCTCACACCCTCTGCTCCCCCACAAGGCTATTTACAGTAGCGGTAGATTCTGTAAAAGTTAAAGATCTTGAATATCCTTTCAATGCCCTTGAAAGCACCCTGTTCCTTTTGCTGGGAACCAGCTTGTTGCTGTATATGCTCTCTATGTTTTGCCTATGGCATAACCACCCTGAGAACGCCCGATCTTGTGCGATCTCGGAAGCTAAGCAGGGTCCAGCACGGGTCTTGTCTAAGGTTAAACAACTATTTAAGTATAATATCAAGAGGTCTTCCCCGAGGCTGGACAGTCATGAGTGGCAGGGTGTGTGGGATAGTATGGGCATGCGCTTAAGCCAGCGGGCCCTTCCAGTGAAATGGAACTTCACTCTTGAACAAGTGCAAAATCCAGAAAAACTAGTAAAACACTTAAACGAAGTGTGCTGCAATACTACAGAGGGACAAGTCATGGCAACGTGCTGGGGCTTAGCCTACGCCTACAGAGCATCTATGGGAAAAGATGTCTCTGGATCTGACGGCAAAGCAACAGACAACACAGCTACTCAACCCCCAAGCACAGCAGCTACACCAACCCCAGTGACAAGCACAGCAGCTACTCAAACCCTGATCGCAACAGACAATACAGCTACTCAAACCCCAAGCACAGCAGCTACCACAACTCCAGCGACAAGCACAGCAGCTGCACCAACCCCAACAGCAGACACCGCAGCCACTCCAATCACAGTGAAAGACACTGCAGCCACTCCAACCCTGGTGACAGACACGGCAGATAAACCAAAGGACCAATCCCTGCCAATATTGATTGCCCCTGCACAAAAAAGCAAACGAGGCACGAAGAGTGACCAGTGCAGTAAAGAAAGATGAAGACCCAATGCATGTACTACGGGGGACATCATCTGAACAAGAGTTATTAATAGAGTAATCAGAGGAAGAGGAAGAGGTATCTTCTCGATCCTGGACCTCGACCAAGCTGCGGATATTTTCACCCGTCTTCCAGGGGAGCACATCGTCAAAAATGCGCATACTATAGGGGACAGCATCTGAACAAGAGTTATTACTATGTGAATCAGAGGAAGAGGAAGAAGAAGAAGAAGAGGTGACTTCTCGACCCCGGACCTCGACTGAGCTGCAGAATATGCAAAATGATTTCACCCGTCTTCCAGGGGAGCACATTGTCACCTGGTTGCTCCGATGCTGGGACAATGGGGCCGACGGTCACGAACTAGAAGGTAGGGAAGCCAAGCAGCTGGGATCACTTGCTAGGGAAGGAGGAATTCACAAAGTGATTGCAAAAGAGAAGCGAGCTCTCAGCCTTTGGAGGCAGCTCCTGGCAGCTGTGAAGGAAAGTTTTCCCTACAAGGATGATATTATGAGTCACTCAGCCAACTGGACCACGACAGAGAGAAGCATCCAGTCTCTGAGGGCATCAGCCACTCTAGAGATTATCTATCATAGGCTGGATGCCAGGAACACATCCGTAGATCCAGATGAAGTTGAATGTACACGACCCATGTGGCAGAAACATACACGGAGTGCACCATCATCATATGCCCACTCATTGGCATCAATGACCTGGAGTGAGGCAGCAGCACCAACAGTCGATGAATTGGGTCATCAAATCCAAGAGTTTGAAGACAATCTCACTCCTTCCATCATTTCAGCTGTGGAAAAACTGTCCCAGGAGTTCAAACAATTGAGAAATGATTTATCCGATCTATCCAGCTCCCCACATGTACCAACCCATGTCTCAGCTATTAACAGAAGGCGCCCTACTGCTCGGGAGAGAAAATATAGGAGGTACACGCCACGGGCCACCCTATGGTTTTACCTGTGGGATCACAGAGAAGTCATGAGAAAGTGGGATGGAAAACCTACCTCAGTTCTAGAGCAATGGATGCATGAATTGGAGAATGATGGTCAAGGATGATCCTCCCATGAAAGTTGCTGCTCCAGTCGTCGAAGAGCAGCTTCCCAGATGGAGTGAAAGAGCTGATTTTACTCCAACTCCTGTGATAAGAAATTCTAATCCCTTTGTACAGGAAGTCAGTGATATGGAAAAAAGGTTTGAGAAAGGGAGGAAAATAATCCAAATCTTTCTGAAGGCCGGTTTTGCCATAAAACGGAGTAAGGTGAAGGGACCTGCACCGGAGATTCAATTTTTGTGATAAAATGGCAAGATGGACATTGCCAGATCCCCACAGATGTGATCAACAAGATAACAGCAATGTCTACACCAACTAACAAGAAAGAAACACAAGCCTGGTGGGCCCATGACACCTCAGGCCATCAAGGCAGAGATGCAACATATAGATGGGCTCGTGATCGAGGGGTGGACTTAACAATGGACACTATTGCCCAGGTTATTCACGAATGTGAAACATGTGCTGCAATTAAGCAAGCCAAGGGGTTAAAGCCTCTCTGGTATGGAGGACAATGGCTGAAGTACAAGTATGGGGAGGCCTGGCAGACTGACTATATCACATTCACACTGACCCGCCAAGGCAAGCGCCATGTGCTTACCATGGTGGAAGCAACCACCGGCTGGCTGGAAACATACGCTGTGTCCCATGCCACTGCCCGGAACACTATCCTGGGCCTTGAGAAACAAGTTTTGTGGCGACACGGCACCCCAGAGAGAATTGAGTCAGACAATGGGACTCATTTCCGGAACAACCTCATAGACACTTGGGCCAAAGAGCATGGCATTGAGTGGGTATACCACATCCCCTACCATGCACCAGCCTCTGGGAAAATCGAACGGTACAATGGGCTGTTCAAAACTACACTGAGAGCAATGGGTGGTGGGACTTTCAAACACTGGGATACACATTTACCAAAAGCCACCTGGTTGGTCAACACTAGGGGATCTGCCAACAGGGCTGGCCCAGCCCAATCAGAACTTTTACGTACTGTAGAGGGGGATAAAGTTCCTGTGGTGCACATAAAGAATTTGTTGGGGAAGACAGTCTGGGTTATTCCTGCTTCAGGTAAAGGCAAACCCACTCGTGGGGTTGCTTTTGCTCAGGGACCTGGATATAGTTGGTGGGTAATGCGGGAAGATGGGGAAGTCTGGTGTGTACTTCAAGGAGATTTAATTTGGGGGGAAAACAGCCAATGAACTCAATTACGTGCTGTTACCTGCTATATAACACTTCTATAGCCCATCAGCTAGATGCCCATCTCCACCACTCTGGGCTTTGAAAAGAAGATATGAGCTATCATGATCATCAGCAGAGAATAAAGTGATGGGAAAAGCCAGCAGCAGCAGCAGAACTGTCCTCAGGTCACCATCAACCGACCCTGACTTCCCTCTGATCATCACCCCAACAAAGAATGAGCTTGGATGAAACCAAACGAGCTCAGCATTGACCAGATGAGTTCAGTGGTGTCGTCAGCAGGCAACAATCCAACACTACACACCGTTCCTCCTGCCCTGAAAGACTGCTACAAGAGATAGAGCCTGACATCATGGACTGGATGAATTCAGCAACTTTATAGGGATTGGTCCATGGACTAGGGAATGATATCTCTCTCTTTGTGTGTGAGTGTGTGTGTGTATATATATGAGGCAAAAAGCAATGGTACATTTTAAAATATGGGATCTGAGCATAATGTGAATGGCATGGAATAAGGGGTGCATACCGTCCAGGGTTCAGCTGTAGCAGTCATATTTCTCCTTCTTAGTAGCTGGTGCAGTGCTGTGTTTTCGACTTTAGTCTGAGAACAGTGCAGACAACTGTCGTGGTTTAAATCCAGCCGGTAACTCAAAATCACACAGACACTTGCTCACTCCCCCACCTTCTTCCCCCCTGCTCCCAGAGGCATGGGGAGGAGAATCGGAAGAATGTAAATCACATGGGTTTAGATAAGAGCAGTCCAGTAACTGAGGTATAATACAAAACCAGTACTACCACCACCAATAATAATAATGATAAGGGAAATATCAAGGGGAGAGAATACAATTGCTCACCACCCACCATCCAATACCCAGCCTGACCCGAGCAGCGATCTGGGCCTTCCAGGTAACTCCCCCCAGTTTATATACTGGCCATGATGTGCTGTGGTATGGAATACCCCTTTGGCTAGTTTGGGTCAGGTGTCCTGTCTCTGCTTCCTCCTGGCTTCCCGTGCCCCTCCTCACTGGCAGAGCATGAGACTGAAAAGTCCTTGATAGGGGCAAGCATTACTTAGCAACAACTAAAAACATTGGTGTGTTATCAGCACTGTTCTCAGACTAAAGTCAAAAACACAGCACTGCACCAGCTACTAAGAAGGAGAGAAATGACTGCTACAGACGAACCCAGGATAATAACACACCGATGTTTTTAGTTGTTGCTAAGTAATGCTTACTCCCATCAAGGACTTTTCAGTCTCATGCTCTGCCATTCAGGAGGGGCACAGAAGGTGGGAGGAAGCAGAGACAGGACACCTGACCCAAACTAGCCAAAGGGGTATTCCATACCACAGCACGTCATGCCCAGTATAGAAACTGGGGGGAGTTACCCGGAAGGCCCAGATCGCTGCTGGGGTCGGGCTGGGTATCGGTCGGCTGGTGGTGAGCAATTGCATTGTGCATCACTTGTATTTGTTTTCCTTTTCCCCTTTTGGTTTTATATTCTCTCCCCTTGTTATTTCCCTTATCATTTTTATTATTGGTGGTGGTAGTAGTAGTAGTTGTTTTCTATTATACCTTAGTTACTCTCCTGGGTTCAGCTCTGGGAGCAGGGGGAGGAAGAAGTGGGGGGAATGAGAGAGCGGCTGCATGGTTCTGAGTTACGGCTGGGCTTAAACCACGACAGTTACTGGTCTGTTCTTATCTCAACCCATGGGATTTACATTCTTTCGATTCTCCTCCCCATCCCTCCAGGAGCGGGAGGTGGGGCGAAGAAGTGGGGGAGTGATTGAGTGGCTGCACGGTTCTGAGTTACCGTCTGGGCTTAACCCACAACAAATATTTAAATCAAGCAGAGGTCGATTAAACAGTAAGAAAGGTGTCGGTGTGGTTAAGGAAATGGAGAGCAGATACATTCAGTTCCCATAGGAAGACTTGAGGAGAGACCACAATCACTGATCTGCAGCAATATTTTATAGGTCCTCTAGTAAAGCAGCACTGATTTTATTATAGCGATCACTCTGACACAATACTTAATCCTCTTAAAACCTGGTGGGTTATATATACCAGACTATGACCAATGGCGTGGCCCAACACACAAAACAATTATCTGAACTTAAGCAGGAAAAAGTTCCCTCCTCTCTCTCGCATGCACACACACAAAACCAACTATCAGCTGGACAGTGTCTTCACACCAAAGGGTAGTTTTCCAAATTTCTCATTATTAATACTGAAAACACCACAGCCCAAACCAGCTTGTTTCCTCTAAATAGGACATTAATATGTATCTAAAACCATTGAATTAGCTTTTTTTTTTTTAATTATTATTATTCCTCATTAATGCTAGTAAAACCTTTTTCTCTAGCTTCCAAAGGAACCCACTTTCTCAGGCTGGATTTAACACACCATAAGCAGGATAGCAAAGCTACATCAATGGATATCTTAGACAAAATGCTTCCCCTTGTTTCAAGATGGAAGAATCAACCTTATCTCAAAACAGAGTTTTGAAAACCCCACACAGCATATAGGAAAACAAGAGAGTGTGTGTGTGTCTATGTGAGACTGTACGTGTCCACGTGTATTTTCACACATATGCACACATCTCTGTGTGTGCATATGTGTGACGCACACCTATCTTTTGTGGGAGGCATCTATTGCACCAATACAATTTTTATTTTTATATATGCATAAAGATATATGTATATATAATAGATTTTATATATATGTGTGGCTATAATACGTAAATTGCAATGATACAATAGATGCCTCCACAAAAGATGACTGGCCCTACCTAACACGGAATGGCCTGGGCAAAAACGTGCCCGTTTTCCTGAAAACTCACACAAAACTTGGCACCACGGAAGGCCCGGCTCGCACCCCACGGCGACCAGGCTCGACGCCGGGTAGAGGCCAGGCGAGGAGAGGGACGGCGCGCCGAGCCGAAGGGAGGCCGGGCCGAGTCGCCCCCCGCCGCGGGAGGGCCTGACAGGCCCCACCGCCCGCCCGAGCCCTGACAGAGCCGCATTTGTTCCCCTCGGCGGCCCCCACGACGGCGGGTTCGGTGTCCCACACCAGCCTGCCCTGTGATGGCCGCAGAGGGCGGCGGAGGTCGGACGCTGCCCCCAGGGAAGAAGCGCGGCACCCACGAGAGGTAGCGGCGGGGGTGCAGGCGGACGCCTGGCGGCGGGAGCAGACGAGAGGCCGCGGGTAGCGGCCGCTTCGGTCCGCCCACCTGCTTCTCGGTGGGCAGCACGCCTCGCGGCGGGCCGGACCTGCTTCCTTTACTCGAGCCGCAGCAGGCGGCTGCTGAGTCCTTCCACTCGCCTAGCTAGGCCCGGCTGGGTTGCGCGGAGAAGCGGGACGTTCCGGTAGGTTACCCCTCACATCCCCGCCGCGCCTCATCTCACCTCAGCCGGCCAGGCAGCCTCCCGCAGCGACGGCAGTAGGAAAGGAGGGGGGAGGAGGAAGAGGAGGTGTCAGCGGCCGGGCTCCCTGGCGGCGTTCACGGCGCTCTCTGGCTTCCCCCGGTCTTGCTGCCCGATGCCTGATATCATCTCGCCTGGCGGCCTCCCCTCCCACCCCTCGCCGCTGACGCACTCCCGCTGCTACGCCTCGAGCTGCCGCCTCTCGCCATCGCCCCCCGACATGGCTGCTCCTGTGGTACAACAGCGGCAGTGGTGGTGCCTGTACCCCCCACCGTGGCGGCAGCGGTGGTGCTACCTGCACCATCGCCTACCATGGCGGCAGCCCTGGTATCTGTACCATGGTCAGCCTTGGCGGAAGTGGTAGTACCCAGAACGTCACCTGCCATGATGGGGGTGGTGGTACCTGCCCCGTGGGCCAGGCATGCAAAGATAGCCTGGGGCTGCCTCAGAGAGCTCAGTAGTATCCACAGGAAGGAAGGAGCAAGGCCATGTGTTGTCTCCTAGCACTGGGCAAGTTGCCATGAGACTAGGGGTGAAATATCCCCTCTGCAAGAAAGGCGGCCCCATGGCCAGTAAGGGCTACCTCCCCATCTCTGACAGACACCCACACCATGGGCCAGCCTGAGGCCTCGCCACTGCTCCTATTCACCAAAATGAGGGGCCAACTGAACTGAATTACTGGCAGAGGCAAATTTTCCAAGGGAAAATGACCAACAGCCAGCCCCGTTCCCTAGCACTGACCACTAATAGGCTGTGGCACCAGAGCATCCACCCCTAAGAAGACCTGCATGCCAGGGAACTGAAGAGCAACAGAATTAAACAAAGGTACTTCTGGGAGGACAGTACTTGTGCTTAGGCTATGCAATGTACCCTTGCTTTGTAGTGTATGATCCTTTGCGCTGAGCTGGGGAAGTACTAGGTGCACAGCTGTGGCGACATTGTTGGGACAGAGGAGACTGAGCACAAAATGGGGTGTCCTGGTTTTGGCAGGGATAGAGTTAATTTTCTTCTTAGTAGCTGGTACAGTGTTGTGTTTTGGCTTTAGTCTGAGAACAGTGTGGATAACACACCGATGTTTAAGTTGTTGCTAAGTAGCGCTTACCCTGATCAAGGATTTTTCAGTCTCTCATGCTCTCTGCCAGTAAGGAGGTGCACAAGAAGCTGGGAGGAAGCAGAGACAGGATACCTGACCTGAACTAGCCAAAAGGATATTACATACCATAGAACGTCATGCTCAATATATAAACTGGGGGGAGTTGACTGGGAGGGGCCAATTGCTGCTTGGGTCAGGCTGAGTATTGATCAACAGGTGGTGAGCAATTGTATTGTGCATCAGTTTGGTTTTTTTCTTTTTCCCCTTCTTAGTTTTATATTGTCTCCCCTTGTTATTTCCCTTATCATTATTATTAGTAGTATTATATTGTACTTTCTTTTAGTTAATTAACTGTTTTTATCTCAACCCACGGGTTTTACATTCTTTCGATTCTCCATCCCATCCTGCCCAGGGAGGGGGAAAGGGGCGGTGAGCAAGCGGCTGCGTGGTACTTAGTTGCCAGCTGGGTCTAAACCACAATGTGGGGTCACTGCCCCATGTGAGGGACAGCAGTAATTCTATTGACTTTGCAATGCTGTCTGCCCAAGATAGGTTTGTTGCTCCAGGGGCCAGAGGAGCAGGGATTTAGTGCATTAATAATGATTACCCACCACATGCATGTCCAAAATAATGTAACTTTGCTGAAACTCTCAGATTACAAGAGGGGTTTTGGGAGACAGCATGAACAGAACTTTTTTAATACAATGATTACCTTAAAAATCCATTTATGACCAAGCTTTGACAAAGGTCTGTTGGCTATGGAAAAAAAAGATTAATATGGGAATAAACTTTAGATCATACTAAAACACGCTTATTCCATCAAGAAGCCTTGTGAGCTCAAAGATCAACTTATACAGATCTATGTGGCAGGACTAAGGTTTATGTTTCCTTTTTTTTTTTTAATCCTAATTAGAATAATACTGATTGTATTTTGCACTTGCCTTTTAAAGACAGAAAATTTTAATTACACAGTGTTACATAGTGAAAACTGTTCTTCAATATATACTAGTATATAAAAAAAAAAAAAAGATATGATAATGGGTGAAGATTGGAATTTAAACCTGTCAGGAAATTCTTAAAACTAGTAACTCCACTTCCTGTATTTTTTTGCTTTCATGACAAATGAAGGAAACAATCTAGAAACTGGTTGTAGGTTTATTTCTTCATTTTTGCTGACAGTTTCATGGAAGGACCAAGAATTTTTGGGCCTTTTTTAGTGAAAAATTTTTCATCCAACTTTGTTGTGTTTTTTTACGAGGTATTGTAAAGGAGATAAGGAAACTTTAACAATGCACAATGTAATTTAATAAAAAATATTTCCCTTATTATTCCTGCCTCCAACAAATTATTGCCTTCACAGGTCACCTTCAATATTGTTTAGAAATACTCACTTTCTGATTTCTCTTTAACTTGGGTTGTGAGGCTTACAGAAATCTTGACAAAAGATGCTTGGTCATGGCTAGTGCTTTTTCTGGTAATCATATTAATCTCAACATGAGTTTGTGTATCCATTCCTTCTCTCCTGTATCACATTTACCTTGGAAATTTTAAAAAGCACATTCAACCTTACTAATGTGACTACTCACACCAGTAACATTAAATATATACAATGGGGGATCTTATAGATTACATTACATAGAATTGGGATGATCCCTTGCAGATATATGCAATAGATGATACACACATGCGTATTCCCACCTGCCACAAGGGGCCTTTAGCTCTCCTTCAGCATTTTGGGTTGCCATGACAATTTTTACAGTAAAGACCATACCGTATCACAGCCGTGATAGTATACAGGAAAAGGAGATGCTCCCACAACTGAATACTCTTGTAAAACCTTTGCATTAAAGGGAGAATGTAGAAGTGGAAGGTCTAGCATCTTACCCTGTATTTTCACATCATCTCTCTCCAGTCTCTTAGAGCAATTGATACTTTCCAAAAAATGTCAGATTGGAAGGAACCTCAACAAATTGTCCAGCCCATCTTGCAGTGAGACAAGACCAAGCCTGGGAGATGTTTATCTAAGCTGATATTTTTTTAAATCTCTAGTGAGGGAGATGCCCACAGACTGCCTAGGTAGACTTCTAGATTAAAGCTTTTTCCAATAAAGAAGGAGTCAAAGGAAAGGAAACAAGTTCTCCTGGTGTCATATTCATGAGTATCATATGCTAAATGACCTAATATATAAGCATGCTATGTAGCTACAAGATATGCATCTGACCATGCATTCAGTACAGCTTCTGTGAATTGTGCTCCAAACATATGTTCCAGTGACGTATGATGTACTTAGAAACATAGAATCATGGAATGGTTTGGATTGGAAGGAACCTTTAAAGATCATCTAGTTACAACCCCCTGCCATGGGCAGGGACATTTTTCACTAGATTAGGTTGCTCAAAGCCCCATCTAACCTAACTTTGAACACTTCTGAAGATGGGGCATTGGGGCATCCACAACTTCTCTGGGCAACTTGTTCCAGTGTCTCACCATGCTCATCATAAAAAATTTCCTTGAAATATACTTGTTAGCAGATGTTACAGCTAGTGATTCTGGGACTTATAACTAGAGAAAATCAAGAATTTAACAGGCAAAATACTGGGGGTTACCAGTGAGAGTCATGGGTTTGACAAGTAAAGGACTGGTGGCAGTCATCACTGGGCGAGATCTGATGGCTACATGCCTGTTGAATTGCACAGGTAGGGCCAGCAATATCAGGCAGCCAAGAAGCAATGAGTAGTTTATCGCTAATGATTCAGGAGTGCCTAACCCATCTGGAGAAAAGGGCAATCTGCTCTTTGCAAGATTTATATAACAGACAAAAGCATAATAAACCAAGCATACAAAACATGCAAAATCACAGCTATTGACCATCTCGCTGTATTTCTTTCCTTTCAGTCCTAGAAAAGGGCAAATCTTTAAAGTGGGGGTGTTATTAAATTAGGTGTAAAGAAAGAAAGGTGTAAAGAAAGAAATGTGCATCTTGCAGTTCTTTTTACTGACAGTTTCTTTTAGAGCACATCAGATAGATATGTCAGGTACATCTACCCTCCAGCTTTCTCTTCTTTAACCTCTCCCACCAACCTCCACAGCATGGACAAATACAGCCTTGGCATCCTTTGCAGAGCCATGTTCACTCCAGTAAAAGTGATTTCATCTTGTCATCTCTATTGATGAGATATTCAGTCCATCCATGTGACTTATTAACAAAAATCTGTGTTCCACGATCTCATAAAAAAGTTTGTTTCTCTCATATTTCTGTACTAAAGCTAGAAATGTCTCAATTTCTAGTCAGCTTATTCTACATGTAAAAGGATTTTTCTGTGTCATCAGAACTTTCATTCAGCATCTAACAGAAATAACAGTTCCTAAGTTGAGACCTCCTTTTCAATTTCCAGTTTCATAGCCCAAAATCTCCCTTTTTCCTCCAAGTACTGTATGAGTTTTGTTTTCCCACTCAGAACTTATTTTGCTTGGCCTCTTCTCTCTAAAAGACTCCATGTTCTGTCTTCTGGTAAGAAAACATTTTTGTGTGGTTATAGTAAATTTTAACATGAGATTAAGATTCTTGGAGCATTTCAGGATTATTTAATAAGCTTCTTTCATCTGCATCTTCCATTTCTTGACAAAATTTTCATATTCCCCAAGTACAGAATGGACATTTATAAATAAACCAAAGGTGCTATAAATGAGCTAAATAGAAAGCTTTCTCTTGTAAAAAAAAATGTGAATGTGAGAATAAAATCTGGATAATTCTTCCTTACATTGTTTTGAGGAGTCATATCACATATATGGGGATCTTTTGACCTCACGCAAGTGGAACTGCATTGTAAACCATCAGCATAGACCTCCTCTTGCACCATGTTGATATTGAAGTCAGACGTGTGATTTCCACACAGGTAGACATTAACATGTATACAGCGTGCAGGCCTTTAACTGTGTCAGTTTTGCTCTTCATAGCAAAAAGGCATTAGTAATGTAGAGAACTGTAAGTGTGTTCAAGAAAGATGACAAGTGGAATTTTAGATGTAGAAAGTGCTCTAGGAGTGCTCTACCATCACAGAGCAACCCAAGAGAGGACACTTCACAAAGGCTGAAAAACAGCTTTACACCATTGTAAGACTTCCCAAATTTTCTTGCTCAAACATGTAGATGCTTTATTGTTTCACCCTCCACATCTTCCACTATTAGAACTGCCTGCAGTAGTCTGGCCTCTGCAGGATGCATATCCCCTGCCCCCCATCTCCCCATACAATGCCCTTATTATGCAGTTAATTTGAAACCTGGCCCTGTGGCCTCTGTCCTCTTGTTGGCCCCATGACTACTTACTGCTCCTGCTGGCCCCAAGGCTTATGTCCCCTTGCAGCTTTCCTAGTGTGAAATGAAATATCGCAGCAGTCCCATCTGCTCTGTGCAGCAAAATGTCAACCAGGTATTCACTAGTCACAGAGAAAGTTAGAGAGAAGGGAGTTAGAGAGGATGTGTGCAGGGCACACATGGGAAGAAAGAGTAAAGAGACACAGATGGAAAAATTTGCAATTAAATCGCACTGAAAAACCAAATTTACAAGACATTACTTAAATGGTGAAGAGCAGAAAGAGTTAAGGTCAGCAAGCTCAATTTATCTTATCTCAGTGCATAGTGACAGAACAAGTTAGTGTGAAGCAATTCATGGTGTGGATTTACAGCATTGACTAATCTATAGTAACTACCCATGAGAATACCCAATTCTGAGTATAAGGTAATTACAAGGGGGTTACCCCTTTCATTTGTTTAAAACAAAACAAATTTCTATTGCACTTTTACCCTAATTTCTGGCAGAAATACACACACTTCCCTTGTACTTAAGAGATTTTTTCAATAAATACCAAAGCAGCTCTCAATGGCTCCCTTTAAACCCTTTCTTAAAACTTTTATTGTCTGTGATAGCTGCAAACGCTTAATAGCGGAAAGGTAGATGCAGACCACTGATGGGCTTGAACCGCTCCTTGTCAGGCTGGTCACTATTGTATCCCAGTTACCTCATGCTGCTTCTGTCAGCCCATAAACCCTCATGATTCCTTTCTTATCATGAGACTGTCAGTTCTCTGAACAGGAACTATCTTCTGGTCATAGATAACATGATTCCCCATCTATGGCAGGATTAACATTTTATGACAAAGGAGAAAATGGAAGGACAGCTTTTGTCCTAAAATACCACACAAATTACCACAGACACACGGTAATCCTGAAGCCAGGATTTCATCCCATAGCTTCAACATATCCAAAAGAACCATAGGTTGTTTTGCATGTGACAGGAATGTTGCCTATCTTATGTTTTTGCAGGTAAAAATGTCTCACAGCCTTATCTTTTCATTTGTCTAATACAGTGGATTTTTAACATGTGGATATATATCCCTGTGGGTTTGTGACAACTTTTAAAGGATTTCTGAAGGATAAGTAGAAAAGACAAGTTTGCTGTCCTTCGGCTTAATTTTACTATATAGAAGTGAACATTGCAAAGCAGAGGTCTGCAATGTGTAAAAGACTGAAAGCAACTGTTCTACCTGAACACATTTTTAATGTCAAAGACTTAGAAAATTGATAACTCTTTCTTTCATCTTCAGATACTTGTGTGTCTTTAGTACAACAAAACAGGAATTCAGTAATTGTTCTGATTAGTTCTTAGCACTTTATTTGTTCAGGTGTTTTTTAGCTTGAAAAGCAGTGACCTCACCTACTGGACAGTCACATTTTTCAGAAGGAAATTTTTGTCTTCTGCTTTTTTATTCCCAACATTCACAGCAAAAATTGTTTTTAAAACTCACTTGCAGCTCTCCCTATGTACTATTTCTTTCGATGTGTTGACTCCATTATAGCTGGAGAAGGTGTGTCTGTACATCCTGGGACTCAGTGCTAATGTACAGGACAGTGGTGACATCAGCACTCACTGCTGTGTGACCGTGCCTACGCTCTCCCACTCCAGAGGAAGTGTCCCTGTGAGGAGAGCAGCTGCTGCAGTATGTTTCTGAAGTGAATAAATACAAATGTCAAGTCTTTGTTTCTTTCAGTCACTACTGAATAGTATTCTGTGTGAAGAAGAGGGAAGACTTGGGGAGATGGTAGGAATAGCAGCATTCTGAAGAGGGAGTACTTAGATGACAACAGGTAGGGAAGACTATTTTGCAGAAGGGAAAGTCCCAATAAAGGCCAGAAAATCAGCACCTGAAGAAACCCACCACAGCTCTAATGGGCAGGGAGTGGTAAGGTCACAGAGATAAGCATTTAAGACCTTTGTGGGGGTGTAAGAAGGACAGAGAACCTGGGCATAACTCTGGCAGATATATGTCTAAACTTGCTCTTTTAACCTCCAGTGAAGAAGAATCCACAAAATCAGCCTTGTAGTTTTAAAAAAATTACTTTGATGTTTAACTAAACTTCACATCAATGTAAGAAGTCAATTATTTTTTGTCCCTTGTCACTGTGTCCATGAGCATGATTGATCACAGTCCCCTTACAACCTAAGAGAACATTTTCATGTGCAGTGCTGTACATTGTTTTCTCTTTTCTTCACTAACCACCCCATCTTTTCATGCTTGCCTCAAGGATCCTGTTTCAAATCTTCTTTTCACCCTCTTTCTTCTCTCAACACTGCAACTTGTCAGTATACTTTTTAAGTGCACCAAGCTGGAAAAAAATAAAGAAAAACTACAAACTGGAAAACTACAAGTCCATTAGCACAAGTAGACCAAAAGAATTACCATAGTCATCATTACTTCTGTTAGTACATCCTAGAAAATTGAAATGAGAAACTCTGACAGGATATAAGGAAAGGCTTTTTCATGATCAAGACAGTCAAGCTTTGGAACAGATTGCCCAGAAAGGCTGTGTATTCTCCATGCTTGGACATTTTCACAACCAGACTGGATAAGGCCTTGAGCAATGTAGTCTAACCTCCTAGGTGACCTCACTTTGAGCAGGAAGTTGGACTACAGATCTCCTGAGGTCCCACCTGAATTATCTTAGGGTCTTGTAAAAAGAATTGCTTCCCTATGAGTAAGGTACCATGGCTGACCCATAGTCATTTTGTGATTTACTATAATATTCAGGTCCTTTTCTAAGGTCTGCTACCTGCCCTATTAGTCCCCATGTTATAGGTGTGCATTTGATTTCTCCTTTCCAAATACTCTTTTTCTTTTTTTCTTTTTCTTTTTCTTTTTCTTTTTTCTTTTTCTTTTTCTTTTTCTTTTTCTTTTTCTTTTTCTTTTTCTTTTTCTTTTTCTTTTCTTTTTTTATCATTCCAGTGAAATTCAGTGCAACTTCTTCAATTTGTTGAGCTCATGTTGAATTCCTGTCTTCATAGGCCATGCCTGCATTTCCTCCCAGCTGGGCATCACCCACGAATACACCAAGCATACTCTCTACTGCATCATTTGATTTAGCATCAAAAATATCAAAGAGAACCAGAATTAAGGTAGCTTTTTCCAAGAAGTCTATTTGAAGTCCCTTTCCAGCTGGGTAGCAGACTCTGGATAAACACTCCAGTTTATTCTACCAGTTATGGATACAGTTTGTTCAGATTTGATCCAAAATGTGCTTCCATGCTTGCTTATAGTATTATCAAGTGAGACAAATTTTGTGAGTGGAAAAACATCACTTCAGATGTTTCCTCTTTACCTGGTAGGCAGTTATACTGTCAAAGAATTAGCTTTGTAGTACTTGAAAAATCCCTACTGGGCTATTCTTTATCACTTGCTGGTTAGTAAGAAATTTTACAAGGTTTTACTCCAATAATTGTCTGGGTAGCAAAGCTAGGCAGGCAGGTTTACAGGTCTCCACCTCCTTCCTTTTCGTCCTGTTAAAAACTGATGCTCTTTTTGGAACGTGCCACATTCTCCATCCTTGAAGATGAACACTGACAGGTCAGAGATTTCTTCAAACATTTATTAAAATATGCTAGAATTTTCACCAGCCTCACTAGCTTGAAAACAAACAGTTTTCTTCAGTATTATTCAGTCTGTTCTTTAACTATTCTGTTCCTATTCTTTTTGTTAGACTTAATAATGACACTTTATTTCAGTTATCTCTTTCATGAAGACTGAAAAAAGTAGGCACTGAATATTTTGGTCTTTTCTGTATCTTGACAGTCCCACACGTCATCCTTGTCTCTAAACAGGAGAGGCATGG
The DNA here is from genome assembly GCF_004027225.2 of Strigops habroptila. Classification (NCBI taxonomy): domain Eukaryota; kingdom Metazoa; phylum Chordata; class Aves; order Psittaciformes; family Psittacidae; genus Strigops; species Strigops habroptila. The sequence continues at coordinate 4,553,651 of NC_044301.2, read as the reverse complement.
ATTTGATGGATGGAACACTTGGTGGATAAGGAATTGGCTGGATGGTCACACTCAAAGAGTTGTGGTCAATGACTCCATGTCCAAGTGGAGACCAGTGATGAGTGGTGTTCCTCAGGGGTTGGTATTGGGACCGGCACTGTTCAACATCTTTGTTGGAGACATGGACAATGGGATTGAGTTTGCCAACAACATCAAGCTGTGTGGTACAGTCAACGCACTGGAGGGAAGGGATGGGATCCAGAGGGACCTTGACACACTTGAGAGGTGGGCCAGTACAAACATCATAGAATCATAGAATCAACTAGGTTGGAAAAGACCTTTAAGATCATCAAGTCCAACTGTTCAACAAGGCCAAGTGCAAGGCCATGTACCTGGGTCGAGGCAATCCCAAGCAGAACTACAGGCTGGGCGGAGAATAGATTGAGAACAGCCCTGAGGAGAAGGACTTGGGGGTGTTTGTTGATAAGAAGGACAACATGACCCAGCAGTGTGTGCTTACAGCCCAGAAAGCCAACCATATTCCAGGCAGCATCAAAAGAAGTGTGACCAGCAGGTCAAAGGAGGTGATTCTCCCCCTCTGCTCCACTCTCGTGAGACCCCACCTGGAGTGCTGTGATCTGCTCTGGGGCCCCCAACATAAGAGGGACATGGACCTGTTTGAGTGAGTGCAGAGGAGGTCCAGAAAGATGATCAGAGTGCAGAAGCACCTGTCCTATGAGGACAGGCTGAGCAACCTGGGCTTGTTCAGCCTGGAGAAGAGAAGGCTCTGGGGAGACCTTATTGTGGCCTTTCAGTACCTTAAGGGGGCCTACAAGAAATCTGCAGAGGGACTTTTTACAAGGGCGTGTAGTGACAAGGCAAGGGGTAATGGCTTTAAGCTGAAAGAGGGTAGATTTTGATTAGATATTAGGAAGAAGTTCTTTACTGTGAGGGTGGTGAGACACTAGAACAGGTTGCCTAGAGAAGTTGTGGATGCCCCCCCCCCCCCCAAAGGAAGGATTCAAGGCCAGGTTGAATGGGGCTTTGAGCAACCTGGTCCAGTGGAAGGTGTCCCTGCCTGCGGCAAGGGGGCTAGAACTGGATGATCTTTAAGGTCCCTTCCAACCAAAACCATTCTATGTTCTATGAATCTATGATTCTATAACTAGGCCAATAGTCTGACGCTGTTCTGTAGACCAGACCATTGAAGGCCATCTTATTAGCACCCTAAGAAGGTCAAGGGTCAGTGAGAAGGATTCCTCTCAGAAGGTGTCCGAGAGTAATTTTCAGTTGTGTTTGCAATATTGTGCCTTGTAACAAATGCTCTTCCTCCTCACCTGTTTGTTCCTCTTACCATTGCTGAGTGTTTTTTCTGAGGTCCACTGATCACTTTGTTACTACTATATCTTCTGCTTGTAGAAATCACCAGTTTTCAAGAGCTTTCTTCCACACTGCAGAGCAACTACTTTTGGCACCACGTTACTTGTGACACCTTTGCAAGCCATTTGCTAAGTTATCTTAGAGGGTTGTAAGTGTCTGAAGCACAATGATGGAGGGATACTTCAGCCTGGGATACCCTATGAAGTTTCCTGAGAAGCAGGAATATCTTCACAGGTAGGTAAGGGATGTGGGATAACTGATCCAGTCTTGATGGTGACAACTTGAATTCCAGTGTCAAATTGATCTTCATGTTCCATTCTCTTCAAATTACACACATTCTTTGACATTTCCAGATATTAGCATGAGATTTTTTTACCCCTCAAAATCAAACACTCAAGAGAATGAGCAAATGTCAATATAGAATTAAATTAAACTGCTGGGTAAGTGACTCTGAACACATCTTACCTTAAAATGCTATAAAACCTGTAACTTGAATCAGCTCTTTATTTTTTAAGGACAAGCTCTTAAGGAAGCTTTGAATAGAACCTCCTCACCTGGGAAAAGGTAGATCTCACCTCCTGCCAAGGAAGATTTTTCAGCTTTCTGAGAGCAGTGATCTGTAAGAAACTGTTCTGCTTTGGAGCATTTGTGATCAGGAACCCTAAACCTCAGTTCATCTACAGAAAAAGGAATTAAAGTTGTTTTTTTTTCCTTAAAACAAGGCTCTTTCTGTGAAGGAAGCCACAGATAATTTTTAGGGATATTTGTTCTATAGTCAATATTCATGGCAAGCCAAACGAAATCAACTTCTTTCTTGATTACTAGAGGCAAGTAGAGATTTACTACTTGTATTTAGCATTCTACTTGTTCAGAGTGAATAATATTAAGTAATTACTTGTGTACATTCCTGCAGGACCAGGAACTGCATTTGTTTTAGTTCTTTAACTCTTTGTACAAATAACAGTTATATTAGTTCTTCAGCAAGATTTTATTTTATCTGAGAAATGTTATTTTTTGCATATTTGTCAATTTCACTTTAATTCATACTATCAGTTACGAAATAGGTAAAATACTTCAGTGAAAGATATTACCCAGATAAATTCTAAACAGGATCCAAAGCAACAAAGAGATGTTGCTCCATAGAGCCGGCTGACAAAAATCTGCACGGAACTTTTTGTTACTGATAAATGCATGTTTGTTGAAATTAAAATATTTAACAGTAATACTTTGATGGTTTTGACAATTTTTTTACAGAACCCATAGGTTCCCTCCTCCAATATCTCAATAAAGTAAAAAAAAAGAAAAAGTTATTCGATCGATATTTACTGTATATATAGTTAGGTTACGTGATAAAAGGCACATCTCCACGCCTACACAGGAACACAGAGGCACAGCACTAGGCAGGGGGAACCTAGTAACCTAGTCAAAGGGAGCACCTGCCCAATCTCCTCCCAGGATTGTCCTAGGAGGGCCATCAGCCCCATGGGCCGGGGATGACACCCATCGCCATGAGTTAACGTACAGGCTTTCTGAGGCACCTTTCAGGCTGAGGGGGCTTACTGCCTAGGGCTACATGACTTACTTATAAGATACAGGAAAAAGGATTTGGGGATTGTTTACGACTTATCGAAGGATGTTTAGGGGAGGAATGAGTGTGGAAAATAGAGGGATAAGGGGATAAAAGGGGTGGTGACATGTAAACATGCTGCTGCTCAGCATGCTTGTCTGGCCATGCCCTTCACCTGCTCATCATAGTCTTTTCTGTCTTCTCACTAAACTCCATTTCTAAGCAATTTCCTGGGTGGGTGAGTGAGTCTCTACATGCATGTGTGCGCATGAGTGTCTGAATGCCAGTAACCAGAGCAAGGACCACGCATCACAGGGGTCCATGCATCCGTGCTGCCAGCTACTGGTTCAAGTGCAGATGTGCAAGTGAGTGTGTGAGTGCTAGTGAAGATCATGCTGGCCTAGGAGGTGAGCAGAGGTGGTATGGGAGCCACGGGTGCAAGCATCTCTGAGTGAGCCCACAGCAGGAACTAACTACTGGAGGGACTTGGGCGTCCAGGCCAAACTGTGGGGGCTAGGGTCAAAAGAATCACCCGTTTGCATCTGTCTGTGTGTAAGTCTGTGTGGAGGCAACTGGAGACAAGAGGATCCAGGAAACATTTACTCAGGGATCCATAGTGTGCTGTGAGTGGGGCTGCAAGTGCTGGGGGCTTGTATGTACAGGTGCCAGCAACTGTGAAGAGTGAGGATCCAGGACCAGTTAGTGAGGGTCGAGCATGGTTTAAGCCCAGCTGGCAGCTAAATACCATGCAGCCACTCACTGCTCCCGCCCCACCCCTGGTGGGATTGGGAGGAGAATCTGAAGGTGGCAAAAGCGGTGGGTTGAGATAAGAACAGTTTAATAATTGAAATTAAGTAAAATATAATAAAAATAATAGCAAAAAAACCAATAACGATGATAATAGGAAATAATAGGAAACAAAAGAAGCTGGGAAAGAGCATAGCCAGGACAGCTGACTGGAACTAGGCAAAAGGATATTCCATACCATAGAATCATAGAATGGTTTGGTTTAGAAGGAACCTTAAAGATCACCTAGTTCCAACCCCCCTGCCATGGGCAGGGACACCTTCCACTAGGGCAGGTTGCTCCAAGCCCCATCCAACCTGGCCTTAAACACTTTCCAGGGAGGGGGCATCCACAGCTTCTCTGGGCAACCTGTTCCACTGACTTACCACTCTCATAATAAAGAATTTTTTTCTAATATCTAATCTAAATCTCCCCTCTGTCAGCTTAAAGCAAGTTCCCTCTTGTCCTGTCACTACATGCCCTTCTAAGAAGTCCCTCTCCAGATTTCTTGTAGGCCCCCTTTAGGTATTGGAACACTGCTATAAAGTGTCCTGAGTCTTCTCCAGGCTGAACAATCACAACTCTCTCAGCCTGTCTTCATAACAGAGGTGCTCCATCTCTCTGATCATTTTTGTGGCCTTCCTCCTGACACCCTTGAGCAGGTTGTGAGAGACTGATCTGAAATCAGACTCCACTGTCTATTGTCTCAAAGATTGGTCTGAGAAGCTGAGATGGAATTCCACCTATCTTATCTTTTGTCTCAGAGATGGGTGCGAGGAGCTGAGATAAGACTCCAATATCCATTGCCTGGGAGAAGGGTGGGAGGAGCTAAGACTCCAGTATCCATTGCCTGAGGGATGAGTGGGAAAGAGCTAAGACTCTTCTTCCGTCCATTACCTCGAGGATTGGTGTGAGGAATTGCTACCCATGATCCCAAGAATTGCTGCAGGTGTGTGTGTGCGCGCGTGCGCACACGCACGCAGACGTGCAGTTGAAGAGCTGGCTGCAAGACCAGGGAAACTGGTCCACCAGGAACATGTAATACGTGACATGAAGAATAGAGGTGCTCCCCCCAACTCATTATAAAAAGGGGAAAAGGTAATCACCAAGAGGCACATTGCCAGGGAGCCATTGCCATGAGGATGACTCCAGGAGGACAACTCCGTGAGGACACTCTCCACTGATGACTACTATGGACCCTGAGGGACACGCTCCATGAAGCATCGCCATGAGGGCAACTCCATCAGGACACCTCGATGGGGTACCTTCAAGGGGACGACTCCAGAAGGACACCTCCACGAGGACGCCCACCTCCGATGACTACTACGGACTCTTGGGGGACACTCTGCTCCAATACTGACTACAAACCCTGAAGAACTCCCACCACCAACGACGACAACAATGGATCCCCGGGACACCCCTGGCTCCACGGTGGTGACTCTCTCTCTCTGCACCCTGAATCCTTGCTTCATTTTCTACCTTTTTTCCAATCTGTCCTATCGCTATCCCCTTTATTACAATAATTTCCCTTTTTTATAATAACTGTCTTTTTGAAATAAATTTACTAATCAATTACAGTACTTGACCTCATTTGCGTCTTAATTTCACTCTTGGGATCACAAACTGAAACAGGGTCCAGCACTGGGGTTTTCTCCAATCGGACCCTGACACAGGTCCACATCCCTCTTGTGTTGGGGGCCCCAGAGCTGAACACTCCGGGGGGGGTCTCATGAGAGTGGAGTACAGGGGGAGAATCCCCTCCTTCGACCTGCTGCTCACACTCCTTTTGATGCAGCCCAACATACAGTTGGCTTTATGGGCTGTAAAAGCACACTGCAGGCTCATGTTGAGTTTCTTGTCAGGAAACACCCCCAAGTCCTTCTACCCAGGGCTGCTCTGAATCCAGTCTCTGCCCAGCCTGTAGTTGTGCTTGGGATTGCCCTGACCCAGATGCAGGACCTTGCACTTCGCCTTGTTGAACTTCACGAGGTTTTCATTGGCCCACCTCTCAGGTGTGTCAAGGTTGGTCCTTCTGGATGGCATCCCTTCCCTCCAGCATGTTGACCACACCACACAGCTTGGTGTCATCAGCAAACATGCTGAGGGTGCACTCAGTACAACCGTCCATGTTGCTGACATGTTGAACAGTGCTGGTCCCAATACCAACCCCTGAGGAACACCACTTGTCACTGATCTCCACTTGGACATCAAGCCATTGAACACAATTCTTTGAGTGCGACCATGCAGCCAATTCCTTATCCATCAGGTGGTCCATCCATCAAATTCATGCCTCTCCAGTTTAGAAAAAAGGATGTCATGTGGGACAATGTCATATGGCTTGCACAAGTCCAGATAGATGATGTCAGTCCCTCTTCCCTTATCCACCAATGCTGTGGCCCCATCATAGAAGGCCACCAGATTTGTCAGGCATTATTTGCCCTTAGTGAAGCCATGTTGGCTGTCACCAATCACCCCCTTATTATCCATGTGACTTAGCATTATTTCCAGGAGGATCTGCTCCATAATCTTGCTGAGCACTCAGGTGAGACTGACCAGCCTGTAGTTCCCTGTGTCTTCCTTTTTTTCCCCTTTTTAAAACTGGGGGTTATATTTCCCCCTTTTCAGTCAGCAGGAACTTCACCAGGCTGCCACGACTTCTCAAATATGATATATAATGGCTTGGTAACTACATCTGCCAGTTCCCTGAGGATCCGCAGATGTATCTTATCAGGTGCCATGCACCTTCAAGTTCCTTAGATGGTCTCAAACTTGATCTACAGCAGCGGTTCTTCATTATCACTGTCTCTGTCTTTGCTTTCTGCGACATGGGCAGCGTGGCTGGAGCTCTTGCCAGTGAACATCAAGTCAAAAATGTCATTGAGTACCTCAGCCTTCTCCATGTCCCGGGTGACCAGGTCTCCTGTTTCCTTCTGTCATGGTTTAAGCCCAGCTGGTAACTCAGAACCACGTAGCCGCTTGCTCACTCCCCCCATTCTTCCCCCCTGCTCCCGGAGGGAATTAGGAGGACAATCGAAAGAACGTAACTCCCATGGGTTGAGATAAGAACAGTCCAGTAACTAGGGTATAATACAAAAATACTACAACTACCACCAATAATAATAATGACAAGGGAAATAACAAGGGGAGAGAATATAAAACGAAAAGGGGAAAGGAAAAAAAAAAGCAATAAACACAAATGATGCACAATACAATTGCTCACCACCCGCCGACTGATACCCAGCCTGACCTGAGCAGCGATCTGGGCCTTCCAGGTAACTCCTCCCAGTTTATATACTGGGCATTGCGTGCTGTGGTATGGAATACCCCTTTGGCTACTTTGGGTCAGGTGGTCCTAAGTGAGGGCCTTTGAGCTCTCCTGGACCACAGAGGTCTATGACCATGTCCTGGGTTCAGCTACAGCAGTCATTTTTCTCCTTCTTAGTAGCTGGTGCAGTGCTGTGTTTTTGACTTTCAGTCTGGGAACACTGATAACACCGATGTTTTTAGTTGTTCCTAAGTAATGTTTACTCTGACCAAGGACTTTCTCAGTCTCATGCTTTGCCAGGGAGGAGGGGAAGCTGGGAGGAAACAGAGACAGGACACCTGACCCAAACTGGCCAAAGGGGTATTCCATACCACAGCACGTCATGCCCAGTATATAAACTGGGGGGGAGTTACCTGGAAGGCCAGATCGCTGCTCGGGTGGGGCTGGGTATCGGTCGGTGGGTCGTGAGCAATTGTATCCTCTCCCCTTGTTATTTCCCTTATCATTATTATTATTGGTGGTAGCAGTAGTGGTTTTGTATTATACCTTAGTTACTGGACTGTTCTTATCTCAACCCATGGGAGTTACATTCTTCCGATTCTCCTCCCCATCCCTCTGGGAGGGGGGGGAGGAAGAAGGGGGGGAGTGAGCGAGTGGCTGCATAGTTCTGAGTTACCGGGTGGGCTTAAACCACGACAGACCAGTATCTCTCTCTGAGTGTGACACCTCTCAGAACTCTCAAGTTTGCAATCACCAGAGGACTATTGCCGAAAGCTGACGACAGGACTTGGGCTGAAGTCCCTCCACTCTTCAAGACTCAACCCTTGCCTGTTGAGAAATGCCGAGATGTTTGACATGAATATTGCACTGAACTTGAGGGGAATTTTTAACAGGTATACCTTTATATGTCTTTATGTACATGTGTATGTGTATGCATGTATAGATTGGCTCACTTTATAAGATCCACCTTAAAAATGCAAACTGCTGCTAGATGAAAGCTGTGTAAAAATTCCCTCTGTGGTGAATTGATACGCTTGTAACCCTTTAGATATATACTGTTGACCAAGTCTGAGACTGAGACTAAGACTAGACCTACCTGCATCCAGGCTCCTTCAGGAATTTAGAAAGCAAGAGGGTCTATTCTGAACCTTGTGACTCAGTGGGAGGGTCTACCTTACCCTTTTTTTGCCTTTGGTGTCTGTATCAATCATGTTTAGCTCAATGTTACCTTGATTTTCCTTTGTATGCTTCATCCATGTAATAAGTAATAGAGTGAACCTTGACATTGAATTCTGTTAAGTTGTGCTTCTAATAAATTCATATTGAAACTACTCTTTCTAATATCTTTGATAGTCATTCCTTGAGTGACCTTAAACTATTCATTTCGTGACACCACCCAAAAGGGGTTGATACAGACCAAGAGATTAGTAAACACTGGTATACTTAAACCTAACTCCTGTGCTGGGCTGGTCTTCCTGGGGTCATCAGAGATGGGGTTTGAGGTGGGACTCTTTTTGGTTTTTACTTGGCCCTGTAGAGTCTGAGACTGAACCTTTGCTACTGTCTATATCCTCAGGTCCTTCCTCCTCCCATCTCAGGTGAAATTACTGAGACATGGCTCACTGGTCCTTCTCTTCTAAAATAGAAACATAAAATCTATCCAAGTTTCTTCACCTTTATGCTGGAGCTCACAGTGTGTCCTCCAGCCAGAGCTTTCTCTTAGCCTCTTAAAACTGACTCTCACGCTGACTGTCACTCTCCTCTTACTACCCCTAAAGCAGTTTGGCTGGCAGAAAGGAAGGATCCTGCAATGCAAATCCAACCAGTTTCACAACTGAAATTGTTAATCACTATATTGAAAAGGCAACAGTGGTCCATTATGGCCCTCTATACCAAAACCAAAATAAATACTGAATTGTGAACAGCCTCCAGAATTTTATAGGTCACTTCATACAGGAGTAGTGACGTGGGTAGGGAGAAAGAAATTAAAAATGTCACAGAAAGAAGGAAATTATTTTTTCACATTTCTCCTGCCCATTGCTCTTTTTCACCCCCAGTAGGTCCTGTGGGTACAGGCCTGTTCAGCTTATGTTTCTCATTTATAGAATCATATTACAGTTTGGGTTGCAAGGGACCTTCAAAGGTGATCTAGTATAACCCACCTACAATGAGCAGAGACATCTTCAACTAGATCAGGTTGCACAAAACCACATCCAGCCTGGCCTTGAATGTCTCCAGGGATGGTGCATCCACCACCTCTCCGGGCAAACCGTTCCAGTGCTTTACCATCCTCATTGCAAAGAATTTTTTCCTCACATCCAGCCTGAATCTCCCCTCTTTTAGTCTAAAACACATCTTTTAGTTGAAAATCCCTCATACTATATCTCCTGGGTTCAGCTGTAACAGTTGTTTTTCTCCTTCCCAGTAGCTAGTGCAGTGCTGTGTTTTCAAATTTAGTCTGAGAACAGTGCTGATAACACACCGATGTTTTCAGTTGTTGCTAAGTAAATGCTTAACCCTATCAAGGACTTTTCAGTCTCATGCTCGGCCAGTGAGGAGGGCCAAGGGAAGATGGGAAGAAGCACAGACAGGACACCTGACCCAAAGTAGCCAAAGGGGTATTCCATACCACAGCATGTCATGCCCAGTATATAAACCATGCCCATGACTTGATTCTCTGATGATGATCATGACAACAAATATCTTCTCTTGAAACCTCAGAGTGGTGGAGATGGCCACCTAGCTGATGGGCTATAAAACTGTTATAAAGCAGGCAACAGCATATAAGTGAGTTCATTAACTGTTTTCCCCCAAGATTAAATCCCTCTGAGGTACACATCGGACTTCCCCATCTTGCTGCATGACCCACCAAGTATATCCAGGTCCCTGAGCAAAAGCATCACCATGAGTGGGTTTGCCTTTACCTGAAGCAGGAATAACCCAGACTGTCTTCCCCAACAAATTCTTTATGTGCACCACAGGAACTTTATCCCCCTCTACAGTACGTAAAAGTTCTGATTGGGCTGGGACAGCCCTGTTGGCAGATCCCCTACTGTTGACCAACCAGGTGGCTTTTGGTAAATGTGTATCCCAGTGTTTGAAAGTCCCACCACCCATTGCTCTCACTGAGTGCAGTTTTTAACAGCACATTGCACCGTTCGACTTACCCAGAGGCTGATGCATGGTAGGGAATGTGATATACCCACTGAATGCCATGCACTTTGGCCCAAGTATCTATAAGGTTGTTCCGGAAATGAGTCCCATTGTCTGACTCAATTCTCTCTGGGGTGCCGTGTCACCGCAAGACTTGTTTCTCAAGGCCCAGGAGAGTGTTCCGGGCAGTGGTGTGGGGCACAGTGCATGTTTCCAGCCATCCGGTGGTTGCTTCCACCATGGTAAGCACATGGCGCTTGCTTTGGCAGGTCAGTGAGAGTGTGATATAGTCAATCTGCCAGGCCTCCCCATACTTGTGCTTCAGCCATTGTCCTCCATAACAGAGAGGCTTTAACAGCTTGGCTTGCTTAATTGCAGCACATGTTTCACATTCGTGAATAACCTGGGCAATAGTGTCCATTGTTAAGTCCACCCCTCGATCAGGAGCCCATCTATATGTTGCATCTCTGCCTTGATGGCCTGAGGTGTCATGGGCCAACTGGGCCAAAAATAATTCACCCATATGTTGCCAATCTAAGTCCATCTGAGCCACTTTAATCTTAGCAGCTTTATCCACTTGCTGGTTATTCTGGTGTTCCTCCATGGCCCGACTCTTGGGTACATGAGCATCTACGTGGCGTACCTTCACCACCAGGTTCTGCACCTGAGCAGCGATATCTTGCCACAATGCAGCAGCCCAGATGGGTTTACTTCTGCGTTGCCAGTTGCTCTGCTTCCATTGCTGCAACCACCCCCACAGGGCATTTGCCACCATCCATGAGTCAGTAGAGAGAGAAAGTACTGGCCATTTTTCTCGTTCAGCAATGTCCAAGGCCAGCTGGATGGCTTTCACCTCTGCAAACTGACTCTATTCACTCTCTCCCTCAGCAGTTTCTGCAACTTGTCACAGGGGACTCCACACAGCTGCCTTCCATCTCTGATGCTTTCCCACAATACAGCAGGACCCATCAGTAAACAAGGCATATTGCTTTTCACTCTCTGACAGTTCATTATATGGTGGGGCCTCTTCAGCACACATCACCTCCTCTTCTGGTGACATCCCCAAATCTTTACCCTCTGGCCAGTCCATGATGACTTCTAGAATTCCTGGACGACTGGAATTTCCTGTTCGAGCTCGTTGTGTAATTAGTGCGGCCCACTTACTCCATGTAGCATCAGTTGCATGATGTGTAGAGGAGACCCTGCCTTTGAACATCCAGCCCAGCACAGGCAACTGGGGTGCCAGGAGGAGCTGCGCTTCAGTGCCAATCACTTCTGAGGCAGCTCGAACCCCTTCATAGGCTGCCAGTATCTCTTTTTCAGTGGGAGTATAGCTGGCCTCGGATCCTCTATATCCCCGACTCCAAAAGCCAAGGGGTCGACCTCGAGTCTCCCCTGGAGCATTCTGCCAGAGGCTCCAGGTAGGACCATTCTCCCCAGCTGTGGTATAGAGCACATTTTTCACATCTGGCCTGGCCCGGACAGGTCCAAGGGCTACTGCATGAACTATTTCTCGTTTAATTTGTTCAAAGGCTTGTTGTTGCTCAGGGCCCCATTTGAAACCATTCTTCTTCCGGGTCACGTGACAGAGAGGGCTTACAATCAGACTGTAATTTGGGATGTGCATTCTCCAGAACCCCACAACACCTAAGAAAGCTTGTGTTTCTTTCTTGTTAGTTGGTGGAGACATTGCTGTTATCTTGATCACATCTGTGGGGATCTGGCGGCATCCATCTTGCCATTTTATTCTCAAAAATTGAATCTCCTGTGCAGGTCCCTTGACCTTATTCCGTTTTATGGCAAAACCAGCCTTCAGCAGGATTTGGATTATCTTCCTCCCTTTCTCAAAAATTTCTTCTGCTGTATCACCCCACACGATGCTGTCATCAATGTATTGCAGGTGTTCTGGAGCTTGCCCCTGTTCCAGTGCAGTCTGGATCTGTCCATGGCAGATGGTAGGGCTGTGTTTCCACCCCTGGGGCAGTCGGTTCCAAGTGTACTGGACGCCCCTCCAAGTGAAAGCAAACTGTGGCCTGCACTCTGCTGCCAAAGGGATTGAGAAAAATGCATTGGCAATGTCAATTGTGGCATCCCACTTGGCTGCCTTTGACTCCAGTTCATATAGAAGTTCTAGCATGTCCGGTACGGCAGCACTCAATGGTGGTGTGACTTCGTTCAGGCCACGATAGTCTACTGTTACTCTCCACTCTCCATTAGACTTTTGCACTGGCCATATGGGGCTATTAAAGGGTCAGCAGGTCCTGCTTATCACTCCTTGGCTCTCTAGTCTATGGATCAGCTTATGGATGGGAATCAGGGAGTCTTGGTTGGTGCGATATTGCCGCCGGTGCACTGTTGTGGTCGCAATTGGCACTTGTTGTTCTTCGACCTTCAGCAACCCCACAACAGAAGGATCCTCTGAGAGACCGGGCAAGGTGGACAGCTGCTTAATTTCCTTGGTCTCCAAGGCAGCGATACCAAAAGCCCATCTATACCCTTTTGGGTCTTTGAAGTACCCTCTCCTGAGATAGTCTATGCCAAGGATGCATGGAGCATCTCATGTCTTCTCTGTGATCCCGCAGGTAAAACCATAGGGTGGCCTGTGGCGTGTACCTCCCATATTTTCTCTCTAGCAGTAGGGCGTCTTCTGTTAGTAGTTGAGACATTGGTTGGTATACGTGGGGAGCTGGATATATGGGATAAACTGTCTCTCAATTGTATGACCTCCTGGGACAGCTTTTCCACAGCTGAAATGATGGAAGGGGTGAGATTGTCTTCGAACTCTCGGAGTTGATGAATCAGTTCATCCACTGTTGATGGTGCTCCATCATTACAGGTTATTGATGCCAATGAGTGGGCATATGATGATGGCGCACTCCATGTAAGTTTCCGCCACATGGGTCGTGTACGTTCGACTTCATCTGGATCTACGGATGCATTCCCGTCATCCAGCCTACGATAGATCATCTCTAGAGTGGCTGATGCCTTTCTCTATCGTGGTCCAGTTGGCTGAGCAAGTCATAATATTGTCTTTGTAGGGAAACCTTTCTTTCATAGCTGCCAAGAGCCGCCTCCAAAGACTGAGAGCTCGCTTCTCTTTTGCAATCGCTTTGTGAATTCCTCCTTCCCTAGCTAAGTGATCCCAGCTGCTTGGCTTCCCTACCTTCTAGTTCGTGACCGTCGGCCCCATTGTCCCAGCATCGGAGCAACCAGGTGATGATGTGCTCCCCTGGAAGATGGGTGAAATCTTTTCGCATATTCCACAGCTCGGTTGAGGTCCGGGGTCGAGAAGTCACCTCTTCTTCTTCCTCCTCTTCCTCTGATTCACATAGTAGTAACTCTTGTTCAGGTGCTGTCCTCTGTAGTAATTGCATTGGGTCTTCATCTTTCTTCACTGCAGGGGTTGATTTTTGTGCCTCTCGTTTGCTTTTGCTTACAGGAGCAACAGACATTGTCACAAATTGGCCATTTGGTTTAGCTGCAGTGTTTGTCACTGTGGTTGGAGTGGCTGCAGTATTTGTTGCTGGGGTTGGTGCAGCTGTTGTGCTTGGAGGTTGAGTAACACCAACAGCTGCGTTGTCTGTTGCTGTCAGGGTTTGAGTAGCTGCTGTGCTTGCCACTGGGGTTGGTGTAGCTGCTGTACTTGGAGTTGGAGTAGCTGCATTGTCTGTTGCTTTGCCATCAGATCCAGAGACATTTTTTTCCCTTTGAAGGTGCTGGATAGTGTTGAGCAGGGCTCTGTAGGCGTAGGCCAAGCCCCACCACATTGCAGCAAGTTGTCCCTCTCTGGTATAAACAGAATGACAGCACACCTCGTTTAAGTGTTTTACTAGTTTTTCTGGATGTTGCACTTGTTCAGGGGTGAAGTTCCAAAGCACTGGAGGGGCCCACTGGCCTAGATACTTCCCCATACTATCCCACACACCCTGCCACTCATGACTGTCCAGCCTCAGGGAAAATCTCTTGGTGGTCCTCCTATATTGTCGTCCAACCCTAGACCAGATTTGAACCCAATACTGCTTAACTTTCAAGATCAGACGAAATAGTGTGTTCCCAGGACAGGATGGCTGTGGGTAAAACACACTCCGTATGTTTGCCAACATGCTGATCCCCAGCACAATCAGCAGGCAGGTCTCAAGGGTATTCAAAGGCCATCCAAATCCCTCAGAACTCTCAAATGCTGTTGGAAATAGCCTTGTGGGGGAACGGGGGGTGTAAGGGAATGCCTCCTTCGTAGGTTGACCCCCCGAGGAGAAAAAAAAAGATATGTAATTGCTAAAAAATTTCATTATATACCTCCCAAAGTATAGAGGTGATGGCCCCATAAGAAGGACAATCCAGACCAATTTCATGATCAATGATTCTATTGTGTTACAAGTCATTACCATGAAGTACAGTGAAACAAGAACCTTAGCCCAGGCCCCCCAGCCGATAAACACTAAAACAGCAAATACTGTCTGTAAGTAAGGTACAACATGCTGAAACTCTGAGATCAAGCACAACAACTTCCTCTTTCAAGTAATAGAGGAGCTGACAAGGAGAGGTGCCATGCTTGACCTCGTGCTCACCACCAGGGAGGGACTGGTTGGAAATGTGACGCTCCAGGGCAGCCTTGGCTGTAGTGATCACAAGATGGTCGAGTTCAAGATCCTCAGGACAGTGAGAATGTCACGGAGCAAGCTTACTGCCCTGGACTTCAGGAGAGCAGACTTTGGCCCCTTCAGGAACCTGCTTAGTAAGGTTCCATGGGATATAGTCCTAGAGGGCAGGGGGGCCCATGACTGCTGGTCGACATTCAAGGATCACCTCCTACGTGCTCAGGAGTGTTGCATCCTGACTAAAAGGAGGTGCAGCAGGAGGGCCAGGAGACCTCCATGGATGGACAAGGAGCTGCTGAAGAAACTTAGAGGGAAAAAAGAAGCTTATAGAAGGTGGAAGCGAGGACAGGCGGCCTGGGAAGAATATAGGAGCATTGCCCGGGAAGCTAGGTTAGGAAAGCTAAGGCCCAGCTAGAATTAAATCTGGCAAGGGATGTGAAAGATAACAGGAAAGGATTCTATAGATGCGTAGCAAATAAAAGACAGATGAGGGACAACGTGGGCCCTCTCTGGAAGCTATCAGGAGAACTGGCTACCATGGATTTGGAGAAGGCTGAGGTTCTTAATGACTTCTTTGCCTCAGTCTTCACTAGCAAATGCTCTGACCACAACACCTCGGTCTTGGAAAGCAGGTGCAGGGACTGTGAGAATGAAGACCTTAGGGCCACTGTAGGAGAGGATCAGGTTCGAGATCATCATAGGAATGTGAATGCGCACAAGTCCATGGGACCTGCTGAAATCCATCCGCGGGTCCTGAAGGACCTGGCGAATGAAGTTGCTAAGCCACTGTCCATCGTATTTGAAAAATCCTGGCAGTCAGGTGAAGTTCCTGATGACTGGAAGAAGGGTAATATAACCCCCATTTTCAAGAAGGGGAAGGTGGAAGACCCGGGGAACTATAGACCAGTCAGTCTCACCTCTGTGCCTGGCAAAATCTTGGAACAGTTTCTCCTTGAAAGCATGCTAAGGCACATGAAAAACAACGAGGTGGTTGGTGACAGCCAACATGGCTTCACTAAGGGGAAATCCTGCCTGACCAATTTGGTGGCCTTCTATGATGGGGCTATGGAACTGATGGACAGGGGCAGAGCAGTTGACATCATCTACCTGGACTTGTGCAAAGCGTTCGACACTGTCCCATAAGACATCCTTGTCTCTAAATTGGAGAGACATCAATTTGATAGATGGACCACTCAGCGGATAAAGAACTGGCTTGATGGCCACACGCAAATAGTTGTGGTAAATGGCTCGATGTCCAGTTGGAAACCTGTAACGAGTGGTGTCCCTCAGGGATCGGTGTTGGGGCCGGTCCTGTTCAACATCTTTGTCGGTGACATGGACAGTGGGATTGAGTGCGCCCTCAGCAAGTTTGCCGACGACACCAAGCTGTGTGGTTCGGTTGATACGCTGGAGGGAAGGGATGCCATCCAGAGGGACCTTGACACGCTTGTGAGGTGGGCCAATGCCAACCTTATGAAGTTTAACCAAGCCAAGTGTAAGGTCCTACACCTGGGTCAGGGCAATCCCAGGCACTGCTACAGGTTGGGCAGAGAAGAGATTCAGAGCAGCCCTGCAGAGAAGGACTTGGGGGTGTTGGGTGACAAGAAGATTAACATGAGCCGGCAGTGTGCGCTTGCTGCCCAGAAAGCCAACCGTATCCTGGGCTGCATCAAAAGAAGCGTGACCAGCAGGTCGAAGGAGGTGATCCTGCCCCTCTACTCTGCTCTCGTGAGACCTCACTTGGAGTACTGTGTACAGTTCTGGTGTCCTCAACATAAAAAGGACATGGAGCTGTTGGAGCGAGTCCAGAGGAGGGCCACAAGGATGATAAGGGGGCTGGAGCACCTCCCGTATGAAGACAGGCTGAGAGAGTTGGGGCTGTTCAGCCTGGAGAAGAGAAGGCTGCGTGGTGACCTCATAGCAGCCTTCCAGTATCTGAAGGGGGTCTACAAGGATGCTGGGGAGGGACTCTTCCTTAGGGACTGTAGTGGTAGGACAAGGGGCAATGGGTTCAAACTTAAACAGGGGAAGTTTAGATTAGATATAAAGAAGAAGTTCTTTACAGTGAGGGTGGTGAGACAATGGAATGGGTTGCCCAGGGAGGTTGTGGATCCTCCATCCCTGCAGGTGTTCAAGGCCAGGTTGGATGGAGTCTTGGGCCGCATGGTTTAGTGCGAGGTGTCCCTGCCCATGGCAGGGGGGTTGGAACTAGATGATCTTAAGGTCCTTTCTAACTCTTACTATTCTATCATTCTATGATTCTGTCATTCTATGATTCTATGATTCTATGATTCTAAGAGCAAATACATCAACATTGTGTTGAGTAGTAACAATGAATGCTTATCACAAATATGATTAGACACACTCTGGTCAGATCTGTCATTATCTCAACCCTTCGAGCCCCACGTTGGGCATCACAAAGAACTGTCGTGGTTTAAGCCCAGCCGGTAACTTGGAACCATGCAGCCGCTTGCTCACTCCCCCCCCTTCTTCCTCCCCCCGCTCCCGGAGGGATGGGGAGGAGAATCGGAAGAATGTAACTCTCACGGGTTGAGATAAGAGCAGTCCAGTAACTAAGCCTAAGGTATAATACAAAACTGCTACTACTGCCACTAATAATAATAATGATAAGGGAAATAACAAGGGGAGAGGATACAATTGCTCACCACCCGCCGACCGATACCCAGCCCAACCCGAGCAGTGATCTGGGCCTTCCAGGTAACTCCCTGCAGTTTATATACTGGGCATGACGTGCTATGGTATGGAATAACCCTTTGGCTAGTTTGGGTCAGGTGTCCTGTCTCTGCTTCCTCCCAGCTTCCCCTCCTCCCTGGCAAAGCATGAGACTGAGAAAGTCCTTGGTCAGAGTAAACATTACTTAGCGACGACTAAAACCATTGGTGTTATCATCAGCATTGTTCCCAGACTGAAAGTTAAAAACACAGCACTGCACCATCTACTAAGAAGGAGAAAAATGACTGCTATAGCTGAACCCAGCATAAGAGGTGATGACCACACTGAGAATGCAAGCCAGACCAGTTTCGTGATAAATAATTCTATTGTATTAGAAGTCATTACCCCAAAAGTACAGTGAAGCAAGAACCTTAGGCCAGGCCCCAAAGCTGATGAACACTAAAACAGCAAATACTGGCTCTAAGTAAGGTATGACATGCTGAAACTCTGAGACCAAGGGCAACAACTCTGAGACCAAATAAATCAGCATTGTGACGAGTGAGTATTAATCCGAAACAATGAATGCTTATCACATATACAGTTAGACACACTCTGGTCAGATCTGTCGTTATCTCAACCCTTTGAGCCCCAGCTTGGGTGCCACAAAGGACTGTCGTGGTTTAAACCGAGCCAGTAACTCAGAACCACGCAGCCGCTTGCTCACTCCCCCCTTCTTCCCCACCCCTCTGCTCCCGGAGGGATGGGTAGGAGAACTGAAAGAATGTAAATTCCATGGTTTGAGGTAAGAACAGTCCAGTAACTAATGTACCATATAAAACTACTACTACCACCACTAAAAATATTAATGATAAGGGAAATAACAAGGGGAGAGAATATAAAACTAAAAGGGGAAAGGTAAAAAAAAAAGCAATAAACCTAAGTGATGCACAATGCAGTTGCTCACCATCTGCGACCGATAACCAGCCTGACTGGAGCAGCCATCTGGGCCTTCCCGGTAACTCCCCTGTTTATATACTGGGCATGACGTGCTGTGGTATGGAATACCCCTTTGGCTACTTTGGGTCAGGTGTCCTGTCTCTGCTTCCTCCCGGCTTCCCCTCCTCCCTGGCAGAGCATGAGACTGGGAAAGTCCTTGGTCGGTGTAAATATTACTTAGCAACAACTAAAAGCATCAGTGTTATTAACATCGTTCCCAGGCTGAAAGTCAAAAACACAGCACTGCACCAGCTGCTAAGGAGAAAAGTGACTGCTATAGCTGACCCCAGGACAGCATGCTAAGGGGTATTCCATAACATAGAACATCATGCCCAGTATATAAACCGGGGGGAGTTACACAAAAGGCCCAGATCACTGCTCGGGTCGGGCTGGGCATCAGTCGGTGGGTGGTAAGCAAATGCATCCTCTCGCCTTGTTATTTCCCTTATCATTACTATTATTGGTGGTAGCAGTAGTAGTTTTGTATTATACCTTAGTTACTGAATTGTTCTTATCTCAACCCGTGGGAGTTAGTTACATTCTTTCAATTCTCCTCCCCATCCCTCCAGGAGTGGGAGGAGGAAGAAAGGGGGGAGTGAGTGAGCAGCTGCGTGGTTCCGAGTTACCAGCTGGGCTCAAACCACGACAGTTCTTTGTGGCGCCCAACGTGGGGCTCGAAGGGTTGAGATAACAACAGATCTGACCAGAGTGTGTCTAACTGTAGCACATTCAGGTTCTTAAGATGATCTCGAACCTGATCCTCTCCTGCAGTGGGCCTAAGGTCTGCATTCTCACAGTTCCTGCATCTGCCTTCCAAGTCTTGGGTGGTGTGGTCAGAGCATTTGCCAGTGAAAACTGATGCAAAGAAGTAATTTAGAACCTCAGACTTCTCCAAATCCAGGGTAGCCAGTTCAATCCCGGGTAGCCATTTATGGTAATGACTTGTAGTACAGTAGGCTCATTGATCACGAAACTGGTCTGGCATGCGTTCTCACCGCGGTCATCACCTCTATACTTTCCGAGGCATGTAATGTGAATTTTTAGCGATTACACATCTTTTATTTTTTTCCCTCAGAGGTTCAACCTATGAAGGACACATCCACTCACACCTTCCACTCCCCCACAAGGCTATTTACAGCAGCATTTGAGAATTCTAAAGGTTTTGAATATCTTTTGGATACCCTTGAAAGCAGCCTGCTCCTTTTGCTGGGAATCAGCATGTTGCCACAAATACTGCATGTGCTTTACTCAAGGCCATACCACCTTGAGAACACCCTATTTCGCCTGATCTCCAAAGTTAAGCAAGGTCGGGCTCTGGTCTTGGGTCAAACAATGATCTAAGAATACCACCAAGATATCTTCCCTGAGGCTGGACAGTCAAGAGCGGCAGGGTGTGTGGGATTGTATGGGTAAGCTCCTAGGCAAGCTGTCGCCTCCAGTGCTTTGGAACTTCAAGTGCGAAATCCAGAAAAATTAGCAGAACACTTAGGCAAGGTGTGCTGTAGTCCTGGCAATAGCAGAGAGGGACAACTCACCACACTGTGCTGGGGTTAGGCCTATGCCTTCAGAGCCCTCTTCCATCAGGAGTAGGAAATAGATGTCTCTGGATCTGATGGCAAAGCAACAGATAACGTGGCTGCTCCATCCCAAGCACAGCAGCTTCCCCAACCCCAGAGACAAGCACAGCAGCTACTCAAACCCTGACAACAGACATCGCACCCACTCCAACCCCAGTGAAAGACACTGCAGCCACTCTAGCTCCACTGACAGACACTGCAGCCACTCCAACCACAGTGATAGATGCTGCAGCTGAACCAAAGGACCAATCTGTGTCAATATCAGTTGCCCCTATAAGCAAGAGGAAAAGCAAACGAGAAGCATGGAAAGCAACTTGTGTAGTGAAGGAAGATGAAGATCCAATGCAAGAACTAGAGGGGGTGACACCTGAATGAGACGAATTACTACAAGAATCAGAGGAAGAGGAAGAGGTAACTTCTTGATCCCAGACTTTGACTGAGCTGCAGAATATGTGAAAAGATTTCATCCGTCTTCCAGGGGAGCACATCATCACCTGGTTGCTCCAATGCTGGAACAATGGGGCCGATGGTCACGAACTAGAAGGTAGGGAAGCCAAGCAGCTGGGATCGCTTGCTAGGGAATGTGGATAGGCCGGTAACGGAGGTGAGCAGAGGCCACAGATCAGTGGGCAGAACTATTGCTTGAAGCAGAGCTTAGGCCTTTTGGCAACTATAGGGTTATTTAGCAAGAGCAGCTAAGGCTATGCATAAGGAAGTGCGAGCAGAAACCGCAAGGACTTAGCAAGAGCAGCTAGAGCTATGTATAAGGAACTAATGCTATGTATAAGGAACTAACGCTATGTATAAGGAACTAAAACTATGTGTAAAGAAGTAATGGTTGTGTTGAAACTTTCCACTGAAAGAAAGAACAGGACGTGAAATTACAAAAAGCAGAAGGTTTTAAGGATGGTGACAGATATGCAATATTTAGCAAGTAAGCATGTTAGACTTTTTGGGAGGACCAATGAAATCGTTGTATCTGGGTGTATGACGCTTAGCTAACAGAGCAATGTAACTATATAGTCAGATGTATCGGCAATAAATTTTGGCAATCACTTGATCATATTGGTCGGCTAAGCGTTGTCCGTGACTCCCGCGTCTACAAGGGAAGGGGGAATTGACAAAGAGATTGCAAAAGAGAAATGAGCCCTCAGCCTCTGGAGGCGGCTCTTGGCAGCTGTGAAGGAAAGGTTTCCCTACAAGGATGGTGTTATATGTCTTCCAGGCAAGTGGACTATGGTAGAGGAAGGCCTCCAGTACCTGAGGGAATTAGCCATTCTAGAGATGATCTATCATAATTCAGATGCCAGGAATGCATCTTTAGATCCAGATGAAGTTGAATGTATTTGACCTATGTGGAAGAAATTTACACATCATTGGCATTGATGAGCTGGAAGGCAGCAGCAGCACCAACAGCAGATGAAGTGAGTCTCCGTAGACTAGAGAGCCAAGGAGTGATCAGCAGGGCCTGCTCACCCTTTAATAGCCCCACATGGCCAGTTCGAAGGTCTAATGGAGAGTGGAGACTAACAGTAGACTATTGTGGCCTGAATGAAGTCACACCCCCATTGAGTGTTGCCGTACCGGACATGCTAGAACTTCAGTATGAACTGGAGTCAAAGGCAGCCAAGTGGGATGCCACAATTGATATTGCCAATGCATTTTTTTCTCAATCCCTTTGGCAGCAGAATGCAGGCCACAGTTTGCTTTCACTTGGAGGGGTGTCCAGCACACTTGGAACCGACTGCCCCAGGGGTGAAAACACAGCCCTACCATCTGCCATGGATTGATCCAGACTGCGCTGGAACAGGGGCAAGCCCCACAACACTGCAATACATTGATAACATTATCGTGTTATTTTCCTTGTCATTATTATTATTAGTGGTGGTAGTAGTAGTAGTTTTGTATTATAGTTTAGTTATTGGACTGTTCTCATCTCAATCCATGGGATTTACATTCTTTTGATTCTCTTCCCCATCCCTCTGGGAGTTCTGTAGCCCCATGATAGAAGGCCACCAAATTTGTCAGGCAGAATTTGCCCTTAGTGAAGCCATGTTGGCTGCCACTAATCAGCTTGTAGTTTTTCATGTGCCCTAGCATGGTTTTCAGGAGAATCTGCTCCATTATCTTGCCATGTACAGTGGTGACACTGACTGGTCTGTAGTTCACTGAGTCTTCCACTTTCCCCTTTTTAAAAATGCTGATTATATTTCCCTTTCTCCAGTCGTCAGGAACTTCACCTGACTGCCATAGGTTTTCAAATATGATGGAGAGTGGCTTAGGAACTTCATCTGCCAGTTCCCTCAGGTCTCATGGATGAATTTCATCAGGTCCCATGGACTTGTGCATGTTCGGGTTCCTTAGATGATCTCAAACCTCATCCTCTCTGACAGCGGGCTTAAAGCTTTCATTCTCCCAGTGCACGCATATGTCTTTCATGACTTGAGTGGTGTGGCTAGAGCACTTGCCAGTGAAGACTGAGGTAAAGAATTCGTTGAGAATCTCACCCTTCTCAGGTCTCCTGTTTCTTTCCGGAGAGGGCCCACATTATCCCTAGTCTTTCTTTTGGTGGAAACATACATACAGAAGCCCTTTCTGTTGCCCTCGACATCCCCGGTCAGACTCAATTCTAACTGGGCCTTAGCTTTCCTGACCTGATCCCTAGCTTCCCAGAGAATATCCTTGTATTCCTCCCAGGCCATCTGTCCTTGCTTCCACCGTCTTTTAGCTTCTTTTTACCTCTGAGTTTGCTCAGAAGTTCCATGTCCTTCGATGGAGGCCTTCTGGCATTTTTGCCCCATTTCCCAGGCTTGGTAACTCATCTGTTACCCTCTGGTGTAGCTCACTGCAGGTCTTACAAGAATCAAGAGACTGATTTTCCTTGTTTCTGCTGGGTTAGAGTCAATTTTCTTTCTAGGAGCTGCTACAGTGCTGCATTTTGGCCTTAGCTGAGAATAATGCTGATAACGTACTGATGTTTAGTTGTTCCTAAGTAGCACTTGCCCCGATCAAGGACTTTTCAGTCTCTCATGCTCTGCTGATGAGGACGGGCACAAGAAACCAGGACAGGACACCTGACCCAAACCAGCCAAAGAGATATTTCATACCACAGCACTTCATGCCCAGTATATAAACTGAGGGGAGTTACCTGGAAGGGACCAATCGCTGCTCGGGTTGGGCTGGGTATTGTTCAGTTGGTGGTGAGTAGTTGTATTGTGCATTGCTGCTGTTTATTGTAGGGTTTTTTCTTCCTTTCCCCTTTTAGTTTTATATTCTCTCCCCTTATTTCCTTTATTATTATTAGTAGTAGTAGTATAGAATAATAGAACAGTTTGGGTTGGAAGGGACCTTCAAAGGTGATCTAGTCCAACCTACCTGCAATGAGCAGGGACATCTTCAACTAGATCAGGTTGCCCAGAACCACATCCAGCCTGGCCTTGAATGTCTCCAGGGATGGTGCATCCACCACCTCTCTGGGCAAACCATTCCAGTGTTTCACCACCCTCATTGCAAAGAATTTTTTCCTCACATCCAGCCTGAATCTCCCCTCTTTCAGTTTAAAACCATTACCCCTCATCCTATCGCAACAGTTTCTGGTAAAGTCTTTCCCCATCATTCTTATAGGCCCCTTTTAAGAACTGAAAGGCTGCAATAAGGTCTCCCCGGAGGCTTCTCCAGGCTGAACAACCTTAACTCTCTTGGCCTTTAGTTATTAAACTGTTCTTATCTCAATCTGTGGGTTTTACATTCTTTCGATTCTCCTCCCCATCCTGCCCAGGGAGGCAGAGGAAAGGGGGGAGTGGCACTTAGTTTCCAGCTGCCTCTAGATTCCTGAATAAGTGAAATGGTTGACGCAGAAGTGTATGCTTTTGGCAACATTATTTAATCCATGTTTTAATGGGAAAAATTAAATTCTACAAGGTGTGAAAGAAAAAGTTCACTGGAAAATTCCTGTTTGGAGCGACAGAGACCATGTCACACTTCTATTCCCATTCTCTATATATTTTGATTTTGCAAGAACTGCCTTACAAATGAACAGATAGGGAACATGCAGGGTAGGCATACAGCAAGAGAAAGCAAGGTAGGTGCAGCCTCACATGAAAGATTCCCACTCTTCAAAGTTTTGGAAAGGGCCTTGGAAACAAAAATGTAGTCTGAATTGAAAAATCAGTGAAATCCCTTAGAAGATTAATCATCATCTTTAAATGAAAATGTGTTTTTTCTGTGTGTTGTTAAAACTGAAGAGGTGGGGTGTGGAGGGGAAACACACATACCCTAGAAATATAAGCTGGTGTAGAGTTATGGTTTACAGGCATCCCACAGCTCTGCCAAGGGTCTTACATCTCCCAACCTAGCACCCAAACCTAGATTGTCTCTTACTTTAGCAAACCAGAAACTTGCATAGGACCATCTGAGTCATGTTATCAACCTGTATCAACAGGTAGCCTCTAACTAGAAAAGGACCTAGAACACTGTGGCTACTGCACATGTGCCCATAGTGCGTTATCACAAGATTTTATTCTAGAAACCAACATGACTAACTTCCTTTTTAAAATCTCCCTTTACTTTGTTGAAATGTAAGCATTTTTCCATCTTGCAAATATAACATTAATGGGTAATTTCAATTTCATGCCACAAAAAATTTCAACAAAGTATTTTTTAATTAGCAACCAATAATAGCAAGACAAAAGAAAAATAAAAAGAAAACCAAAAGTGTGGCATATGAAAAGCATGGACTCAGAGCATCTTCATGCAGCAAATCACTTTATTGCCTATTGCTCTACCTTTTATACCAAGCTAGTTTTAGCACATCATGTTTAGTTCCTGGTTTACAGTTTTGTTTTTTCCAACATTCTTTGTCGTTTCACAAACAGTCCCAAAATAACCAGTTCCTTATCTTTCTGTTCTCCTGCTCCTGTCCAGCTGGGTTGCTCTGCTTAATCACACAGTGTACTTTGCTTCTTCTTTAACTCTTTCTTCTCCAGCCAAGCAGTTACTTCTCTTTGGCAATAATCAAATAGTTTCCATCCTCTCCCACATCTCCCCCTTCTTTATTTATCTGCGAAAGGGCAAGGTTCACATATAACTGTGTGACCGTAACCTGATTCATACTTCGTTCGATTGATCATTGAACACAAGAAAAAAGACAAGGAAGACATAAGGCAATCATTAATACAGCAATTAGAGCTTTTAAAATAAACCCTGCAATATTTTTGACCCACGGTCAAAAATTCGCTAGCCATGAAAACAGACCAAAAGTGTTTAATTTTTGATTTAGCTGCAAGTCTTTGTTTAAATCTTTCAATTTTTGGATACTCTTATGAATCGATTCTGAGTGGTCACTTAGATTCATGTAATACATCCCATCAAAATCCTCACACCCATGTTTAAATAACACAGACACAATCACGCTCTTGCTCAGCCCCCTCCATGTGCATGCACCTGCTCATTAGTTTTATCTATATAATATATAAAAGTGAATTGATGTATTTTAACACAGTTACTTATGTGCCAACATTAAAAAAATGTGGCTATTGAAAAACATTTTAAAATTCTATTTTCATAAACCATATTTAGCAGTATTTATTGTTAAAGGTTAGCTTTATATTTATCAATACATATAGTAGATTTTATCAATATAAATGCCAGCTTTAATGAGACACAAAGTGTATTTGTTCTAACAGACACACACAGATGCACATAGAGCTCTCTACATAGCTGTAGATCCATATCGGTTTAAATTGGGTAATTACACTGTCATAGCATGCATTTAGCAGCATTTACTATATTTTTTTATACACACACACTATATTTGCTATAATACACACCACACCCCATATCATCAGAATTTACTAATTGAATATGGCTTTAAAATATATATTTTTAAAGTTTTTATTGTTTTAAAGGAGGTTTTTATGATAAATGCTGTGTATTATGCACACAATTTGTCATAATACATCCATATGCCTGCACACTCTGTGTATCTAGATGTCTATATACTGTTGCATATGCAGCTATAAATAATATAAATAGATATTCATACAGCATACTTAACAGGCTTTAATAATCTAGGTTTATATTCCTGTGTCTATAATTACATATTTTCTGTTATAAAGGTCTGTGGTTAATATCCATTATGCATTATGCACAATGTATGTTTGTTACACTACACAGATGCATATGCAAGTGCTCACACACACACACGTGTGCACAGCCCTTACTCTCACTGTGTCTATTCATATAGCAATTTAATAATTGTATTTCCGTATAGCATATGGAACAATTAATTTTATTAAGTTTTTAATTATTTTAACACAAAGTTGCATATAAAGATGTGGCGTAACTTCCACGCTGTTATGGCTGAGTTGTTGGGGTGAAAGAAAGAGAGCCTACCAAATGTGCAAGGCCCCCCAACTGCTCTACTGACTGAGCTAGCCATTACGATTTAAAAAGTTCAAGACGAATGTGGCTTTCCATAGTCTATCTTGTGGGGAGTCTTGATCCTGGTTCCTCCTTTTTTTTTCCTAGTTAACATGTCTTTGAGGGAGCCTGGTGTGGCCGATAGACAACTGGGCACACCACCGCTACCCCCATGTCCCCTCGCTTAAGAGCTTCCCACCTGCAGTCCTGCCATCGGTCCTCCGGACCCCACCCCTGCTTCCCTGTAAATGTCTGCAGCTCAGCAGGAGGAGAAAACAAGTCCGGCTCCTTCTCCGGATCTACAAAACCAGGATCAAAGGGGTCCGTAGGGTCGTTAGGATCATCAAGGTTATCAGGGTCATCACCCGACTCAGCCGCTCCTGACAGAGGTGCTTGTGCCACAAGGATCATCGTGATCAGCAGTGAGGACTGCGACGGCAAAGGAGGTGCAGATGGGGAGACAGAAGGAGGCGCGGGGGGGGGGGCAGCTGGTGGTGAGGCTTCAGGAGATTTTACCCCCTCAGGAGCATCGGTAGCTTCCTTACATGTGACGGCATCAGCGGCAGCGCTGGTCTGTATCTGGCGAAGAGTGGCCAGGATCTGCCACCAGGTTGCCAAATGCTTCCCTGCCATGGGGTCCCCATTTGAAGCAGCATCATGCAGCCATTTGCCAAGTGGGGATTTGGAAAGTGCCACCAGCTGGAAAGGCAGTTTATCATGGATCCATTCTAACAAAGTCACAAGTTGCAGACCCGATACGGGCCGATGCTGAGTTTCCAGCAGACTGCGCATTACTTCCAGACTGCGCTGCTGATCTCGGGATAACTTCCCTCCCTTGGTTCCTGACCGCTCACCTGCTTAACGGTGATGGGTGCACAATATCAAAGTCTCCGCGGCTCCTGATTCAGTTGGGCTACGCCACCGGTTTGGGCTCCGTGAGCCTCCTATTCGTGTCCCTGTTCAGGCGGCCATTTGTGGCGTATGAAAGGCATGGACTCAGAGCATCTTCATGCAGCAAATCACTTTATTGCCTATTGCTCTACCTTTTATACCAAGCTAGTTTTAGCACATCATGTTTAGTTCCTGGTTTACAGTTTTGTTTTTTCCAACATTCTTTGTCGTTTCACA
This sequence comes from Strigops habroptila, assembly GCF_004027225.2. Classification (NCBI taxonomy): domain Eukaryota; kingdom Metazoa; phylum Chordata; class Aves; order Psittaciformes; family Psittacidae; genus Strigops; species Strigops habroptila. Next base: position 4,526,129 of record NC_044301.2, on the reverse strand, counting down.
AACAGTCCCAAAATAACCAGTTCCTTATCTTTCTGTTCTCCTGCTCCTGTCCAGCTGGGTTGCTCTGCTTAATCACACAGTGTACTTTGTTTCTTCTTTAACTCTTTCTTCTCCAGCCAAGCAGTTACTTCTCTTTGGCAATAATCAAATAGCTTCCATCCTCTCCTACACAAAAGCACACCAAAACTGTAAAAACCGAGGACAAAGACCGAGTCTTTGCCCCATTATCAACTTCTATGTATTCACTGATGTTCAGCTTTTCCAGGAGCATGGAGCCCCATGCTGGGAATCTGGCTTTCATCTGTGGACCCAAAGGGCAGGATTTTCTTGCAGTTTTATAGACTAAGAAACTAATTGAACCATTTTAGCCATTTGTATACAAATATGCAGCAATTAGAGTGAATGAATAAAGCTCATTCCATAATTCCACTGAGTGCTATAGTATCAGTTTATTCTACTCACAACATAAAATTCTACTTAGTTACACAAGAGTACGTTTTATCAATTATTGATTTATGAACATCTGAAGATTTCCTCAATCACCATTTATGCTCTTAGTTTTATCATCTCTGCTGTGCAGAGAGTAGTGTCATACAGTGGCATAGTCTACACTACTTAAAATTCTACATAATTCAGTAAATTACGTGGTTAACCATTATGTTTTTCAGGCTGTGTAGATTAAATGAATTAAACTTGTCCTTAAAGACCTAGGTCTTTGATTATGGGATCATTCTACCGCCTGCAGCACATTTGAGGTGATTTGCAGTAATATTGTCTTTGGGAATTTGGTGACCATATTATACTGAGAGCAGTGAGAGCTGGTGGCCTTTGCAAAGAACAAATTTCATCTGTGCCCCTTTTAGAAAATATCTCACAGAGGCATGTTGGGGCAAGGCAGCAGTGTTATGGATGGCTGGATGGCTTTGGGAGACTGTCACTGGCCTGTATAGTCCCCTAAATCAGGGTTTATTGTTTCAGGCTGTAATGAACTTGCAACTGTGTTCTGGTTGGAAAAGACTGAAAGAGGTTTTCAGAAGACTATACGTTGGCCCATGTTAAATAAGTTGGATAGCATCAGCAGAGAGAACAGGTTCCCCTATCATACTTAAATCAAAGTATTCCACTCAAGTCTCAGGATAATAATTTCAGCAAGAAGGCTAAGGATAAAATGAGAATGGTGACTAAACTGCTTTTCCCTTCCTTAGAGGTGTCCCTTCAGGTCAAATGAAGGCATGTTCACCTGAAAACCTGAGGAAAGCTGCATGTTTTCTGACTATGCTTTATCTTTTCTATGGATAAAAGGGAGATTTAAGAATGTAAATCCTGCATCTTTCACTGGCATAAAATTTGCTAAAAAATGTGTAAAGAAGGCAAAAAAAAAAAATTATGCTTGCAGACAGGCTGTTGATGCATTGTGGAGAAATTTTCGAAACCATTCACTTTAGAAATGATTCATCTTATGTGTTTTTCACACATATTTTCTCTTTTTCTCTGTACTTTTTCCTTCTTACAAAGGACTGGAAAACAGGATCCTCACTGCTTAAGAGTTAATCTGCTTTGGCTACCTATTCCTCACCTGCAGTCAGTATTCTCCCTCTGTGACAACCATAGCTATGAATTTATTTATACAGCAGCAGTGCCCAGGGGCCCCAGTAGGGATCAGCATTTCATTTATAAGATGCAGCAAAACATAGCCCTGTCCCATGTGACTTTTTTTCCTTAATAAAAAAAGGATGAAAGGATATAAGTAGTTATTCCCATTTTACAGATGGAGACCTGAAACCCAAAGAGATTAAAAGACAGATGCAGAAAAGGATTTAGATGATGTACTGACTGCCACTTAGCCTGTATCCCATATACTCGTTACTGTAACTCGTGGATGTCTGCTCTTGATATGATCTATATATTTCATGGATTCTTAGGTTTTTGACTAAATTTCCCTTGATACATATATCTATGCCATAATTAACCTAAATCTGGAGCTGCCGAATCAAAATTCTCAATGGGATTCAAAACCTAAGTTTTCTTTGCTTAGCTCATCAGTGTGCCTACTGGATTAAGCTTCTCATAAAATTATGATGGTAGACCTCTTTTACACAAGATCCTAACAGAAACCAGGAACCTGGATGACTAATTCAGGTTTTCCTGTTTTTGTTTTTTTTTTTTGTTCCATGATTTTATATTAAATCCAGAATCTGGATGTATATTTGTGTCCAGTTTCACCACTTTAGATGCAAGGGGTAAAGGACTGATGTTAAGTATATTGTTGTCAAGAGAAGCCATGAGGAATAAAAATGAAAGATGTTTGCTTACATCCCTGAATATAGCAGTTGGACACAATTCCTATGGTCCAAAGGCCTGTTTTAATTCAAATACTACCTTGAGTAATACACCTCAGAAATGGGGTTGGAAGTAGAGAGATAAGGTATCACTTTAAACACAGTCTGTCTCACTTAGCACTGCTGATTCAGCATTGTGGTCTGAACTTACCTGAAACAGGACATGGGTGCTTTGAACTAGTACAGATACTACTTCAGCAAGAGCATTAGAAAGGAATTCTACGAGCTTCAGACAGAAGTTCCTGGAAAGGACAATACAAGGAGATATGTCTCATTGCTGCATCTCCATTTGTTTTTCTAGCTTTTCTCCCATGTAGCAGGGTTTACAAACTCTGCCAGTTTTAGAAAGTTCCTGAATTTCACTCTGACCCTGGCTGCAGCTCTGAACCTCTTGTCTTGCTGTACATCATTCACAAAGAGATGACGAATAAAACAATAGTTCTCAGCAACTCTACAATTCATATCATTGAAGATTATTCCAGTCTAGTCTGAGATACATTTTTAATTTCCAAGTTCCTCTTCTCAGCAGCTATCTGGCTGTTGTCTTCTCCAGTATAAAGAACAGTCTAAGGTGTTACCTATGATAATAAATTAATCCATGTTCAGGAATGTTTCCAGGTATCAGAGCTCAAATACTATGAAAGAGTCTCTGCTATGGTTAATTGAAGGAAAAATTACTCTTCCTCAGAATTCCTGGGGCTCCTGGGGCTATTCAGGACTATTTAAGTACTAGAGACATTCCCAGATAGCAGCTTAGTTGTTATCACCAATTCTTGGAGGCTAAAATAATTTAATATTATGAAGACAAGCCATTTTGTGCCACTTGGCCTCAGTGCCACAAAATAGTTCCAATACTAATATTAATATGTTAGTATTGACTAATGATGTGGCTCTGTGAGTCAGACTGGGAGTCCCAAATATGTGCAGTATCCAAGTTGATTTTTTGCTTTCACTCCTTAATTTCTTTGTCCCACTACTTTCCTCCCTTTTCCTCTCTCCTGTGAGAGAGAGCTTTTGTCTTCTGTTAATAACAGTCTGGGTTAGCCAGATGAGATAATTTATTTCACAAAACTTCAGCCTAACATGAGTACAAGGTCTTGGAGAGCTAATAGGAATATGTGCTGTGACTGTCTCCAGGTTGGAAAGTAGAGTCAGCATCAGAAAGAGAAACTGAATTTTGTAGGTTTGCTGTGTTTTTCTGCTTATGCCTTTTGCTTATGCCTTTTTTTTTTCGGTCTTTTCTCACTCCCATTTCATGTTTGACTTGCTTTCCCTGAAAGGAAGTAAATTAGCAACAATAGCAACCCTGGCCCTCCTCAGCTAACTTCTGTAAGGATGTTTTTTGCTTTTCTGTTCCAAGGAACATTTATTACTACCCTTTCAGCATGTTAAAGTATGGTATTCTCTCTAGTTTTTTCTATAGCTAAAGGGGCAATAAAGGACTAGGCAGGATCCAAGCAGAGGCGTACTTATAGATACCAAAATGTACATGAAGAAAATAAGGCTTGCTGTTTCCAGAAAAGGTATTGCTTATGTTCTTCTGAGGGATATTTTGCTCACACTAATCAAAGCCACACATACATTAATAATACACCAGTGTACATATCTAACAATCAAAATCTTTTGTGCACTTTAATCATATACTTTCAATTTGTGGCCAAGCAGCTGAACATATATCTGAACAATATCTTCTATGATCCTTGGATTCCTTTTTTGACTCTATGGTCTGGAATCCAGCATTTCCCACCATTTTCAAGTGTAAGAATTTGAAAGGTTTATTCTGATCATTAATCGCCCCTTCAATTAATCACAATTACACACCATGATAGTTATAATTATCGAATCAACTATTAATTAAGAATCTTAATTGAATGAGTTTTTTCATGTTATTTAAACTGAAACATGAATAATTGTTTTATAATTTACCCAGTATGTGCAAAACCTGCATTAGTTCTGTTATGTACTCTCTGTTTCACTGTTGTATTGAAAAAGCTGGATTTAGATTTTCAAAAATAGCTAATGCCTCCATCTTTGCACAACCAAGCTGAGACATCTTTGTCCATACAGATTTTCAGAAAGGGCTGAATCTGAAATAGCCCTTACAATAGCTAGTTATTGACCCCCCCTTTCTTCTATGTGTGCTGCTGGTGAAGTTTTTGATTTGCTGCATGCTGAGGCTCTACTACCGTGGCTCCACTGTCATCTGTGCCTGGAACCAGGTGTCTAGCTCCTTCTCAGCCTCCCTGATGCTTTGCAGCCTCCTCACCAGCTCCTGCAGCTCAGCCACCTGCTGCAGGAGGTCCTCCACTTGGACACACTGACTGCAGGCAGGTCTGCTGCCTGTCCCTGCCCCAGGAGAAATCTTTAGGCACCTCCTGCTGCCCGGGGTCCGCACTACAGCCTCTTCTTGCAGGCGCTCCATCTGGGTGGAGACATCAGCCACCAGCGGCATAGACAGTGCAGTCCCCTCTGCTGGAACTGGAGCTTTTGGTCTCCTACAAGTGCCCACCATTTTTTCTTGAAGGTCAGATAGGACGTGTCTCAACCTGTGTAGACAGCCTGTGGAATGTTTCTCCTTCAAAGAGCGCCCTTCCCACTCACCCTGCCTGAGCGAACTGACACATCACCATGTCTTGACTGACACTCAGCATTCCTGATTGCTCATGCTTCTAGGGGGAGTGTTTTATACATTTAGGGGGTGGTGGTCATCACTCCTGGTGCTGCCCCCTATGAGTCAGCTGCTCATGTCAGCAAAGATGCCAGCTCCTGGGCAGCTCCTGGCACGGACTTGGGGCTCCCTTCGTGGCAATTTTCTTTTAAGAAAGAGGCTCCTGGATGCTGTTTTCCCCATGCTCCAGTGCTGAAGGCATCCTTTCCAGAGCTACTCACATCAGCAAAAATGACCTTGGCACATGAGAACATCCTGCTTTTTTCATATTGTCAGGACAAGCAGTTCTGAGACCGAGTGTTAAGTCCCTGTGCTAAGCAGGAATACTGGGACAGCAGCAGGCAAGGAAGTTAAGCCAGAAGCAACCATCACATGGGAAAGCTGTGTTCCACAGGCTGTTACTTGGATCAGTCCTCTTTTAATATTAATTGACCATCTAGTAATAAGACATCACAATAGCCTGGCTTTTAGTTACATTCTGATGTGGTTTAAAAATACTTGAGTACTGTCAAGAGTTGATAAGAATTTGCAAAGAAATTAATAAGGGGTTTTTGTTTTGTTTTGTTTTGGGGTTTTTTGGGGGGAGAGTGGTGATATGCATGATGGAAAAAAGCAGTCTTTTCATTTATAATCCACATATTATACACATGCAAGTTTTTTTGGTCACTACTTAGAATCATAGAATTTGTTAATGTTGCTGGAGATGGATGGCTTCTTCTTATAAAACTGAACTGTTGATGTTAGCCCCCATGGCAGGGGGGTTGGAACTATATGATCTTAAGGTCCTTTCCAACCCTAACTATTCTATGATTCTATGATTCTAAAAAAAGTTAAATGGTATTTTTTATGTGTGTGTATATATATGTATAAAATGCTAAGAATTGTAAAAAAAAGAAAGAAAATAGCAGAACAACATGTGGCAAAATACAGTAGACTCAACCAGAAAGATGGGTTTTAATTTATCATATGCAGTCAAAATCCTCCATATTTTTTGATCAGATACTGAAGTACTTTGGGAGTTATGATATAGATGGTTTGTCCTGTCCTTCATTATACCAATTGTAATTTTGTAACCAATGTAATTTTTTATCTCCATTAATAACTGTCCTGGGTTCAGCTGTAGCAGTCATTTTTCTCCTTCCTAATAGCTGGTGCAGTGCTGTGTTTTTGACTTTAGCCTGAGAACAGTGCTGATAACTGTCATGGTTTAAATCCAGCAGGTAACTCAGAACCACGCAGACACTCGCTCACTCCCCCTCTTCTTCTCCCCCCCCCCTCCCGGCAGGATGGGGGAGTGAGCTAGTGTCTGTGTGGTTCTGAGTTACTGGCTGGGCTTAAACCACCACAATAACTGAACTCCTAGTTAGAATATAGTTCTCATCATACATTTCAGTGGTAAACTCAGACAATAGGGAAACTGTGAGATGGTGTCCATCAGAGAAGCCTGATTAGAAAGGAGAGGAGGGTAGCAGGTAGTCAGACATACCTTCCATTGAGTAAGGTGGTGACAAATGAGTGTTTCTAACTTCAGTTTGATCATGCAAACTGATTTGATGTATTTGATATTAATGTTTCTGTACTAAAATGAAATAGTCTGTGCTGATTTTTCCAATAAGAAACAAGGAATTTTTGACTTTTTTTCCCAATGTCTTTAAGGTGGTAATTGCTTGCTACTGCTGCTAGATAACAGAATTGCTAGTCAAATGTCAGAAATGCCTGGTTTGAAGCTACGTTCTTCACACTGTAGATGGTGTGTGTAAGGGATCTTTGATCTTTAGTGTTAAGTGTCTGAAGTGCTAGTCATTTTTCTTTAACACATCCCAAAGGACACTGGAATTAATCATGAACAAAAAAATGCCACAAAGACCAAGACTTTTTTCCAGTATGACTTAATTTTGTATTATGTGTTACCAATGTTCTTCCATGCCTTCCACTTTCTGCTTTCCGCTTTCCGCTTTCCTTTTAGAAATAGTCATGAGGCTCACACACTTCAGTTCTGCATTTGGTGCCTATGGTCTTTGAGTCTGCAGACCCATTGCCACTGCTTTTGAGTAACCTATATCCATTGGATATTGTCTTGCTTGAGCTGACTAATTATATTCTAGGAAACAGCCAAGTTTTTCAGTTCTAACAGACAACCACTTCCACCCTCCCTCATCATGCAGTTCTAGAAGGTTTATCCATTCCTGCTTCCCCACACTACTGCCTATTTCAATTATATATGACTGAACGAACTTACAGGCTTATGAGACACTTGTGATTTTTGTTACTTCCCAGTAAATTGAATGACTATTAAAAAAACAAAACAAAACAAATGCTTCTCTGACTCATATTTTGTCCCAGAACAAACAAAAAACAACAACAACAAAAAAAAGAATGGCTAGGATGTCTGTGTTGTTATTAGCATTACAAACAATTTTGAAGCTTCCAAAACAGCCTCTTCATTTAAAGAGTAACGATGCTTAATGTACCTCAGCAGTGCTATCAGTCTCTTTTGACTCTATTTGAAGCTGAAGGAACATACCATTTCTCGAAAATTACCAAGATTCAAAGTAAGATCTTAACTCAGTTAACCAAATTACCAAGGTATCAGTTACACATGCGTTGAACACAGAATGATGACTTAATTTTCTGAGTGTGATTAATATGGAATTGTAAAAACACGTGAGTGCAAAGAATTATTGCTTCATTTTTCTGTGAGCAAAGGTGAGCTATTTTAACATAAGAATAAGGCTGCATGATAGAAAGCAAAAGGCACATCAAACAGCATGTCATGGTGTCTCTATTGGAGAACATATGCCTTTGCTTTACAGTAAGGAGGAAGATGCTACAGCAGAAAAAAAGTTGAGTGGTTTCTTTTGTTGGTTTTTGTTTGCTTGTTTGTTTTCCAGTTGGTGCTGTTTTCATGCCATCCTGGTATTTCAGTAATTACATTTTTCCCCTCAAGTTTTAACACTGGGTTTGATCTGAGCTAAACATGGGAAAGACTAATTTTTATTTGTTATAAAGGCCTGACAAGATATGAAATTGTTTACATTTAAAAACTTAACCATAAAGCCAAAATAAAATAATCTCTTATTCAAGTGTTATTGATCCTGCACATATTCTGCATTGAGAGAAATAGAATTCTCATTCCATTTGTGTAAATCAGAAATTAAAGCAAAATAACTGGCCATACCATGCCAAACACTCATAAATCAAATCTGCCCCCAAATAAGCAGTATTCATAATAAAGATATTCAAATAGCATTGACAGAAGCCATGCAAATAATTTCACAAGTAAATCAGGGTGAGTAGACAGTAATAAATACCAGTTTTACTGGAATGACAGGAATTTAGATGAATTAGTGAAAGGTGGGAATGTTTTACAACCAGATGGAAAGATTGTAGTCATCTGATCAAGTGCAAATGGACACTTTATTCCATCTTTCGCTTCAGGATGCAACAGATGTGATATTAACTTCTGACAGATTTATTTTTGCAAGTCTTTTGTGTGGGGATAAGTGTCCTGGGTTCAGCTATAGCAATCATTTTTCTCCTGCTTAGTAGCTGGTGCAGTGCTGTGTTTTTTAACTTTCAGCCTGGGAACAACGCTGATAACACCGATGTTTTTAGTTGTTGCTAAGTAATGTTTATTCCAACCAAGGACTTTCTCAGTCTCATGCTTTGCCAGGGAGGAGGGGAAGCCGGGAGGAAGCAGAGACAGGACACCTGACCCAAACTAGCCAAAGGGGTATTCCATACCACAGCACGTCATGCCCAGTATATAAACTGGGGGGAGTTACCCGGAAGGCCCAGATCACTGCTCGGGTCGGGCTGGGTATCGGTCAGCGGGTGGTGAGCAATTGTATCCTCTCCCCTTGTTATTTCACTAATCGTTATTATCATTGGTGGTAGCAGTAGTGGTTTTGTGTTATACCTTAGTTGCGGGACTGCTCTTATCTCAACCCGTGGGAGTTACATTCTTCCCATTCTCCTCCCCATCCCTCCGGGAGCGGGGGGAGGAAGAAGGGGGGGGGGGGGGGAGTGAGCGAGCGGCTGTGTGGTTCTGAGTTACCGGCTGGGCTCAAACCACGACAGTTCTTTTTGGCGCCCAACGTGGGGCTCGAAAGGTTGAGATAACGACAGATCTGACCAGAGTGTGTTTAATCATATTTGTGATAAGCATTCATTGTTACTACTCGTCACAATGGTGATTATTTGGCTCTCAGACTTGTTGCGCTTGATCTCAGAATTTCAGCATGTTGTACCTTACTTACAGCCACTATTTGCTGTTTTAGCGTTTATCGGCTGGGGGGCCTGGGATAAGGTTCTTGTTTCACTGTACTTCATGGTAATGACTTGTAATACAATAGACTCATTGATCATGAAACTGGTCTGGTTTGTGCTTCCAGCGTGGCCATCACCACTATACATTGGGAGGTATATAATGAAATATTTCAGCAATTGCATATCTTTTTTTTTCTCCTCGGGGGGTAAACTTACGAAGGAAGCATTCTCTTTCACCCCCCGTTCCCCCACCAGCCTATTTGCAACAGCAGTTTAGAGTTCTGAAGGTTTTAGATGGCCTTTGAGTACCCTTGAAACCTGCCTGCTGATTGTGCTGGGGATCAGCATGTTGGCAAACATACGGAGTGTGTTTTACCCATGGCCATCCCGTCGTAGGAACATCCTATTTCGTTTAATGTCAAAAATTCAGCAGTATCAGGTTCGAATCTGGTCTAGGGTTAGACGACGATATAGGAGGACCACCAGGAGATTTTCCCTGAGGCTGGACAGTTATGAGTGGCAGGGTGTGTGGGATAGTATGGGCAAGTACCTAGGCCAGTGGGCCCCTCCAGTGCTTTGGAACTTCACCACTGAACAAGTGCAACATCCGGAAAAACTAGTAAAACACTTAAACGAGGTGTGCTGTCGTCCTGGTTATACCAGAGAGGGACAAATTTTGGCAACGTGCTGGGGCTTGGCCTATGCCTACAGAGCCCTGCTCGCCACTATCCAGCACCTTCAAAGGGAAAAAAATGTCTCTGGATCTGATGGCAAAGCAACAGACAACGCAGCTATGCCAACTACAAGCACAGCAGCTACTCAGACCCTGACCACAACAGTCAACACAGCTACTCCAAGTACAGCAGCTACATCAACCCCAGTGACAAGCACAACAGCTACTCAAACCCTGACCACAACAGACAACGCAACTACTCCAACTTCAAATACAGCAGTTACACCAACCCCAGTGACAAGCACAACAGCTACTCAAACCCCGACAGCAACAGACTATATGGCTACTCCAAGCACCGCAGCTACACCAACCCCAGTGACAAGCACAGTAGCTACTCAAACCCCGACAGCAACAGATAATGCAGCTGTTGCTGTTACTCAACTCCCAAGCACAACAGCTGCACCAACCCCAGCAATAGACATTGCAACCACTCCAATCCTAGTGGCAGACACTGCAGCCACTCCAACCACAGTGACAAACACTGCAGCTAAACCAAATGGCCAGTTTGTGACAATGTCTGTTGCCCCTGTAAGCAAAAGCAGACAAGAGGCACAAAGAACAACCCGCGAAGCGAAGAAAGATGAAGACCCAGTGCCATTACTATATGCAACAGCACCTGAACAAGAGTTACTACTACGTGGGTCAGAGGAAGAGGAAGAAGAAGAAGAGGTCACTTCTCGACCCCGGACCTCAACCGAACTGCGGAATATGCGAAAAGATTTCACCCATCTTCCAGGGGAGCACATTGTCACCTGGTTGCTCCGGTGCTGGGACAATGGGGCCGACGGTCACGAACTAGAAGGTAGGGAAGCCAAGCAGCTGGGATCACTTGCTAAGGAAGGAGGAATTGACAAAGCGATTGCAAGAGAGAAGCGATCCCTCAGTCTTTGGAGGCGGCTCCTGGCAGCTGTGAAGGAAAGGTTTCCCTACAAAGACGATATTACGAATCGCTCAGCCAACTGGACCACGATAGAGAAAGGCATCCAGTACCTGAGGGAATCAGCCATTCTAGAGATGATCTATCCTAGGCCGGATGCCAGGAACACATCCGTAGATCCAGATGAAGTCGAATGTACACGACCCATGTGGCGGAAACTTACACGGAGTGCGCCATCATCATATGCCCACACATTGGCATCAATGACCTGGAATGACGGAATATCACCAACAGTGGATTGCCTGATTCATCAACTCCGAGAGTTCGAAGACAATCTCACCCCTTCCATCATTTCAGCTGTGGAAAAACTGTCCCAGGAATTCTAGAAGTCATCATGGACTGGCCAGAGGGCAAAGATTTTGGGATGTCACCAGAAGAGGAGGTGACGCGTGCTGAAGAGGCCCCACCATATAATGAACTGTCAGAGAGTGAAAAGCAATATGCCTTGTTTACTGATGGGTCCTGCCCTATTGTGGGAAAGCATCGGAGATGGAAGGCAGCTGTGTGGAGTCCCCTGGGACAAGTTGCAGAAACTGCTGAGGGAGAGGGTGAATCGAGTCAGTTTGCAGAGGTGAAAGCCATCCAGCTGGCCTTGGACATTGCTGAACAAGAAAAATGGCCAGTACTTTATCTCTATACTGACTCATGGATGGTGGCAAATGCCCTGTGGGGGTGGTTGCAGCAATGGAAGCAGAGCAACTGGCAACGCAGAAGTAAACCCATCTGGGCTGCTGCATTGTGGCAAGATATCGCTGCCTGGGTGCAGAACCTGGTGGTGAAGGTACGCCACGTAGATGCTCATGTACCCAAGAGTCGGGCCACTGAGGAACACCAGAATAACCAGCAAGTGGATAAAGCTGCTAAGATTAAAGTGGCTCAGATGGACTTGGATTGGCAACATAAGGGTGAATTATTTTTAGCCTGGTGGGCCCATGACACCTCACGCCATCAAGGCAGAGATGCAACATATAGATGGGCTCGTGATCGAGGGGTGGACTTAACGATGGACACTATTGCCCAGGTTATTCACGAATGTGAAACATGTGCTGCAATTAAGCAAGCCAAGCGGTTAAAGCCTCTCTGGTATGGAGGACGATGGCTGAAGTACAAGTATGGGGAGGCCTGGCAGATTGACTATATCACACTCCCACCAACCCGCCAAGGCAAGCGCTATGTGCTTACCATGGTGGAAGCAACCACCGGCTGGCTGGAAACATACGCTGTGTCCCATGCCACTGCCCGGAACACTATCCTGGGCCTTGAGAAACAAGTTTTGTGGCGACACGGCACCCCAGAGAGAATTGAGTCAGACAATGGGACTCATTTCCGGAACAACCTCATAGACACTTGGGCCAAAGAGCATGGCATTGAGTGGGTATACCACATCCCCTACCATGCACCAGCCTCTGGGAAAATCGAACGGTACAATGGGCTGTTCAAAACTACACTGAGAGCAATGGGTGGTGGGACTTTCAAACACTGGGATACACATTTACCAAAAGCCACCTGGTTGGTCAACAGTAGGGGATCTGCCAACAGGGCTGGCCCAGCCCAATCAGAACTTTTACGTACTGTAGAGGGGGATAAAGTTCCTGTGGTGCACATAAAGAATTTGTTGGGGAAGACAGTCTGGGTTATTCCTGCTTCAGGTAAAGGCAAACCCACTCGTGGGGTTGCTTTTGCTCAGGGACCTGGATATACTTGGTGGGTAATGCGGGAAGATGGGGAAGTCCGATGTGTACCTCAAGGGGATTTGATTTTGGGGGAAAACAGCCAATGAACTCAATTTTCTGCTGTTGCCTGCTCTATAACACTTTTATAGCCCACCAGCTAGATATCTTCAGGTCGCCAGCCATTGACCCTGACTTCCCTCCGATCATCACCTCAACAAAGAATGAATTTTGAGGAAACCAGACGAGCTCAGCAGTGACCAGATGAGTTTGGCGGTATCATCAGCAGGGAACAACCCAACACTACACACCGTCCCTCCTGCCCTGAAAGACTATTACAAGAGATGAAGCCTGACATCATGGACTGGATGAGTTCAGCAATTTTACAGGGATTGGTCCATGGACTAGGGAATGATATCTTTCTCTGTGTGTGGGTGTGGGTGTATATATATGTGTATATATGGGACAGGGGTGATGGTGTGCTGAGAGATGTGGGATCTGAGCATGACGTGAATGGTATGGAATAAGGGGTGGATACTGTCCTGGGTTCAGCTATAGCAGTCATTTTTCTCCTGCTTAGTAGCTGGTGCAGTGCTGTGTTTTTTAACTTTCAGCCTGGGAACAACGCTGATAACACTGATGTTTTTAGTTGTTGCTAAGTAATGTTTATTCCAACCAAGGACTTTCTCAGTCTCATGCTTTGCCAGGGAGGAGGGGAAGCCGGGAGGAAGCAGAGACAGGACACCTGAGCCAAACTAGCCAAAGGGGTATTCCATACCACAGCACGTCACGCCCAGTATATAAACCGGGGGGAGTTACCCGGAAGGCCCTGATCACTGCTCGGGTCGGGCTGGGTATCGGTCGGCGGGTGGTGAGCAATTGTATCCTCTCCCCTTGTTATTTCACTAATCGTTATTATCATTGGTGGTAGCAGTAGTGGTTTGTATTATACCTTAGTTGCGGGACTGCTCTTATCTCAACCCGTGGGAGTTACATTCTTCCCATTCTCCTCCCCATCCCTCCGGGAGCGGGGGGAGGAAGAAGGAGGGGGAGGGAGTGAGCGAGCAGCTGTGTGGTTCTGAGTTACCGGCTGGGCTCAAACCACGACAATAAGAAATGTACAGAAATATCAACATCGTCATGTAATTGAATACAAACCTGATCCAATAACTATTAGAACTAGGGAAAAAAATTATGTTCATTATTGTGGAGTTTTGATTGAGCTCCATATAATATATAATGCTTGTAGAAGGGACTTTAAGATAAGGTGCAAACTCATATCTTCTCCTCAAAATATTAATTTCTTTCCTGGCTGCATTATGCAAGAGAAAAGGAAGTAACAAAGACAACCCTGAGGAGCACAGACATGCCAGTGATTCACAAAAGTGTCTCTTTGCACAACACTCATGCTATGTTATTTCTTGTATCTCATGTCTAGGAACTAGGGTAAAAGGTATATTAGAAACTGGAAAGACAGATAAATTAGACAGTTTGATGAGGCAGAACCATGAGTTTTAACCTCAGCAAGGCTCACATGCCCCAGGCATCTAGGCTGAACTCTGGCTATTCACACACAGATCTTTAACACGAAATACTAAAACACCATGTTATTTGTACACAACTGTCTCTATGGTTGGCATGTATACATATGTATTGTGTCAAGATAAAAAGATTATAACCAGCAACTTAAAGCTTGAGGTTCTTTATTATGCAACTAAATCCACTGTTGGACCCCAGGTCTTGGGATAAAAAATCCAGTTTGACGCAGACACAGATCCACCAGTCAGTGAAGGAAGAGGTGGTATGTGAACTGTTCCAGGAGCTTGACCCCTACAAATCAATGGGCCCTGACAATATGCACCCGAGGGTGTTAAAAGAGCTGGCTGATGTCGTTGCGAGGATGATCTCCATAACCTTTGAGAAGTTGTGGAGATTGAGGGATGTTCCAGAAGACTGGAAAAAGGCTAATGTCACCCCCATCTACAAGAAGGGCTCAAAGGAAATTATAGGTCCATCAGTTTTACATCAGTCCCTGGGAAGATTATGGAGTGAATACTCCTGGGGGCTATCACAAGTCAAATCACACATGTTATTGGGAAAAGCCAGCACAGATTCACCAGGGGCAAATCATGCCTGACAAACCTGATTGTCTTCTACAACAAAGTGACCTGCTCGGTTGATGCAGCACGAGCAGTGGACACTGCCTACCTGGATTTCTCCAAGGTTTTTGATACGGCTTCCCACAGATTCCTCCTAGAGAAACTTACACATTACAGTCTTGATGGGTGGTCTGTGGGGTGGGTGGGGAACTAGCTGACAGGCCACACCCAGAGGGTAGTGGTAAATAGCTCCTTTTCCAACTGGTGACCTGTCTCTATTGAGGTCCCCTAGGGATTGATATTGGGCCCAATGCTGTTTAATGTCTTCATAAGTGACCTGGATGATGGGATCAAATATACCCTGATGATGTTTGCTGATGATACCAAACTGAGTGGGGAAGTGGACACTATGGTTGGGAGAGCCTCCCTGCAGGACAACCTGGATAGGCTATAAGATCGGGCTAACAAGAACCTTATGAAGTTCGACAAGGACAAGTGTAAGGTCTTGCACCTGGGTAAACACAATCCAAGAGTGCAGCACAGGCTGGGATCTACTTGGCTGGGGAGCAGCTCTGTGGAAAGAGACCTAGGGGTGCTGGTGGACAGCAAGCTCAAGATGAGTGAACAGTGTGCAGCTGCAGCAATGAAAGCCAACAGAATGCTGGGTTACATCAACAAGGGCATCACCAGCAGAGATAAAGATGTCATTATCCCTCTCTACTTGGCTCTTGTCAAGCCACACCTGGAATACTGCCTTCGGTTTTGGTCCCCATTATACAAAAAAGATGTGGACAGGCTGGAAAGTGTCCAGAGAAGGGCCACAAAGATGATCAAAGGACTAGGAAGACTGCCTTAGAGGAAAGGCTGAGATAACTGGGTTTGTTCAGCCTAGAGACAAGAAGGCTCAGGGGAGATCTTATCACCATGTTCCAGTATTTAAAGGGTGGATACAAAGAAGATGGAGACTCCCTTTCTACAAGGAGTTACATGGAACAGATGAGGGGTAATGGGCTCAAGTTACTCCTGGGGAGATTCTGACTGGACACAAGAGGAAATTTTTTCACAAGAGCAATCAGTCATTAGAATAATCTCCCCAGGGAAGTGGTGGATTCCCCAACACTGGACACTTTTAAGACTGGGCTGGACAGGGTGCTGGGACATCTAGTCTAGGTCATGCTTTGCCTAGAAAGACTGGACCAGATGATCCTGAGGTCCCTTCCAACATGGTATTCTATGATTATGATATATTATGATACCTACAGTGGAGCCAAAGACTGTTTTATTTGGCTAGAGTTTATGACATAATTTTTGAAGATATTCATCAAAACAATAAATGAACAGTTTTTCAAACAGGAATATGAATTAGCTATCCCACTAAAATTTCTGCAGGGAAATGCTCGGCCCTCCATTGAATATATATGCAGTCCTTGAATTTCAAAACTGGAGGAAAAAGGACATGAGGTCTATCTATTCACTGGTTATGAGTCAATTTGAAAGATATATTGATTGGTGTTATGAAAAATCTTAAGCCCTATACAGAGCAGGTTGGAAGAGTTACCCAGATACCTTGATCAGTCCTATTCCATATTTGTATGAATCCTTGTATGATTTCTCATGATAAATTATTGGGAGAATCCTCTCCTTTCGTTGTGGTTCCTATGTACACAAGACAAATAAATTACCCAATATAGTGATTGCGGCAAACATATATACATATTGTAAAATAGTTTTTAAACTAAGAACTATACAATCAATTGATAGGGGTAACAATAACACAAATGCTTGCAGTGAACTTCATAATTCAGTAGATTCCTCTATCTACAATAGAAAAGAAAGAACATGGTCCTAGCAGAACTGGTTCATCAGGAGGAAGGAACAATCCACCTGCTATTGCTCTTATATGTTCCTTGCCATGGGCATCAGTTGCTACCCACGTAGGATTTTTCAATACCAAGGGACTATAAAGTTCCAGCTGAGCGTACCACTTCCTTACAGTCTCTTGCTGTGCCACTCCAACAGGAGGCGGGGTGTCGGTAGGATGTATCAGACTCAGAGCCTGATATGCTTCTGCCTTGAAAATTAGCAATTTTAAGGCTTCATCATGTACAGGAGTCCAATCCCAGACAGTCCTTTTTTGAGTTAGCTTGTATAAAGGATGGGCTATGATGGAAAAGTCCAGGATATGTTTTCTCCAGAAAACCAAAAGTTCCAAATCATGTTGGAGTTCCTTTTTACTTTCTGGTAGTTTTATTTGTTCTAAAGTAGTCAGGGTGTCAGGAGAAATACATGCTGCCCCTCCTTTCCACCAACTTGTGAGTTGTACCTTTTCAGGTGGAATCTGGAGTCCTATGTTCTCTAAGTGTGTAATAATTTTTGTCTGAGTCTGTCCTATTGGTTCGATATTGCTCCCACCCACTCGTATATCATCTATGGATTGATATACCTTTAATCCTTCCTCAGGGGAGATCTTTGCCAATTCTTGGGCTGGGGCATAGCGTGCCAGTGTAGGCGAGGGCCGATACCTCTGAAGCAGCTAAGTGAAGGTGTACTGAATACCTTCCAAGTAAAGGCAAATTTTTCCTGATCATCAGCAGGGTGGCTTTCCTTTCCAAAGTGTCCACTTCCCTACTCAGTTTGGTATCATCGGCAAACATCAGCAGCATACATTTGTGTCCTGGGTTCGGACAATTTGACAATTTGATACCATCATCCAGATAACTTATGAAGACATTTCGATTTGGCCCAGCCCTATCAAAACTTTTGCATACTGTCGAAGGGGATAAAGTTCCTGTGGTGCACATAAGGAATATGCTGGGGAAAACACTCTCAGTTATTCCTGTTTTAGGCAAAGGGAAACCCATTTGTGGGATTGCTTTTGTGCAAGGACATGGGTGCACTTGGTAATGCAGGAGGATGGGGAAGCCCGGTATGTATCTTAGGATTTTATTTTGAGTGAAAACAGCCAATGAATCAAATTGTACACTTTTAACTGCTATATAAAACTTCTATGGCAGCTAGATGCCCATCACCACATTAGGCATCGTGTGGCACCTGCTTCTGCCACCCCAGACATTGGAGCTTGAACCTGACTCCCTTTTGATCATCTGTCCTGGGTTCAGCTGTAACAGTTATTTTTCTCCTTCTTAGTAGCTGGTGCAGTGCTGTGGTTTTGACTTCAGCCTGAGAACAACGCTGATAACGCACCAATGTTTTAGTTGTTCCTAAGTAATGCTTACCCCTATCAAGAACTTTTCAGTCTCTCATGCTCTGCCAGTGAGGAGGGGCACGGGAAGCCAGGAGGAAGCAGAGACAGGACACCTGACCCAAAGCAGCAAAATGGGTATTCCATACCACAGCACGTCATGCCCAGTAGGTAAACTGGGGGTGGTAGTAGTGATTTGGTATTATACCTTAGTTACTGGACTGTTCTTATCTCAACCTGTGGGATTTATTCTTTCAATTCTCCTCCCCATACCCTCTGGGAGCAGGGGGGAAGAAGGGGGAAGTGAGCGAGTGGCTGCGTGGTTCTGAGTTACCAGCTGGGCTTGAACCACATAAAGGTGTAAAAAAAAGAACAAAGAAATAGTATCTAACATTCATAAAAGTGAACATCTATAGTATATTTGGGTGTAACATGGAGGTGCAGCCCAACAAAGAAAGAGCAAGGTGAAAAAGTAATTCCCTGGCACTACTACTACCACCACCAGAAAGAAGCCATAAACCTTAGGAAACAGAGGATTTAGGGAAGGGTGAATGTAACAGCAGGACGAGGAGTATAAACTAAGAAATGTGTATATTACATTTTTAATCCTATTACTATTGTTTCTTTTCTGTAGTAATTTGATGTTGACTATCAATGATTTTTGGATTAGACTGTTAAAATTTCAACTATACTAGCAATAAATTTGTATCTTCATATATAAGGTGTTTCTCCTTTGTCCATAAAACAAGATTTTGATTTTAACATGAGAAGGAGAAAAAGGGGGAAAAGAAAAGCAGAACTGGAAAGAGAAATCAGAAGGGGAAAGTAAAAGGGAAGGAGAAGGGGAAGCAGGTTACAACATTTATTGCTAAGTAAAACAAATGTTTTTATCTAGAGATATGGAAAAAAGGAAAGAAAAAATATTAGCTGCAAATTACTTTAAATGTAAAGCTACTTATGTTGGAAAGACCTTCAAGGAAGAGTTCGTCTTTATCTGCCTGCATTATGTCGTAGCACAGTGGTCAACTTTGGAAAGACTTGAAAGACCTTTCCTTTCAATTTTTCAACCAACTCTAGTGGCCTCATTTTAGGAATATTACCTACACAGCCGAGAAATTAAAATTGCTCCCTCCCTTTTTTAATCATTATTTATTTGCTCAGCAGAGAATTGTGTGTTAGAATTTATTGCTGATACTGAAAGAAGTACAAATGATCTGTAGTAGTGGGCTGTCCTTTCAGACCTCCAAAGGCACTTGGCATTGAGCTGCAAATATACAAAAGGCTCTATAAAGTTATTCCTGCTATTTTTCACCACCGGACTCTGTAGTCAGCAACACTGCAATGCAAAGATAGATAGATAAAGTAAAATAAAGAAGGAAGATTTCATTTGTTGTAAATTGACTTTGGTGGAGCTGCATCAGTTTACACTGTGTTCATAATGAGCAAGTCATTACTTAAATTCCCCAAACCACGTGAAAAAAAAAAAAAAAGAATCCACATCCTTAAATATATATTCAAGTAATAAAGAAAGATGGAAAGATGGAGGGAGGAAAGATTAGAGAGGTTTTTAAGCCAACACCATTTTTAGGGATATAGCTATAATTTATAGATTTATCAAGAGACTACCAAAATTTCATGGTAGGAATGTCAGATACTCCACAGTGTTCATGTCATTCATTTCAGCAGATTTATACAGATAATGTGAAAGACACAAAAAATAAAGCTGTGTCAAGAGTTTTTATTTTGAGATGTACTGCAACAGAATCATGCTTCCTCTTTGGCGGTGACTGGCATTATGTGTGTGTACTCACATGCTGTGGGATAATTACTGAATATGATTTAGAAATTAAACTTATATTTAAAAATGTAGCATTGCTCACACATAAAGGAAAAATGGACTTTCAGGGTAAGATGCAGCTGCACGTGGTATGCCAGGAATTCACTCCACAGCGGTTCCCGTGGCAACATTGCTTGACGGAGGATGGAGCAGAGTGGAGATTCTGCAGCCAAACTCTGTCCCAACACCAGCAGAGATGGGAACTAGGTGGTACTTAAAACTGATAAGCTGCATACTTGCTGCCCTGAGCCAACGATCTGTCATCTTTTGACAAAATGCTGTCCTTTGTGTGAACTTTGCTTCATTATAATGCATTTTAATACGAAAACACACCTCCACCTCCAATGCTACCTGCCTCCAAAGTGAGACCACCCCTCTTTGAGCATGCTCTTTGAATTTTTTGTGGCATATACCTTTAAAAGCGAAGCGAGGAAAATTTACACCAATAACAATAAAGGTATGTATGACTAGAGTCACTCAAGCTCCACCTTGAAAGTGAAAAATAGTATAAAAATGACCCAAAAAGTGGGGGGCATTAGGGAAGACATCATCGTGGACGAGCCGAGGAAGACCCCATCAGCTGACTACTCTCAACTCCTGGGACCGGTCGACGGGCTGGACCTTTCTTCCCCCCCATAGGGACGCCTTTGGGTAAGATTTGCACTGTATCCAGTGCTTCCCCGGGAAAATTAGGAATCTCTATATAGAGTTACTTTTTACTTTTATACTTTAAAGCCAGGCTGTATTATTCATAACTTTGTCGCATGGTTGTATACTTTATTATTTGCACGTGCTTTTGCAGACAGTGTATTTATCACCGGCAATCCACAAGAACCTGTATCTGTTGCTTTAATAAACTGCACTGTTTAAGTAGCTAATCATAAATCTCTCACTGAACGCGACCAGCTCCCTCAGTGTGGCCGTGCTAGTTCATGAGCACAATTAGACTGAAGGTGCGGTGCACTATTAGTGCATCCGGAATCGTGATTATTCAATATATTGAATGCGACCGGACTGATAGTGGCAAATTGGGCATCACTCAGAATCTAAGCCTAGCCGCACCCAGCCCCTCTAATATCTGAGGACCAGCTGGAAAGCAAGGGGGTTTATTTTCTGCCAAATTATTTTACCCTTTCACGCAACGCATGCATTCATATAGATGCTGGATGCATGATTCCTGTGTGTAACTATCATTCAGCAGACTAGCTTTTCATTCATATTATGGTATCTAAAATTCCTGAGGGGCGAGTGTTGTTGGCTTAAAATCATGTGTTCCTCTCAAACCTGCATTTGTTTGAATTTTAAATAAAAAGGAGAAGGAGGAGGTAGCTAACATGTATATGTGTGGGAAACTGCAGTGCACCTCTCGCTTTCATGCTCTAGCAGGAGCAAAGACAGTACCATGCTTACATTGTTAAATTTTTAACTCCAAAGAACATACACTGCCTCATCATGAGAATGGAGCAACAGCTATTTTGTTTGGATTTCAGTAAGCAGCTTGATAGAATGATTCAGTGGAGGGGAAATAAAGGAAAAAAAGATTAAAAAGGAAAATAATCCAACTCTCATCTACCTGAATTAAAAAAAAAAAAAGTACTAAAGCAACTTTTATCACTTAATTTAATATCAGAATTAGTTAGAAGGCCCTTAACCAGTCATCTTGGCTGCTTCTGTGGCTAGAAACACATCTGGAGGAGGGCTTATCCTCTCAAAAGGAAGATGTCCAAGTAATGTGGAAGGGATTTCCCTCAGGAGGTATTTACTTTTCTCCATTGACTATGGAAGGAATCTAGGCAACTAGCTTAGATGAGATGCCTATTTTTCAGAGTGATAAACTTAGTTGAAAGAATGGGAAGAATTCATATCAGGTTAAGACATCTAAGTTAGACATTTCAGTATGAACTAATCATCCTCAGAGATGTTCATTTCATCCTAAAATGGCTTGCTACAATAGGTCAGATGACTTCAGACTTCCAAAACTGAGACATGAATCTGATCTATATGCTCAAAAGTACTCAGCACAAAAAGACTTCGATTTTAGTTAAATCTGATACCATTAGTATAATGAAAATGATAATCACTCTGCCTCTTCATTTTACTTCCATCCTTAGAGATTGCTTGTTTAGAGATTCTTAGCTCCTTTTTCTTCTGCCATATCTTCATCCAACAGAGCAAGCCTTGAAGTGACAGTGGATATGGTGTAGAAGGAAAACTTAGTTACATACCTGTCCTTTTGTGTCTGTTTCCCAATACCTAAACAGGCAGATTGTGGTAATCTTGCACAAATATCTAGCTAGGCAGGGAGATGGGTGCCCAGACAGAAAACTGAGGTGAATTATTTGTGTTGGTAAACTATAGAACATGTGCTAACACTCAACAGCTGAGAGTATCAGATACTTGTAAAGAAGCTGTTTTCTACTTTCCCTCCAACTGTCCATGTTCATCATCATTCCGTTTGATTGCATATTTTTTATTTACTTTTATTTAGTAGGGAAGGTTAAAATGCTGAACTCAGAGCTTTCTTTTTGTGTCCCAAAAGGATGAAATTTCATGGTCTTTTCAGATCCCTTTGGAAACTGTCATGGCATTTTGGTCTGAAACTCTTGTCTAACCAGGATGGTTACATCTCCTCTGATTTTATCATATTATGCTTACAGAGCTCAAGAGGGTATCTGTACTAGTTCAGACCAATTCTATGGAAAGTTATAAAAATTAGAACCAAACTCTTGACCTTAACCTTGGATTCATTGATTTGGATGCAGGAATGATGGACTGTTCAACATAACTCATTACTCCTTCCAAAGACTGTATTATTTTGCACCCAGTGGAGTTCATTTAATATATTTTCATTCATTCACTGTTATTACTATTTGCAGGCATGAAGTGCTATTAAGAACATTTGTCTGGCATCCATCAAGGAAATCAAACCTGGACTCAGACATTACTTTGTTCTGGCAAATGCTTCCTGCCCTAATCTTCTGTAGTCTAGTTATTTACCATTCTCATCTAGACAGTTGTTTCTGTCGAGCCCTGAAATAGCCGATATGCATTTAGTTCTGCAGAGTAAGTGTATTCTTGATTGTTATTAGTCTTGATAACTATTACTGAAAGTTTGGCTTACCATCCACCACAGCAGTTTGTCACAGTTGTTGGAAAAACAGGAGACTAGATGGGCACTTTACACAAAAAGACACTAAAGAAAACTTTAGGGTTGAGTATGAAAGAATTTATTACCATCCAATGTGTACATATATACCTGAAACTCTTTTAAGATAAAACAACAGTCTTTGTGAACAGCAGTGTAAAATTCCATAAAGAAATCCAGCATGTAAATTCAGCCATTGTATATACAGCACATGTTGTAGATGGATAGAAGAAATTGGATAGAGTGGACTATCAGTTGCTTTTGCCTGATTTTTAAAGCAGCTTCAGAGCAGGTAAAGGTAATACATGCAGTATACTTGAGAACTATTTTTATAAGCTTCAGATCATGGATAACTGAGTACAGGTGGATTATTACTTCCCTGGTCCTGCTGGCCACACTATTTCTGATACAGGCTAAGATGCCATTGGCCTTCTTGGCTGACTGGGAACACTGCAGGCATCATGTTGGCCAAGCTCCAGTCCTCTGGGACCTGCCCACTAGACCAGGACTGCTGATAAATGATGGAGAGTGGCTTGGTGAGATCCTCTGCCAGCTCCTTCAGCACTCTTGGGTGGAACCCATCTGGCCCCATAGACTTGTGCACGTCTAAGTGGAGCAGGTCACTAACCATTTCTTCCTGGATTATGGGGACTTCAATCAGCTCCCCATCTCTGTCATCCAGCTCAGGGGACTGAATACCCTGAGGATGTGTGGTTTGACTATTAAAGACTGAGGCAAAGGCAGCATTAAGTACCTCAACCTTTTCGTCATCCTCGGTCACTAGGTTTCCCCTAGTATCCAGTAAAGGATGGAGGTTCTCCTTGGCCCTCCTTTTATTGCTAATATATTTGTAAAAATGTTTTTTATTATTTTTATAGCAGTGGCCAGATTAAGTTCCAGCTGTGCCTTCGCCTTTCTAATTTTCTCCCTAGATAACCTACAATATCCTTGTACTCCTTATGGGGCGACAGTCCTTTCTTCCACAGGTGATAGATTCTCTTTTTTTTCCTGAGTTCGAGCAATAGCTCCCTGTTCAGCCAGACATGTACTACCACATAGCTGTGGGTTACAATTTACAGTGGGAAAAAAACCCTGGAAGATCACAGCTTCAAGGTGGTAGGTTTTTTTGTTTGTTTGTTTGTTTGTTTTTGAGAAAAAAACAGACAAACAACAACAACAAAAGCATGCTGGAAAGACTAACACTCCAAATACCTTACCTGTGATAATTCTCAAGAATGTAAATATTTTTATACATTTACTTTGGGTGTATGCAGGTTTCTGGTGTCATGGCTACACCAGTTCTAATAAATTAAACAGTTACATGAAGCGTTACTAGAAGTTAATTGGCTGTAAAACTAAATTGGAATAGTAGTCTCCAACACACTTTTGAACCATCTGACTTGAGATAACCCAATTTCCATATATGCTTTGGGCTTAGCACAAGCCAGGCACCAGTTTTCACACATCCACTTTCTTTTGAAGGTGAAAAGCATTTAATTATATGGACATAGCCTTTTCCATGCTGGTTGGCCTCAGTGCCAGAAAACAATGCTGGGCACATTTAAACTGAAAATTTCTGTGTCTATTTTCAGCTCCATCTGCTTATAAATCCGTAAACATTTATTTTCTGCCATTGCGAACAGATCAAGGAATCATGGAGTAGTTTAGGCTACAGAGATTGCTGGAAATCACCTTGCCCAACCTCTTACTCAGAGAAAGGCCAGCTTAAGCTGCTCAGGACCCTGTTTGGTCAAACTTTGAATATTATTAAAGGACAGAGATCCCACAAGACTTTTGGGAACATTTTCCAGTGTTTGACCACCCTCATGGCAGAAAGATTTTTCCCATATTTAATCAGAATTTCTGTTCCATTATGGCTCTGAGATCATGTGTCCATACTGTGAATTTACCAGTGGTGAAACTCATGCCAGGTGCCAGTTCCATTTATGTGCCCCACAAGCCATAGAGAGCTAGCTGCCGGGAACCTAAGCACCCACATTGTCAGAGGTCAATTCTGGACAGTGCTCTGGTAAGCACCTTCTGCCTTGGTTCCCCTGGATGGAATCAGCTCAGAGCACACTAGTAGTGCTCTCAGCTTTCTACAGCAAGAATCCAAGTACTGACACATAGCACATTGGTATCACTGGCTTACCAAATCCTTAAGGTAGATGCACCTTACATTTTCCCTCAGTATTCACAGGAGAGCATTGGGCATTTCCAGGGGTTTACTCAGAACTCAGGCAGGCAACAGTGAGGTGACGACCAACCTTGGCACTGCACTGTTCTTCAAATGCTCCTACCTTAGTTGTCAGATTAACTTTTTGAGACGAGGAAGTCCAAAATGGTAAATAAGAAAATTCAGTTTTAAGTAACATTAAGCTTGGTGGCTTTGTACGTAACAACAAAACTTTCCAAACCTAAAAAGCCCAACCAAAAGAACATAATAAGGATCATTGTATAAGATAAATCATTGTAGCTGACATAGTTTTAGAACCTTATGACCTTCATATAAAATTTATTGTAAGCAAAATAAGGGCTGTAGATAAAGAGTGTCTGAAACTAGCAGATGTTCAGGACGTGCTGTAGCTAAGTTAACTGATAAGTAGAAGGACGAGAAGAAATCACTCACTTATGTCAGCAGTGTTACCAAACAAACTGGCACAAGCACTTATCATCTACTGCGCAGACCTCAAAGACTACCAGAACAAGAATTCAAGGAAAAGATAAGGTGATGAAGAGGAAGATGATGAAGAAACGAACACCAAAGGTCCCAAAGACCACTACCATAATAAAGTGCGTGTGTGGGAAGAATGTTCTAGGAATGTGATGTCATGTATAAACAACTTCATGAATATGTATACAATATAATGAATATGTATGACTAACGACAATATAATCATGGTTTGATTGATGCTTGGACAGAACATGCTAGGAGGAGCTATCCCCCGTGTTCTCCGGTGCCGCAATAAAGAATACCTGCTTGTCAACTTAAAACTTTGTTGACGAGTTCCTGACGAGTTCTACGAATCACTTTGTTGACAGCTGTAGGTATGGAGATCATGGTGACTTCTGGCCTTAGCAAAATAGTGGTACTGTAGTCATTTTAGTATCCTTGGTAATCTTTTGCACTCAGCTACTATTTTGCTTATGCTTTGAGTCAGTCTTATGCTTCTTTAACTAACACGTTTGCTTTTCTTAAATCTCTTTGAAAGTAAGTTATTTGCTGATGTTTCTGAATGTGTGTACTAAAAAACACTGAATAATGTAATGAGATAAAAGAAAGCAAATAGGGCATTTGTAAGTCTTTTTGCCAATACAGCAAAAGGAAAATAGAGCATAGAGAGCGTAATCTGCTAATCATGACAAGAAAAAAAGCAGGCAATTAAGTGAAGACTTATATAATCTGTAATGTGTGTGCATCCATATGGAAACAAAGTATGCCTGTAAGTATGTGCACATACAGCAATAAACACATATACAAATGCAAACACATATACACATGTAAACACATATACAAATGCACACGTGATGAATTTCTAATTAAGATGAGAGCAACATTCAAGTCTAGACTCAAAAGTTATCAGAGGCCTTGCAGCGATTCCCCCTGAAGTTTCTGAGAGCTGGGTTTATTAGCCAGTAATTGCCAATTTCTTAGATAATGTGTAGGACCATTGTGCTGATCAGCCCTTAAATCACACTCTTCCTGGAAAAGTAAAGTCTCTAATTTCTTTGATGGATAAGAATAGGTATAATTAACTTGTCTAAGACTAATCTCAGAAACACTGATTCAGAATAATAGTATTTCTCTTAATTAGCAGCAATCTACCAGGACATGACATTACAATGCTGAAAATTCCCCAGAATTCACCCTGTTATTTCTGCATATTAACCATGGGTGTCTGACAGCAAAATACAGTCATTAATATTGGAATCATCCAGCTTTCAGCAAGAGCACAGAACAAGACATACTTGCCAAAACCCCCCAGGAAATCTGACTTCATGTCCCTTTTTGTTTCAAAGGATTCAAATCTTCATTTCCTGTTTCTCTTGCAAGTGTCCTACCCATCAAACTACAGGGTGCAGTGACCAGAGAAATAGGAGGGGGATAAAACACCACCTTCTAGACAGAGATTGAGATGCTCTTCAGATGACAAAACAAATCATAAATCCAGGATGAGGGGAATGTGTTTTCCATTGCTGAATGTTTGATCACACAGTAAAGGGAGCTATGTACTAAGAACTGCACCTCAAATATTTCCCTTCAGATGTGTTAATATAAATAAGCAGAAAAATATACTTATGTGTGCTAGAAGTGAGGGGCATTTCCAATATCTATCTAACATAAAATTCCTCACCTATGGGTGGACACATTTTCCTATTTACCTGAGACTCCTGGCATCGGCTGCAACAAGGCTTCTCAGCTTGAAGTGTGGGCCTGAAGATTAGGTGGTAATTGGTGATGTATTTCTTCTTAATCGCTGTTCTCTCTATGCAGTAATGATTTGATGCATTGCTAATTTTCCTCTGTGCTATATATATATCTGATTCACTTTATTGTGCTTATTTATTATATATAGATATATACCTGATTCACATTAGTGTAGTTGTTTGCTTTAGTGTGCTTGTCTGCTTTAGTGTGCTTGTTTAATAAACTGTGAATGTCATACAGCTAGTGTGTGATCGTTTTGTTGAGTACCCTGCCTGTTTGCAAAACACGCAGTTCTTACTTTCCTGTCTGAACAGTAGCTCACTTTCAGCAAGACAGAGAGCTTCATGGGAAATTTTGTCAATGGTGTAATATAGGAACTTCAGTAGGTCTTTTAACGACCAATCTACACTACAAAAGTCAAACTCTACTCCTCTGTACTGTTTGAATTAGAGACCTCTACTCAGTTTAGTGTTAGTTCCCCCATGGGCAGAAGTGCTTTAATTCACGTACATAATGATAAGTGTTTCCTATTATCTAATTCTAAGCAACACTCTAATCAGCATGCAAGTGCTTAGGGATACACCAGGTGACTTACATCAATTTCTTCTGTTGCAATTAATCAGGTGACTTAGGTGCTTAGAACCACCAGATGAGCATATAAAATGTTTATTATGGTTGGGATATCCATAATAAAGCACTAGAACAGTTTATGGAAGTTTTAGACTAAATGATTTGGTACAGTGAGATGGGAAGACAGAGGCAGAGCTGTGGTTGGACTTCGGCCATTGTGATTCCCAGTTCTTCCTGACATGAGCGTTAGTGAGAACAAAAACAGTCCTGGTATTATAATGACAGAAAATGTAATTCTTGGACTATATAATATTATTTTTTTATAGCTGTGCCAATGCAATTTTCTTTGGTGATGTTTCAGAGCTTGCACATTAAATATGAGGCTCTGAACACCTCCAATATTGAAACTTTAGTAAAAATAATAGTATGAAAACACGAAGCCCATTCTCTTGAGTTTTCATTGTCTATTTCTTTGCTTGCATCAAAGTTGGATAAAAGTATTTACCTCTTAAATGTTTAACTAATACAGTATAAAGTGCTGACCTTAAATGGTCTTTCCAGCTCAAAGTACATAAAAATAAAAGTATGAATGAGCGATATAAGGAACCGGAATGTGCACAAGTGCATGGGACCTGACAAGATGCATCTGTGGGTCCTGAGGGAACCGGAGGATGTAGTTGCCAAGCTGTTATCCATAATATTTGAGAAGTTGTGGCAGTCCGGTGAAGTTCCTCCTGACTGGAAAAAGATGAATATAACCCCCTTTTCTCAAAAGGGAAAAAAGGAAGAACAAGGGAACTACAGGCCAGTCAGTCTCACCTTGGTGCCCAGCAAGATCAAGGAGCAGGTCCTCCTGGAGAATGTGCTAAGGCACATGGACAATAAGAGAGTGATTTGTGACAGCCAACATGGCTTCACTAAGGGGAAATTGTGCTTGATAACTTTGGAGGCCTTCTATGATGGGGCCTTGGTGTTGGTGGATAAGGGAAGAGCAACTGACGTCATCTACCTGGACTTGTGCAAGGCATTTGACACTGTCCAGCATGACATTCAAATGGACCTTGACACACTTGAGAGGTGGGCCAATGCCAGCCTCATGAAGTTCAACAAAGCCAAGTGCAAGGTCCTACACCTGGGTCAGGGCAACCCCAGGCACAGCTACAGGTTAGGGAGAGAAGGGATTGAGAGCAGCCCTGCAGAGAAGGATTTTGGGGTGTCGGTTCATGAGAAACTGAACATGAGGCAGCAGTGTGCTCTTGCAGCCCAGAAAGCCAAACGAATCCTGGGCTGCATCAAAAGAAGTCTAACCAGCTGGTCAAAGGAGGTGATCCTGCCCCTCTACTCTGCTCTTGTGAGACCTCACTTGGAGTACTGTGTGCAGTTCTGGTGTCCTCAACATAAAAAGGACACGGAGCTGTTGGAGCAAGTCCAGAGGAGGGCCACAAGGATGAAAAGGGGGCTGGAGCACATCTGGTAAGAAGACAGGTTGAGAGAGTTGGGGCTGTTCAGCCTGGAGAAGAGAAGGCTGTGTGGAGACCTCATAGCAGCCTTCCAGTATCTGAAGGGGGCCTGCAAGGATGCTGGAGGGGGACTCTTCATTAGGGACTGTAGTGATAGGACAAGGGGTAATGGGGTCAAACTTAAACAGGGGAAGTTTAGACTAGATATAAGGAAGAAGTTCTTTACTGTGAGGGTGGTGAAGCACTGGAACAGGTTTCCCAAAGAAGTGGTATATGATCCATCCCTGGAAGTGTTCAAGGCCAGGGTGGATGGAGTCTTGGGTGACATCGTTTAGTGCGTGGTGTCCCTGCCCATGTGTCCTGGGTTCAGCTATAGCAGTCCTTTTTCTCCTTCTTAGTAGCTCCTGCAGCGCTTTGTTTTTTAACTTTCAGCCTGGGAACAACACTGATAACACTGATGTTTTTAGTTGTTGCTAAGTAATGTTTACTCTGACCAAGGACTTTCTCAGTCTCATGCTTTGCCAGGGAGGAGGGGAAGCCGGGAGGAAGCAGAGACAGGACACCTGACCCAAACTAGCCAAAGGGGTATTCCATACCGCAGCACATCATGCCCAGTATATAAACCAGGGGAGTTACCCGGAAGGCCCAGATCACTGCTCGGGTCGGGCTGGATATCGGTCAGCGGGTGGTGAGCAATTGTATCCTCTCCCCTTGTTATTTCCCTTGTCGTTATTGTCATTGGTGGTAGCAGTAGTGGTTTTGTATTATACCTTAGTTACGGGCCTGCTCTTATCTCAACCCTTGGGAGTTACATTCTTCTGATTCTCCTCCCCATCCCTCTGGGAGCGGGGGGAGGAAGAAGGGGGGGAGCGAGCAAGGGGCTGCATGGTTCCGAGTTACCGGCTGGGCTCAAACCACTACACTTCTTTGTGGCGCCCAACGTGGGGCATGAAGGGTTGAGATAATGACAGATCTGACCAGAGTGTGTCTAATCATATTTGTGGTAAGCACTCATTGTTACTACTCGTCACAATGGTGATTATTTGGCTCTCAGACTTGTTGCGCTTGATCTCAGAGTTTCTGCATGTTGTACCTTACTTACAGCCACTATTTGCTGTTTTAGCGTTTATCGGCTGGGGGGCCTGGGCTAAGGTTCTTGTTTCACTGTACTTCATGGTAATGACTTGTAATACAATAGACTCATTGATCATGAAACTGGTCTGGTTTGTGCTTCCAGTGTGGCCATCACCTCTATACTTTGGGAGGTATATAATGAAATATTTCAGCAATTGCATATCTTTTTTTTTCTCCTCGGGGGGTCATCCTACAAAGGAGGCATTCCCTTACACTGCCCGCTCCCCGTCCAGGCTATTTACAACAGCATTTGAGAGTTCTGAAGGTTTTGGATGGCCTTTGAATACCCTTGAGACCTGCCTGCTGATTGTGCTGGGGATCAGCATGTTGGCCCACATACGGAGTGTGTTTTACCCACGGCCATCCCGCCCTGGGAACACCCTATTTCATCTGATCTCCAAAGTTAAGCAGTGTCGGGTTCAAATCTGGTCTAGGGTTAGATGACGATATAGGAGGGCCACCAAGAGATTTTCCCTGAGGCTGGGCAGTCATGAGTGGCAGGGTGTGTGGGATAGTATGGGAAGTATCTAGGCCAGTGGGACCCTCCAGTGCTTTGGAACTTCACCCCTGAACAAGTGCAACATCCGGAAAAACTAGTAAAACACTTTTAAACGAGGTGTGCTGTCGTCCTGTTTATACCAGAGAGGGACAAATCATGGCAACGTGCTGGGGCATGGCCTATGCCTACAGAGCCCTGCTCAACACTCTCCAGCACCTTCAAAGGGAAAAAAATGTCTCTGGATCTGATGGCAAAGCAACAGACAACGCAGCTACTCCAAGCGCAGCAGCTACATCAACCCCAGTGACAAGCACTACAGCTATTCAAACCCTGACCACAACAGACAACACAGCTACTCCAAGTACAGCAGCTACACCAACTCCAGTGACAAGCAGAGCAGCTACTCAAGCCCCGGCAACAGACACTGCAGCCACACCAATCCTGGTGGCAGACACTGCAGCCACTCCAACCACAGTGACAAACACTGCAGCTAAATCAAATGGCCAGTTTGTGACAATGTCTGTTGCCCCTGTAAGCAAAAGCAAACGAGAGGCACAAAGAACAACCCTCGAAGCAAAGAAAGATGAAGACCCAGTGCCATTACTACATGCAACAGCATCTGAACAAGAGTTACTACTACGTGGATCAGAGGAAGAGGAAGAAGAAGAAGAGGTGACTTCTTGACCCTGGACCTCAACCGAGTTGTAGAATACGAGAAAAGATTTCACCCGTCTTCCAGGGGAGCACATCGTCACCTGGTTGTTCCGATGCTGGGACAATGGGGCTGACAGTCACGAACTAGTAGGTAGGGAAGCCAAGCAGCTAGGATCACTTGCTAGAGAAGGAGGAATTGACAAAGAGATTGCAAAAGAGAAGGGAGCCCTCAGCCTTTGGAGGCGGCTCTTGGCAGCTGTGAAGGAAAGGTTTCCCTATAGGGAAGATATTATGAGTCGCTCAGTCAACTGGACCACAATAGAGAAAGCCGTCCAGTCCCTGAGGGAATCAGCCATTCTAGAGATGATCTATCGTAGGCTGGATGCCAGGAACACATCCGTAGATCCAGATGAAGTCGAATGCACACGACCCATGTGGCAGAAACTTACACGGAGTGCGCCATCATCATATGCGCACTCATTGGCATCAATGACCTGGAATGATGTAACACCACCAACAGTGGATGACCTGATTCGTCAACTCCGAGAGTTTGAAGACAATCTCACCCCTTCCATCCTTTCAGCTGTGGAAAAGCTGTCCCAGGAGTTCAAACAATTGAGAGACGATTTATCCGATGTATCCAGCTCCCCACGTGTAACAACCCATGTCTCAGCTATAAACAGAAGACACCCTACTGCTCAAGAGGGAAAATACAGGAGGTACACACCACGAGCCACCCTATGGTTTTACCTGCGGGATCACAGAGAAGACATGAGAAAGTGGGATGGAAAACCTCCCTCACTTCTGGAGCAATGGGTGTGTGACCTGAAGAGGAGAACAAAGGCCTAGTATGATCCTCCCAAGCAAGTTGCTGCTCCATTCTCTGCTGAGCAGTTTCCCAGATGGAGTGGAAGAATCGATTTTACTCCAGCTCCTGTGATAAGGAATACTAATCCCTTTCTACAAGACATAAGTGGACAATCTTATGATTACTATTAGAGGGGCCCTGCCTCCAGCCAGGTGGAAGAGAGGGACTATCGGGTTTACTGGACTGTGTGGATCAGATGGCCTGGCACATCAGTCCCACAGGAGTGTAAGGCTGCAGTAGATACTCGTGCACAGTGTACCCTGATGCCATCAAGGTATCAAGGGGTGGAACCCATTTGTATTTCTGGAGTGACAGGAGGATCCCAGGAGTTAACTGTACTGGAAGCTGAAATCAACCTGACTGGGAGGAAGTGGCAAAAGCACCCCATTGTGACTGGTCCAGGGGCTCCATGCATCCTTGGCATAGACTATCTCAGGAGAGGGTACTTCAAAGACCCAAAAGGGTATAGATGGGCTTTTGGTATCGCTGCCTTGGAGACCAAGGAAATTAAGCAGCTGTCCACCTTGCCCGGTCTCTCAGAGGATCCTTCTGTTGTGGGGTTGCTGAAGGTCGAAGAACAACAAGTGCCAATTGCAACCACAACAGTGCACTGGCAGCAATACTGCACCAATCGAGACTCCTTGATTCCTATCCATAAGCTGATCCATAGAGTGGAGAGCCAAGGAGTGATTAGCAGGACCTGCTGACCCTTTAATAGCCCCATATGGCCAGTGCAAAAGTCTAATAGAGAGTGGAGACTAACAGTAGACTATCGTGGCCTCAAAAAAGTCACACCACCATTGAGTGCTGCCGTACCGGACATGCTAGAACTTCAGTATGAACTGGAGTCAAAGGCAGCCAAGTGGGATGCCACAATTGACATTGCCAATGCATTTGTCTCAATCCCTTTGGCAGCAGAGTGCAGGCCACAGTTTGCTTTCACTTGGAGGGGCGTCCAGTACACTTGGAACCGACTGCCCCAGGGGTGGAAACACAGCCCTACCATCTGCCATGGATTGATCCAGACTGCACTGGAACAGGGGCAAGCTCCAGAACACCTGCAATACATTGATGACATCATCGTGTGGAGTGATACAGCGGAAGAAATTTTTGAGAAAGGGAGGACGATAATCCAAATCCTGCTGAAGGAGAGGGTGAATCAAGTCATTTTGCAGAGGTGAAAGCCATCCAGCTGGCCTTGGACATTGATGAACAAGAAAAATGGCCAGTAATTTATCTCTATATTGACTCGTGGATGGTGGCAAATGCCCTGTGGGGGTGGTTGCAGCAATGGAAGCAGAGCAACTGGCAACGCAGAGGTAAACCCATCTGGGCTGCTGCATTGTGGCAAGATATCGCTGCCTGGGTGCAGAACCTGGTGGTGAAGGTATGCCACGTAGATGCTCGTGTACCCAAGAGTCGGGCCATGGAGGAACACCAGAACAACCAGCAAGTGGATCAAGCTGCTAAGATTGAAGTGTCTCAGATGGACTTAGATTGGCAACATAAGGGTGAATTATTTTTAGCCAGGTGGGCCCATGACACCTCAGGCCATCAAGGCAGAGACACAACATATAGATGGGCTTGTGATCAAGGGGTGGACTTAACAATGGACACTATTGCCCAGGTTATTCATGAATGTGAAATATGTCCTGCAATTAAGCAAGCCAAGCGGTTAAAGCCTCTCTGGTATGGAGGACGATGGCTGAAGTACAAGTATGGGGAGGCCTGGCAGATTGCCGACGACACCAAGCTGTGTGGTTCGGTTGATACGCTGGAGGGAAGGGATGCCATCCAGAGGGACCTTGACACGCTTGTGAGGTGGGCCAATGCCAACCTTATGAAGTTTAACCAAGCCAAGTGTAAGGTCCTACACCTGGGTAGGGGCAATCCCAGGCACTGCAACAGGCTGGGCAGAGAAGAGATTCAGAGCAGCCCTGCAGAAAAGGACTTGGGGGTGTTGGGTGACGAGAAGATTAACATGAGCCGGCAGTGTGCGCTTGCAGCCCAGAAAGCCAACCGCATCCTGGGCTGCATCAAAAGAAGCGTGACCAGCAGGTCGAAGGAGGTGATCCTGCCCCTCTACTCTGCTCTTGTGAGACCCCACTTGGAGTACTGTGTACAGTTCTGGTGTCCTCAACATAAAAAGGACATGGAGCTGTTGGAGTGAGTCCAGAGGAGGGCCACGAGGATGATAAGAGGGCTGGAGCACCTCCCATATGAAGACAGGCTGAGAGAGTTGGGGCTGTTCAGCCTGGAGAAGAGAAGGCTGCGTGGTGACCTCATAGCAGCCTTCCAGTATCTGAAGGGGGTCTACAAGGATGCTGGGGAGGGACTCTTCCTTAGGGACTGTAGTGGTAGGACAAGGGGTAATGGGTTCAAACTTAAACAGGGGAAGTTTAGACTAGATATAAGGAAGAAGTTCTTTACAGTGAGGGTGGTGAGGCACTGGAATGGGTTGCCCAGGGAGGTTGTGGATGCTCCATCCCTGGCGGTGTTCAAGGCCAGGTTGGACAGAGCCTTGAACCACGTGGTTTAGGGCAAGGTGTCCCTGCCCATGGCAGGGGGGTTGGAACTAGATGATCTTAAGGTCCTTTCCAACCCTTACGATTCTATGATTCTATGATTCTATGATTCTATGATTGACTATATTACACTCCCACCAAACCGCCAAGGCAAGCGCTATGTGCTTTCCACGGTGGAAGCAACCACCGGATGGCTGGAAACATACGCTGTGCCCCACGCTACTGCCCGGAACACTATCCTGGGCCTTGAGAAACAAGTCTTGTGGCGACACGGCACCCCAGAGAGAATTGAGTCAGACAATGGGACTCATTTCTGGAACAACCTCATAGACACTTGGGCCAAAGAGCATGGCATTGAGTGGGTATATCACATCCCCTACCATGCACCAGCCTCTGGGAAAATCGAATGGTACAATGGGCTGTAAATCTGCCCTGAGAGTAATGGGTGGTGGGACTTTCAAACACTGGGATACACATTAACCAAAAGCCACCTGGTTGGTCAACACCAGGGGATCTCCCAACAGGGCTGGCCCAGCCCAATCAGAACTTTTACGTCCTGTAGAGGGGGATAAAGTTCCTGTGGTGCACATAAAGAATTTGTTGGGGAAGACAGTCTGGGTTATTCCTGCTTCAGGTAAAGGCAAACCCACTCGTGGGGTTGCTTTTGCTCAGGGACCTGGATATACTTGGTGGGTCATGCGGGAAGATGGGGAAGTCCGATGTGTACCTCAAGGGGATTTGATTTTGGGGGAAAACAGCCAATGAACTCAATTTTCTGCTGTTGCCTGCTCTATAACACTTTTATAGCCCACCAGCTAAATGTCTTCAGGTCACCAGCAACTGACCCTGACTTCCCTCCGATCATCACCCCAACAAAGAATCAGTTTTGACGAAACCAGACAAGCTCAGCAGTGACCAGATGAGTTCAGCAGTTTCATCAGCAGGCAACAACCCAACACTACGTACCGTCCCTCCTGCCCTGAAAGACTATTACAAGAGATGGAGCCTGACATCATGGACTGGATGAATTCAGCAACTTTATAGGGATTGGTCCATGGACTAGGGAATGATATCTTTCTGTTTGTGTGTGGGTATGGGTGTGTATATATATATATATATATAAAAAAAAAAGTCAAAAGCGATGGTCTATTGAAAAATGTGGGATCTGAGCATGACGTGAATGGTATGGAATAAGGGGTGGGTACTGTCCTGGGTTCAGCTATAGCAGTCATTTTTCTCCTTCTTAGTAGCTGGTGCAGTGCTGTTTTTTACTTTCAGCCTGGGAACAACGCTGATAACACCCATGTTTTTAGTTGTTGCTAAGTAATGTTTACTCCAACCAAGGACTTTCTCAGTCTCATGCTTTGCCAGGGAGGAGGGGAAGCCAGAAGGAAGCAGAGACAGGACACCTGACCCAAACTAGCCAAAGGGGTATTCCATACCACAGCACGTCGTGCCCAGTATGCAACCAGGGGGAGTTACCTGGAAGGCCCAGATTGCTGCTTGCGTCGGGCTGGGTATTTGTAGGCAGGTGGTGAGCAATTATATCCTCTCCCCTTGTTATTTCCCTTATCATTATTATTTTAGGTGGTAGCAGTAGTGGTTTTGTATTATACCTTAGTAGCTGGACTCCTCTTATCTCAGCTCGTGGGAGTTACATTCTTCCGATTCTCCTCCCCCTCCCTCCGGGAGCGGAGGGAGGAAGAAGTGGGGGGAGTGAGCCAGCGGCTGCGTGGTTCCAAGTTACCGGCTGGGCTCAAATCACGACAATGAGGAAAGGCTGGGAGAGTTGGGGTTGTTCAGCCTGGAGAAGACTCCAAGGAGACCTCATTGTGACCTTTCACTTCTTAAAAGGGGCCGATAAGATAGATGGGGAGAGACTTTTTAGCAGGGCCTGTTGCAGTAGGACGAGGGGTAATGGTTTTAAATTAAAAGAGGGGAGATTCAGGCTGGATGTGAGGAAAAAATTCTTTACAATGAGGGTGGTAAAATACTGGAACAGGTTTCCCAGAGAGGTGGTAGATGTCCCATCCCTGGAAACATTCAAGGCCAGGCTAGATATGGTTCTGGGCAACCTGATCCAGTTGAACATGTCCCTGCTCATTGTAGGGGTTTGGAATAGATGACCTTTGAAGGTCCCTTCCAACCCAAAGTGATTACAGGTCCAGAGTAGGGCCATGAGGATGATAAGGGGGCTACAGCACCTCCCATATGATGACAGGCTGAGAAAATTTGGGCTGTTCAGCCTGGTGTTGTGTTAAGAGACAAAACAATTTGGCAGAAAATAAACCCCCTTGCGTTCCAGCCGGTCCTCAGATATTAGAGGGGCTGGGTGCGGCTAGGCTCAGATTCTGAGTGATGCTCAATTTACCACTATCAGTCCGGTCACGTTCAATATATTGAACAATCATGATTCCAGATGCACTAATAATGCACTGCACATTCAGCTTAATCGTGCTTATGAACTAACACGGACACATTTAAAGGATTTGGTCATGTTCAGTGAGAAAACTATTACGATTAGCTACTTAAACAGTGCAGTTTATTGAAGCAACAGATACAGGTTCTTATGGATTGCCGATGATAAATACACTGTCTGCAAAAGCATGTGAAAATAATAGGGTCGTGAATTATACAAAGTTATGAATAACACAGCCTGGCTTCAAAATATAAAAGTAGAAAGTGACTCTATATAGAGATTCCTAATTTTCCCAGGGAAGCATTTGATACAGTTCAAGTCTTACCCAAAGGCGTCCCTATGGGGGTGAAGACCGGTCCCAGGAGTCAAGGGTAATCTGCTGTTGGAATCTTCCTTGACTTGTCCATGATGATGTCTTCCCTGATATTCCCCCTTCCTTGGGCCATTTTTATACTATTTTTCACCTTCAAGGTGGAGCTTGAGTGACTCTAGTCATACATACCTTTATTATTAGTGGTGTAAAATTCTCTTGCTTCGCTTTTAATGGTATATCCCAAAAAGAATTCAAACAGCATGCTCAAAGAGGGGTGGTCTCACCTTGGAGGTGGGTAGCATTGGAGATGGAAGTGTGGTTTTGTATTAAAATGTATTATAATGAAGCAAAGATCGCACAAAGGACATTTTGTCAAAAGATGACAGACTGTTGGCTCAGTGTAGCAAGCATGCAGATTATCAGTTTTTAGTACCACCTAGTTCCCATCTCTGCTGGTGTTATGACAGAGCTTGGCCGCAGAATCTCCACTCCGCCCCATCCTCCGTCAAGCAATGTTGCAACGGGAACTGCTGTGGAGTGAATTCCTTGCATACCAGGTGCGGCCGCATCTTACCCGGAAAGTCCGTTTAATTTTATACCTTTCCGTTATGTGTAAACAATGCTACATTTTCAAATACAAGTTTAATTTCTAAATCATGTTCAGTAATTGTTCCACACCTGGAGAAGAGAAGGCTGCATGGAGACCTCATAGCAGCCTTCCAGTATCTGAAGGGGGCCTACAAGGATGTAGTGATAGGACAAGGGGTAACAGGTTCAAACTTAAATAGGGGAGTTTCAGGTTAGATATAAGGAAGAAGTTCTTTACTGTGAGGGTGGTGAGGCACTGGAACATGTTACCCAAAGAAGTGGTGAATGCTCCACCCCTGGCAGCATTCAAGGCCAGGCTGGACAGGGCCTTGGTCTGTTACCATAAAAGTCGTTGACTAACGTAATAAGGGACTAGAAGGAATGCCTTTTTAAATAAATAAAATCAGGGGGTCTTACCGAGGTCCCATGTCAGAGCTGTGGTTCCTTTCAGTGAAATTCCCCCGACACTGGTGTGAAGGTCCCAGAGACTCTCTGGATCCACAGGAAACACAGCAGAGGGTCCCTGTTCGGGCACCAAATTGTTACCATAAAAGTCGGTCGGAGAAACTTTCTAAGACTCAATTTGGAGTTTTAGAAAGCAGGCTTAAACCACGACATGGGCTCACACGTGAATAGTTTCGCAAAGTTGAGAAAATAGTTCAGGATATCCACCCTGTTGCAGCCAATCCTTACACTTTACTAACAACCCTCACAGAAAATCATCAATGGTTTACAGTAATAGATCTAAAGGATGTCTTCTTTTGGGTTCAGCTGTAACAGTTGTTTTTCTCCTTCTTAGTAGCTGGTGCAGTGCTGTGTTTTTTACTTCAGCCTGAGAACAACGCTGATAACACACTGATGTTTTTAGTTGTTGCTAAGTAATGCTTACCCTGATCAAGCACTTTTCAGTCTCATGCTCTGCCAGGGAGGAGGGGCACAGGAAGCCAGGAGGAAGCAGAGACAGGACACCTGACCCAAAGTAGCCAAAGGGGTATTCCATACCACAGCATGTCATGCCCAGTATATAAACTGGGGGAAGTGATTCAAAGAACTCATCAACAAAGTTTAAGTTGACAAGCAGGTATTCTTTATTGCAGCATTGGGAGACACGGGATTTCTCCTCCTAACACGTCTCACCTGAGCGTTAAACAGACTGTGTTTATATTGTTGCTTAACATACATATTCATTACATTTCCAGTAAACATCATACATATTCATTACATTTCTGAGAACTGCTTTACATAGATCTACGCCCATTTTCGCATGCGTACAATAATGTGGTAGTGGTCTTCTGGGACCTCTGGTGGTCGTTTCTTCATCATCTTAGTCTTCATCACCTTAGTCTTCATCACTTCGTCTAGTTGAACTTTAGGTTTGGAAAGTCCCGTTGTCATGTCAACAAACACTAGTCCAGTTCTGGCTGGTCATCGTGAAACATTTACCCAAGATACTTTCTCACTGTCATCTAATACAATATCCTACTTTTTCAACGTCATCTATTACAAGGCCACAAAGCCTAACTGAATTTAACTATTTACAAAAGATTTGTACTTCCTTGTCTCAGAAGTTACCCGGAAGGCCCAGATCGCTGCTCGGGTCTGGCTGGGTATTGTTTGGCAGGTGGTGAGCAATTGTATCCTTGTCCTGGGTTCAGCTATAGCAGTCATTTTTCTCCTGCTTAGTAGCTGGTGCAGTGCTGTGTTTTTTAACTTTCAGCCTGGGAACAACGCTAAATAACACTGATGTTTTTAGTTGTTGCTAAGTAATGTTAATTCCAACCAAGGACTTTCTCAGTCTCATGCTTTGCCAGGGAGGAGGGGAAGCTGGGAGGAAGCAGAGACAGGACACCTGACCCAAACTAGCCAAAGGGGTATTCCATACCACAGCACGACATGCCCAGTATATAAACCGGGGGGAGTTACCCGGAAGGCCCAGATCACTGCTCGGGTGGGGCTGGGTATCGGTCGGCGGGTGGTGAGCAATTGTATCCTCTCCCCTTGTTATTTCACTAATCATTATTATCATTGGTGGTAGCAGTAGTGGTTTTGTATTATACCTTAGTTGTGGGACTGCTCTTATCTCAACCCGTGGGAGTTACATTCTTCCGATTCTCCTCCCCATCCCTCTGGGAGCGGGGGGAGGAAGAAGGGGGGGAGTGAGCGAGCGGCTGTGTGGTTCTGAGTTACCGGCTGGGCTCAAACCACGACAGTTCTTTTTGGCACCCAACGTGGGGCACGAAAGGTTGAGATAACGACAGATCTGACCAGAGTGTGTTTAATCATATTTGTGATAAGCATTCATTGTTACTACTCGTCACAATGGTGATTATTTGGCTCTCAGACTTGTTGCGCTTGATCTCAGAGTTTCAGCATGTTGTACCTTACTTACAGCCACTATTTGCTGTTTTAGTGTTTATCGGCTGGGGGGCCTGGGCTAAGGTTCTTGTTT
This sequence comes from Strigops habroptila, assembly GCF_004027225.2. Classification (NCBI taxonomy): domain Eukaryota; kingdom Metazoa; phylum Chordata; class Aves; order Psittaciformes; family Psittacidae; genus Strigops; species Strigops habroptila. The sequence goes on along the minus strand of NC_044301.2, from coordinate 4,485,322 downwards.
CACTGTACTTCATGGTAATGACTTGTAATACAATAGACTCATTGATCATGAAACTGGTCTGGTTTGTGCTTCCAGCGTGGCCATCACCACTATACATTGGGAGGTATATAATGAAATATTTTAGCAATTGCATATCTTTTTTTTTCTCCTCGGGGGGTAAACTTACGAAGGAAGCATTCTCTTTCACCCCCCGTTCCCCCACCAGCCTATTTGCAACAGCAGTTGAGAGTTCTGAAGGTTTTAGATGGCCTTTGAGTACCCTTGAAACCTGCCTGCTGATTGTGCTGGGGATCAGCATGTTGGCCCACATACGGAGTGTGTTTTACCCACGGCCATCCCGTCGTAGGAACATCCTATTTCGTTTAATCTCAAAAATTCAGTAGTATCAGGTTCGAATCTGGTCTAGGGTTAGACGACGATATAGGAGGACCACCAGGAGATTTTCCCTGAGGCTGGACAGTTACGAGTGGCAGGGTGTGTGGGATAGTATGGGCAAGTACCTAGGCCAGTGGGCCCCTCCAGTGCTTTGGAACTTCACCCCTGAACAAGTGCAACATCCGGAAAAACTAGTAAAACACTTAAACGAGGTGTGCTGTCGTCCTGGTTATACCAGAGAGGGACAAATCTTGGCAACGTGCTGGGGCTTGGCCTATGCCTACAGAGCCCTGCTCGACACTATCCAGCACCTTCAAAGGGAAAAAAATGTCTCTGGATCTGATGGCAAAGCAACAGACAATGCAGCTATGCCAACTACAAGCACAGCAGCTACTCAGACCCTGACCACAACAGACAACACAGCTACTCCAAGTACAGCAGCTACATCAACCCCAGTGACAAGCACAACAGCTACTCAAACCCCGACAGCAACAGACAATGTGGCTACTCCAAGCACCGCAGCCACACCAACCCCAGTGACAAGCACAGTAGCTACTCAAACCCCGACAGCAACAGACAATATAGCTACTCCAAGCACCACAGCCACACCAACCCCAGTGACAAGCACAGTAGCTACTCAAACCCTGACAGCAACAGACAATATAGCTACTCCAAGCACCGCAGCTACACCAACCCCAGTGACATGCACAGTAGCTATTCAAACCCCGACAGCAACAGACAATGCAGCTGTTGGTGTTACTCAACTCCCAAGCACAACAGCTGCACCAACCCCAGCAATAGACATTGCAACCACTCTAATCCTAGTGGCAGACACTGCAGACACTCCAACCACAGTGACAAACACTGCAGCTAAACCAAATGGCCAGTTTGTGACAATGTCTGTTGCCCCTGTAAGCAAAAGCAGACAAGAGGCACAAAGAACAACCCGCGAAGTGAAGAAAGATGAAGACCCAATGCCATTACTACATGCAACAGCATCTGAACAAGAGTTACTACTACGTGGGTCAGAGGAAGAGGAAGAAGAAGAAGAGGTCACTTCTCGAGCCCGGACCTCAACCGAACTGCGGAATATGCGAAAAGATTTCACCCGTCTTCCAGGGGAGCACATTGTCACCTGGTTGCTCCGATGCTGGGACAATGGGGCCGACAGTCACGAACTAGAAGGTAGGGAAGCCAAGCAGCTGGGATCACTTGCTAAGGAAGGAGGAATTGACAAAGCGATTGCAAGAGAGAAGGGAGCCCTCAGTCTTTGGAGGCGGCTCCTGGCAGCTGTGAAGGAAAGGTTTCCCTACAAAGACGATATTACGAATCGCTCAGCCAACTGGACCACGATAGAGAAAGGCATCCAGTCCCTGAGGGAATCAGCCATTATAGAGATGATCTATCGTAGGCCGGATTCCAGGAACACATCCGTAGATCCAGATGAAGTCGAATGTACACGACCCATGTGGCGGAAACTTACACGGAGTGTGCCATCATCATATGCCCACGGATTGGCATCAATGACCTGGAATGACGGAATATCACCAACAGTGGATTGCCTGATTCGTCAACTCCGAGAGTTCGAAGACAATCTCACCCCTTCCATCCTTTCAGCTGTGGAAAAACTGTCCCAGGAGTTCAAACAATTGAGAGACGATTTATCCGATCTATCCAGCTCCCCACGCGTACCAACCCATGTCTCAGCTATTAACAGAAGGCGCCCTACTGCTCGAGAAAGAAAATACAGGAGGTACACGCCACGGGCCACCCTATGGTTTTACCTGCGGGATCACGGAGAAGACATGAGAAAGTGGGATGGAAAACCTACTTCAGCTCTGGAGCAACGGGTGCGTGAACTGAAGAGGAGAACAATGGTCAAGGATGATCCTCCCAGGAAAGCTGCTGCTCCAGTCTCTGGCGAGCAGTTTCCCAGATGGAGTGAAAAAGCTGATTTTACTCCAGCTCCTGTGATAAAGAATACTAATCCCTTTCTACAAGACATAAGTGGACAATCTTGTGATCACTATTAGAGGGGCCCTGCCTCCAGCCAGGTGGAGGAGAGGGATAATCGGGTTTACTGGACTGTGTGGATCAGATGGCCTGGCACATCAGTCCCACAGAAGTATAAGGCTCTAGTAGATACCGGTGCACAGTGTACTCTGATGCCATCAAGGTATCAAGGGGTGAAACCCATTTATATTTCTGGAGTGACAGGAGGATCCCAAGCGTTAACTATGCTGGAAGCTGAAATCAGCCTGACTGGGAGGAAGTGGCAAAAGCACCCCATTGTAACTGGTTCAGGGGCTCCATGCATCCTTGGCATAGACTATCTCAGGAGAGGGTATTTCAAAGACCCAAAAGGGTATAGATGGGCTTTTGGTATCGCTGCCTTGGAGATAGAGGAAATTAAGCAGCTGTCCACCTTACCCGGTCTCTCAGAGGATCCTTCTGTTGTGGGGTTGCTGAAGGTCGAAGAACAACAAGTGCCAATTGCGACCACAACAGTGCACCGGCGGCAATATCGCACCAACCGAGACTCCTTGATTCCCATCCACAAGGTGATCCGTAGACTGGAGAGCCAAGGAGTGATCAGCAGGACCCGCTCACCCTTTAATAGCCCCATATGGCCAGTGCAAAAGTCTAATGGAGAGTGGAGATTAACAGTAGACTATCGTGGCCTGAACGAAGTCACACCACCATTGAGTGCTGCCGTACCGGACATGTTAGAACTTCAATATGAACTGGAGTCAAAGGCAGCCAAGCGGGATGCCACAATTGACATTGCCAATGCATTTTTCTCAATCCCTTTGGCAGCAGAATGCAGGCCACAGTTTGCTTTTACTTGGAGGGGCGTCCAGTACACTTGGAACCGACTGCCCCAGGGGTGGAAACACAGCCCTACCATCTGCCATGGATTGATCCAGACTGCACTGGAACAGGGGCAAGCTCCAGAACACCTGCAATACATTGATGACATCATCGTGTGGGGTAATACAGCAGAAGAAGTTTTTGAGAAAGGGAGGAAGATAATCCAAATCCTGCTGAAGGCCGGTTTTGCCATAAAACGGAATAAGGTCAAGGGACCTGCACAGGAGATTCAATTTTTGGGAATAAAATGGCAAGATGGATGCCGCCAGATCCCCACAGACGTGATCAACAATATAACAGCAATGTCTCCACCAAATAACAAGAAAGAAACACAAGCTTTCTTAGGTGTTGTGGGGTTCTGGAGAATGCACATCCCAAATTACAGTCTGATTGTAAGCCCTCTCTACCACGTGACCCGGAAAAATAATGATTTCAAATGGGGCCCTGAGCAACAACAAGACTTTGAACAAATTAAACGAGAAATAGTTCACGCAGTAGCCCTTGGACCAGTCCCCGCCGGGCCAGATGTGAAAAATGTGCTCTATACCGCAGCTGGGGAGAATGGTCCTACCAGGAGCCTCTGGCAGAAAGCTCCAGGGGAGACTCGAGGTCGACCCCTTGGCTTTTGGAGTCGGGGATATAAAGGATCCGAGGCCAGCTATACTCCCACTGAAAAAGAGATACTGGCAGCCTATGAAGGGGTTCGAGCTGCCTCAGAAGTGATTGGCACTGAAGCACAGCTCCTCCTGGCACCCCGGTTGCCTGTGCTGGGCTGGATGTTCAAAGGCAGGGTCTCCTCTACACATCATGCAACTGATGCTACATGGAGTAAGTGGGCCGCACTAATTACACAACGAGCTCGAATAGGAAATCCCAGTCGTCCAGGAATTCTAGAAGTCATCATGGACTGGCCAGAGGGCAAAGATTTTGGGATGTCACCAGAAGAGGAGGTGACGCGTGCTGAAGAGGCCCCACCATATAATGAACTGTCAGAGAGTGAAAAGCAATATGCCTTGTTTACTGATGGGTCCTGCTGTATTTGTGGGAAAGCATCAGAGATGGAAGGCAGCTGTGTGGAGTCCCCTGGGACAAGTTGCAGAAACTGCTGAAGGAGAGGGTGAATCGAGTTAATTTGCAGAGGTGAAAGCCATCCAGCTGGCCTTGGACATTGCTGAACAAGAAAAATGGCCAGTACTTTATCTCTCTACTGACTCATGGATGGTGGCAAATGCCCTGTGGGGGTGGTTGCAGCAATGGAAGCAGAGCAACTGGCAACGCAGAAGTAAACCCATCTGGGCTGCTGCATTGTGGCAAGATATCGCTGCTCGGGTGCAGAACCTGGTGGTGAAGGTACGCCACGTAGATGCTCATGTACCCAAGAGTCGGGCCACTGAGGAACACCAGAATAACCATCAAGTGGATAAAGCTGCTAAGATTAAAGTGGCTCAGATGGACTTGGATTGGCAACATAAGGGTGAATTATTTTTAGCCTGGTGGGCCCATGACACCTCACGCCATCAAGGCAGAGATGCAACATATAGATGGGCTCGTGATCGAGGGGTGGACTTAACGATGGACACTATTGCCCAGGTTATTCACGAATGTGAAACATGTGCTGCAATTAAGCAAGCCAAGCGGTTAAAGCCTCTCTGGTATGGAGGACGATGGCTGAAGTACAAATATGGGGAGGCCTGGCAGATTGACTATATCACACTCCCACCAACCCGCCAAGGCAAGCGCTATGTGCTTACCATGGTGGAAGCAACCACCGGCTGGCTGGAAACATACGCTGTGTCCCATGCCACTGCCCGGAACACTATCCTGGGCCTTGAGAAACAAGTCTTGTGGCGACACGGCACCCCAGAGAGAATTGAGTCAGACAATGGGACTCATTTCCGGAACAACCTCATAGACACTTGGGCCAAAGAGCATGGCATTGAGTGGGTATATCACATCCCCTACCATGCACCAGCCTCTGGGAAAATCGAACGGTACAATGGGCTGTTCAAAACTACACTGAGAGCAATGGGTGGTGGGACTTTCAAACACTGGGATACACATTTACCAAAAGCCACCTGGTTGGTCAACACTAGGGGATCTGCCAACAGGGCTGGCCCAGCCCAATCAGAACTTTTACGTACTGTAGAGGGGGATAAAGTTCCTGTGGTGCACATAAAGAATTTGTTGGGGAAGACAGTCTGGGTTATTCCTGCTTCAGGTAAAGGCAAACCCACTCGTGGGGTTGCTTTTGCTCAGGGACCTGGATATACTTGGTGGGTAATGCGGGAAGATGGGGAAGTCCGATGTGTACCTCAAGGGGATTTGATTTTGGGGGAAAACAGCCAATGAACTCAATTTTCTGCTGTTGCCTGCTCTATAACACTTTTATAGCCCACCAGCTAGATATCTTCAGGTCGCCAGCCATTGACCCTGACTTCCCTCCGATCATCACCTCAACAAAGAATGAATTTTGAGGAAACCAGACGAGCTCAGCAGTGACCAGATGAGTTTGGCGGTATCATCAGCAGGCAACAACCCAACACTACACACCGTCCCTCCTGCCCTGAAAGACTATTACAAGAGATGAAGCCTGACATCATGGACTGGATGAGTTCAGCAATTTTACAGGGATTGGTCCATGGACTAGGGAATGATATCTTTCTCTGTGTGTGGGTGTGGGTGTATATATATGTGTATATATGGGACAGGGGTGATGGTGTGCTGAGAGATGTGGGATCTGAGCATGACGTGAATGGTATGGAATAAGGGGTGGATACTGTCCTGGGTTCAGCAATAGCAGTCATTTTTCTCCTGCTTAGTAGCTGGTGCAGTGCTGTGTTTTTTAACTTTCAGCCTGGGAACAACGCTGATAACACTGATGTTTTTAGTTGTTGCTAAGTAATGTTTATTCCAACCAAGGACTTTCTCAGTCTCATGCTTTGCCAGGGAGGAGGGGAAGCTGGGAGGAAGCAGAGACAGGACACCTGAGCCAAACTAGCCAAAGGGGTATTCCATACCACAGCACGTCACGCCCAGTATATAAACCGGGGGGAGTTACCCGGAAGGCCCTGATCACTGCTCGGGTCGGGCTGGGTATCGGTCGGCGGGTGGTGAGCAATTGTATCCTCTCCCCTTGTTATTTCACTAATCGTTATTATCATTGGTGGTAGCAGTAGTGGTTTGTATTATACCTTAGTTGCGGGACTGCTCTTATCTCAACCCGTGGGAGTTACATTCTTCCCATTCTCCTCCCCATCCCTCCGGGAGCAGGGGGAAGAAGAGGGGGAGTGAGCGAGCAGCTGTGTGGTTCTGAGTTACCGGCTGGGCTTAAACCATGACACCAACCAAGAATCAAAGGAGGAACCATTGACCCATGATTGCTTACTGACTATTGAAAAGGTATATTCAAGTCATCCTGACCTGCTTGATGAACCATTGGAAAATCCTGATTATGAACTTTTCACAGAGGGTAGAAGTTTTTTTCAAGAAGGAAAACGAAAAGCAAGGTACGCTGTTGTAACTAACACTGAGGTAATAGAAGCTAACCCTTGCCTGTAAATACATCTGCCCAAAAAGCAGAACTGATTGCTCTCCAATGGGCACTGGAAATGACAGAAGGAAAAAGAGTAAATATCTGGACTGATTCAAAATGTGCGTTCAGTGCAATACATGCACATGGAGCTATTTGGAACGAAAGGGGTTTGTTCTCAGCCCAAGGATCATCAATAAAACACAAAGAAGAAATTTTAAAACTCTTGGAAACTGTTAAAAAGCCCAAGGAAGTTGCTGTTATGCATTGTCGAGTACACCAGTAAGGGTTTTCACCAGTTCGTCAAGGGAACAAATTGCTGGATAAAACGGCAAAAGAGGCTGCACAACAAGGCATCCTAGCATTAATTCCAGAAATAGTTATTTCAATACCAGATATCAGGCCAAATTATAGTCAGGTTGATCTTAAATTAGCATTGAATCTAAAGGCAAAATAAAATGATCAAGTTTGGTTCATAACTCCACAAAAGCAGGTAATAATACCTGCACCATTAATTACACAAATAGTCAAAGATAAACACCAACAGACACATTGGGGAATAGAGTCTACATTAAATAGTTTAAAACCTCAGGTGATTAGTGTAAGGATGACAAAAATAGTAAAATCAGTTACTGAAACATGTTCAGTTTGCTAAAAAAAAAAAAAAAATCCTTTAAATACAATATGCCCACCTCTGGGTGTGACTAAAAAAGGAAATTCTCTAGATTATTGGCAAATAGATTTTTCAGAATTATCTTGACAGCAGGGGTACAGATATTCGTTGGTATTAATAGATACTTTTTGGGGTGGCCCAAAGCTTTTCCCCATCCCACCAACAAAACAAGGGAGCTAACTAAAACATTGTTAAAAAGAAATCATTCCCAGATTTGGGGTACCAATACGAATGTCCTCAGATAGAGGACAGATTTCTTCATAGCAGAAATGCTACAACAATTAAGTAAAATTTTGGGAATACATTGGGATTTACATACACCCTGGTGACTGCAATCCGGAAAAAAGGTAGAAAGAATGAATCAAAATCTAAAGTGGTAAATAAGTAAAATTTGCCAATAAACATCTCTAAAGTGGCCTCAGGCATTGCCATTGGCCCTACTTAGGGTGCGGGTACAACCCAGGACTAACTTAAAGCTTAGTCCATATGAACTTATGTTTTGTAAGCCCTATCAGATATCTACCTTCCCAGGTTGGATGGACCAAACAGGAAAACAGAAGATTGATTAATATTTGATTTCTTTAGGACAAGTTTTAAACCAGCTGAAAAAAAAAAAATTGAATATGTCGTACTTCCTGAGCCATTGACCCTCGACACTCCTGCTCACCCTCATTTCCCTGGAAACTCTGTCTATGTAAAGGCTTGGAGTTCAGAACCACTCCAGGAAAAGTGAAAACTACAACGCCTTTGCAACTGATATTAATTGGGATTGCTTTAGATTACTATCAACAAAACTAAAGTTGAAACTTATCAAAAGGCTCAAAGACCTTGAAAAGTTTCAGAAGGGGGGAAATGATAGGAGAGGACTCGTTTTACTGATTGTTAGCTGAAGCAAACCACCAAGTTGAACTTTAACTAAACAATACCATACATATATCTAGAAGGAACAAGACAATGGGTAAAGAACATTCTTTACCTATCCAGCCCACTGAACTAGGAACCATTGTTCACAAAGTGCCTCACCAGTTTCCAGCGAACTGGGAACCATTCCTCACAAAGTCAGAGGAGAGGCCACCCTAAGACCATAAAAGGAAGATAACAAAAGAAGTTCAACCGAAGGCCAACAAAGAAACGACCACCAGGGGTTCCAAAGACCCATGGGACCCTCACCCAAAATAAACTGTGCATGCTCTAGTGGGTAGTAACCTATGTTAATTAGTTCTGGGAAGAAATTATAATATGTATGAGATTTCTGAAAATTATAATGTGGGGTTGTATTTGGAGGACAGTGGACATGTGATGAGCCAGCCATATGAGGACCTCTTCTAAGCATGCAGCTGCATACCAAGAAGAAGATAAGAAGATGTGAACCAGCCATCAGAGAGCTTCTTCTAAACACGTAGCTACATACCAAGAAGAAGATAAGAGGAAGAAAACATCTGCAGTCAGATACATGGGAAGAACACCAGGAATTAGGTGATCCAATAAGGACACTTACTGAGCCGCGTGATTGCCTCGTGCAAGAGGGCTTTTACCAATCAAAAGGTGCGTGACCGCATGTAGAGATAGAAAACTCTGTATATAAAGGGATCGTGGGAACAATCAAGTGGCTTCTGCTTGATTCACATTGAATCGTGTAGGGTCCATTGTCGTCTCTCCTCAGTTGGTGACCCCGACGTGATCGTCATACGATAGTACCGGGAGCAACCCCGAAGGAGAGGACCGGCTGGAGAGCCGAGCCAGCGGGACTGGAGTCGGGACGGATTGGAGGATGGTCCGTGAAGAAAAAGAATGTACGTTGCAACGGGACACCCTTAGAGGTGAGCAGCCGGTAATAAGAGATGGGGCAGAGTGTAACAAAGGAAGAAAGCGCAACTGTGAAACTGCTCCTACATATACTCTCTAAGAGAGGAATTAAACACGACGAGCTTGTGCTCCGAAAATTATTAATATGGTGCCAAGAGAACTGGTTACTCCCAGATCCACAGGCTGCTTTTAAGGTAGAAAATTGGGAAAAGGTTGGGGAATGGTTATGGGATGCCGTAAGCGACGGCAACAAAGAAGCTAAGGGACTAGCAACAACTTGGAAGCTGATTCTAATGACCCTTCAAGCGATGAGGGCAGTGCGATCAGCTGCTGCCGGAGCTTTTATAGCTTTACAGCCCCCATCGTCTAAGATCAAAGTTTTCGATCGGCTCCCTGTCCCTTTCCCCGCTGCCCCGTCGGCACCTCCGATAGAGGACGAGGTGGATCCCCGGAAAAACGAGGGGATGGAAGTGAATGTATCCTGGTCCGTACTGCTGCCTCCTGACCCCTGCGTAGAAAAGCCACCCAGGGGAGAGCCGCCGCCCATCCCACCTGACCCGTCTCACTCCAAGAGCCAGCCATCGCTTTTTCCACCTCTCCCTCTGTCCACGCCTCCCCCACCAACGTCACTGTGAAAATCATCCACACTCGAGCCCCACAGGGAAGCGGACTGGGTGCAGAAACTGCTTTGAAAGTTGGAGGATTTGGAAAGAGATAAGATCGCTCAAGAAGAACACAGGGGGGTGGGGGGAGGTGAGAGGCGAAGCTGCGGGAAGCTCCAGGGGGTGGGGGGAGGCGAGAGATGAAACTGCTAAAACTGACCGGGACCCAACACGATGATGGAGAGGGATTATTCAGAATGCATTAGTGAAAATAAAAAAAAGAAAAAAAAAGAAAAAAAAAAGAAAAAAAATTTGCAAAAGAATTTACAAAAGGATAGAAAAAAGGGGGATTTGAGACAAGGAAGTACAAAATGAAATATAATCTTTTGTAAATAAGAAAATTTAGTTCTAAGTAACTTTAAGCTTGGTGGCTTTGTATATAACAACAAAACTTTCCAAACCTAAAAAAGGCCCGACCAAAAGAACACAGTAAGGGTCCTTGTCTAAGATGAATTGTTGTAGCGGACATAGTTGTGGAACCTTATGACCTTCACATAAAATTTATTGTAGCCAAAACAGGATTGTAGCTAAGGAGTAGCTGAAACTAAGCAGATGTTCAGGAGGTGATGTAGCAAAGTTAACTGATAAGTAGAAGGACAAGGAGAAATCACTCATTTATGCCAGCAGTGTTACCGAACTAATTAACTTGGCATGTTCTTAAAAAGTTCTACGAATCAATTTGGCACCCCAGATGGGACACTCTCTGCTCGGCTGCAGGACCCGCTGAGAACAGGGCTCCCTAGGGCCTTGGGGAATTTTCCCGGAGGGACCCCTCGACTCACGTGGATCACTGTGGGATCAGCCAAGGACCATCTTTAAGAAAGTATTCTTTTGTAAATACTGTTTTGTTTTGGTTAACATTCCGTAAGTCGTAGGAGACGTCCTGCGCGGGAGTCTGTTTGAAGTTTGGATTTTGGTGGGTTAACCTTTTGTTTGGAGCCTTCCGTAAATCGAGATATAGAAATCTCGTAGGTAAAGGCGTATACCCAGCTGCTAGCGCTCGATTGGTATACATTTGGATTTGTTTCTGTTTGTGACTTGCTGGTATTTGACCTAGTTTTGTGGATTATCACAGTAACGATTTTGGTGTTGATGATATAATATGGTTAAGGCTGCACTGTATGTTGTGATTGTGTCCTTAATAGTTGTTTGTCTAATTGGATTTTGTTTGTGTTTTAGGTATTGTAGTTGTGTGGAGTGTGTTTGTGGGATCCCGTGTGTGTGTGTGTAAAATTAATAATGGGATATCAACAGAGCGAAGTAATGTATGCAGATATGTTTTTCACATTAAGAAACCAGCAGGAGTGGCAGAAGGAATGTGGAAGTAAGAGAGCTCTGCCAGATCCCTTAATTTTAGCTTTGGAAAGGGACAGGAGCAATTAGAGAAAGGTCACATTAAACCGACCACAAGCCCTTGGAATACCCCAATTTTTACAATTCCAAAGAGAAGTGGCAAATGGTGCCTGTTGCATGATCTGAGGAAAATTAATGAGGTCATGGAGGATATGGGGGCGTTACAGCCTGGATTACCCTCCCCAAATATGATTCCGAAAAATTGGGACATTTTAATTATCGATTTAAAAGATTGCTTTTTTACCATTCCCCTGCATCCAGAAGATTATCAGAAATTTGCTTTTTCTCTACTGAGTGTAAACAAAAGTGAACCTATGAAAGGTACCACTGGGTAGTGTTACCGCAGGGCATGAAAAATTCACCAACCATGTGCCAGGTTTACATGGCCTGGGCACTTACTCCAGTACGTGAAGCGCATCCAGACTTGCTTATTTATCATTACATGGATGACATTTTGATAGCCGGAAAACAGCTGAATGGAGACCAATTGATTGTTGAATTACAAAATGTGTTGCAGTCAAACGGGCTACAATTGGCCCCTGAAAAAATACAAAAAACAGAAGTATGGAAGTATCTTGGCTGGGAAATCGACAAAGCAGTTATTTGACTTCAAAAGGTGGAACTCCGGATGGAGATCCACACCTTGAATGATGTACAAAAATTGTTAGGAGATTTAAACTGGGTGAGGACCTATGTGGTATTACCAATGAGGAGTTGGCACCTCTGATGAGGTTACTCAGGGGAGGAGGTGGTGCAAACGCACCCCGGACATTGACAAATGAGGCCAAAGAGGCTTTACAGCAGATTAGTGTAAAAGTTAATAAAGCCTACACCCATTGCTGGAACCCTGATTATGGGATAGGTTTAGCAATAATCAATAGTGAGCAGCACCCTTTTGCTGTAATACTGCAATGGATTCCTGGAAGAGATCCCTTGTGGTTATTAGAGTGGGTGGTTTTATCGGCACAGTCAAAGCGGACCGTTACAACACGAATGGAGGCGCTAGCACAATTAATCATGAGGGGGCGAAATCGAATTGTTGAAATAGCAGGGAAAGAACCATCTTTTATCATAACACCTTTAGTGGCAGAATATTTAGCTTGGGCTTTGTGCCAGTGTATTTTATTGCAAGTGGCGTTGCTGGATTATTCAGGTGAAGTAAAGGTGCACTATCCACCACACAAGTTTTTTAGTGTACTACATTCCTGTCAAATAGAAGAGTGACCTAGACGCTCTGCACGTCCGGTAGACGGTGCTACAGTCTTTACAGATGCAGGAGGAAGATCTCAAAAGGCTGCCATCACGTGGCAGGCCAATGGGCAATGGCATGATGTAGTTTTAACAGACTGTCAAGGCTCCACACAACATTTGGAGTTGCAAGCCGTGGTAGAAGTGTTTGCTAGATGGAAGACAACACCAGTCAATGCTGTTTGTGATTCACTGTATGTAGTAGGAGTTGTATCAAGTATAGAATGAGCATTGCTGAAAGAGAGAAACGATGAGGTATTGTACAAACTATTTTGGAGGTTGTGGCTATTGCTGTCAGAAAGACAATGTGAATATTTTATCACCCATATTCGGAGTCACACAGGAATAATTGAAGGCTTAGCGGAAGGCAACCGGAGAGCCGACAAGCTGGTAGTGCCGCTATGGGCGGCTCCCTCAACGGACCGGTTCGCGCAAGCCAGACGGTCTCATGACTTTTTCCACCAGTCAGCCAAAGTACTGTGCTGCCAATTCGGGCTGTCTGAATCAGATGCCTGAGGCATTGTCCAGTCGTGCCCCGATTGTCAACAGTATACTGGAGGCTTGGCTCCTGGAGTCAATCCTCGTGGTACTGGACCTTTAGAAATTTGGCAAATGGATGTTATGCATGTCCCAGAATTCGGTAAACAAAAATATGTGCATGTCTGCCTGGATTGTTTTTCTCTTGCAGTTTGGGCTACAGCTCAGACTGGCAAATCTAGCAAACATGTGCAGCGTCACATGCGTCACAAGGCTATAGCGGCCCTTGGCGTGCCTCGAGAAATCAAAACTGACAATGGCCTTGGCTTTGTAGCTCATTCCATGCAAGCGTTTTTCCAGCTCTGGGGCATTACTCACATGACGGGTACGCCCCATTCACCTACTGGTCAGGCTATGGTCAAACGTATGAATCAGACATTGAAGCGTTTGCTTCAAAAACAAAAAGGGGGAGAAAGTGCTATATCACCAACAGATAGATTAAACAAAGTCCTATATGTGTTAAATTTCTTACGATTGCCACAAGATAGCTTGGTGCCACCAATGGTAAAACACAGGGCTGGTCTACAAGGAGGGTTGGAAGAAGTTAAGAGCAGACAATGTAAGGTAATGATTAAAAACAGGATAACAGGGGCCTGGGAAGGACCATTTAAGTTAATCACATGGGGAAGAGGATATGCATGTGTTGTTACAGATACAGGAACCAGATGGACACCAGCCAAGTGGGTAAAGCCATGGCAAGAAAAGTTGCATGACCCACCCGAAAACAGCCCAGCACCTAAGGACTCCGTGCCATAACTGTGGAACTTGGGAGCCTTGGGGTTTGTGTGTTTGCGAGTATTGTGGAGTCAGATGGTATTGTCGAAGTTCTAGGGCACGCGCAGGGTAGAAAGTTATCAGTCACAATGGTTCAAGGGATATGTGTCAAATGACATATTGTTTAAGTTAGAGCTCCATATTACTTGTCAACGAGGATACAACTGAGGCCCGATTGTAATGATCAGGTACAATTTTGGGATGTGCCATCTTGAGTTATTGCCTCCTTGTTTGCACCTGGAGTAGCTGCAGCAAAAGCATTAGAAGACATGACTGAGTTAGGGTGTTGGGCTGCAAAGCAGATAAATTTAACGTCAGAAGTACTTACACAAATGCTTAATGATGTAGATAGCACAAGACACGCTGTTTTGCAAAATAGAGCTGCAATTGATTTTTGCTTTTAGCACAGGGTCACAGGTGTGAGGATTTTGAAGGGATGTGTTGTATGAGTTTGATCATTCGAAGTCAATTCATGAAGTCTCAAGGAGATAAAAGACAACATGAACAAACTAATGGTGGTCAATTCAGGTTTAGATAAGTGGTTAAGGGGTTGGGGCATAATGGGATGGCTTTTAGATCTTTGTAAACAAGGCATTGTAATTTTAAGTATAACTGTGATTGTATTGTTAATTGTTCCCTGTATCTTAAAGGGAGTGTCTAACATGATTACTAATTCCTTGAAGAAAGTTTGGCTGGTTCAAAGAGAAAAAGGGGGAATTGTGGGGTTGTATTTGGAGGACAGTGGACATGTGATGAGCCAGCCATATGAGGGCCTCTTCTAAGCATGCAGCTGCATACCAAGAAGAAGATAAGAGGATGTGAACCAGCCATCAGAGAGCTTCTTCTAAACACGTAGCTACATACCAAGAAGAAGATAAGAGGAAGAAAACATCTGCAGTCGGATACATGGGAAGAACACCAGGAATTAGGTGATCCAATAAGGACACTTACCAAGACGTGTGATTGCCTCATGCAAGAGGGCTTTTACCAATCAAAAGGCGCGTGACCACATGTAGAGATAGAAAACTCTGTATATAAAGGGATCGTGGGAACAATAAAGTGGCTTCTGCTTGATTCACATTGAATCGTGTAGGGTCCATTGTCATCTCTCCTCATTATAATGTATATGTATGAGATGAATGTTTATAAGCAAGAAACCTGTAAGAACCAGGATGCACATTAGGCGGAGCTATTCCCAGTGCATCCAATGCTGTAATAAATAATGCCTGCTTCTTAATGTTACATTGGTGTTAAGGAGTTTTATTCTCCCAACTTTTGGTGACAACAGTAAAGAACTTCTTCCTTATAGCTAACCTGAACTTCCCCTGTTTAAGTTTAATCCCATTACCCCTTGTCCTACCGCTGCACTCCCTGATGAAGAGTCCCTCTCCAGCATCCTTGTAGGCCCCCTTCAGATATTGGAAGGCTGCTATGAGGTCTCCATGCAGCCTTCTCTTCTCCAGGCTGAATGGCCCCAACTTTCTTAGCCTGTCTTCATATGGGAGGTGCTCCAGCCCCCTTATCATCCTCATGGCCCTCCTCTGGACTTGCTCCAACAGCTCCATGTCCTTCTTATGTTGAGAACACCAGAACTGCACATAGTACTCCAAGTGGGGTCTCACGAGAGCAGAGTAGAGGGGCAGGATCACCTCCTTTGACCTGCTGGTGTCGTGGTTTGAGCCCAGCCGGTAACTCAGAACCACAGAGCCGCTCGCTGACTCCCCCCCTTCTTCCTCCCCCTGCTCCCGGAGGGATGGGGAGGAGAATGGGAAGAATGTAACTCCCACGGGTTGAGATAAGAGCAGTCCCGCAACTAAGGTATAATACAAAACCACTACTGCTACCACCAATGATAATAATGATTAGTGAAATAACAAGGGGAGAGGATACAATTGCTCACCACCCGCCGACCGATACCCAGCCCCACCTGAGCAGTGATCTGGGCCTTCCGGGTAACTCCCCCAGGTTTATATACTGGGCATGATGTGCTGTGGTATGGAATACCCCTTTGGCTAGTTTGGGTCAGGTGTCCTGTCTCTGTTTCCTCCCGGCTTCCCCTCCTCCCTGGAAAAGCATGAGACTGAGAAAGTCCTTGGTTGGAATACACATTACTTAGCAACAACTAAAAACATCGGTGTTATCAGCGTTGTTCCCAGGCTGAAAGTTAAAAAACACAGCACTGCACCAGCTACTAAGCAGGAGAAAAATGACTGCTATAGCTGAACCCAGGACAGCTGGTCACACTCCTTTTGATGCAGCCCAGAATACAGTTGACTTTCTGGGCTGTGAGCGCACACTGCCGGCTCATGTTCAGTTTCTCATTGACCAACACCCCCAAGTCCTTCTCCACAGGGCTGCTCTGAATCCCTTCTCTCCCCAACCTGTAGCTGTGCCTGGGATCACCCTGACCCAGGTGTAGGACCTTACACTTGGCTTTGTTGAACTTCATGAGGTTGGCATTGGCCCACCTCTCAAGTGTGTCAAGGTCCCTCTGGATGGCATCCCTTCCCTCCAGTGTGTCAACTGCACCACATAGATTAGCATCATCGGCAAACTTGCTGAGGGTACACTCAACCCCACTGTCCATGTCGCCAACAAAGATGTTGAATACGATCGGTCCCAACACTGGCCCCTGAGGGACACCACTCATTACCCATCTCCAGCTGGACGTCGAGCCTTTGACTGCAACTCTATGTGTGTGGCCATCCAGCCAATTCTTTATCCAGGAAAATAGGTGTGCAGCTGTTCTCTGACCTTCATATTTGGCCGCACCAGGGCACCTGGCCAACGCTCTCGGTGCAGACAACAGTGAGATCATGAGAAACTGCACAGCCCCACGAGTAAACATTTACAGATCTGGCATAAAGCCGGTTGTTTTTCTAAGGGTATAAAAGCATGACTCTTGTAGCCAAATCCAAAGCCTCACCTATGGGTGGATGCACTGCGTAGGAACTTTCCCAATGGCCTGAGACTCCTGGCATCAGCTGCAACAGTCTTTCCAGCTTGAAGTGTGGGCCTGGATTGATGATTTGGTGGTGATTGGTGATGTATTTCTTCTTAATCTCTGTTCTCTCTATACAGTAATGATTTGATGCATTGCAAATTTTCCTCTGTACTTATTTATATCTGATTTGATTTATTGTACTTATTCACTGTATAGAGAAATATACCTGATTCACATTAGTGTGCTTGTTTGCTTTAATGTGCTTATTCGCTTTAGTGTGCTTGTTTAATAAACTGTGCATGTTATACAGCTACTGTGTGGTCATTTTGTTGCATACCGTGCCTGTCAGCAGAACACTCCAGATAGCTTATTATAACTCAACATCAAAGGCATGAGGAATTGTTGTTGGCCCAGTGGTCATGATGCTGTAGCTGGTCACATCAAATATACTTACTACCCCATTGTGTTGTCTTTGACTCCCTAGTCTTGATGGTCTGTCATATACAGCTGCCCTGCAAAGGTTTTGGTTCAAAAATTTTTGGTGTTGGTTCAAAGCTATGACTTTACATCACTGGCCCATAGTTGGTGTGCTATCCTAGGATATGCTAAAACTGGTTTTAGCTGTCTTCAGATGTGGGTGAAGGAGGCCATGGCTTTCACTTCTAAAAGTGTGCTTTATGAACCATATTATGGAACAGCCAGGAGCCAGTACATATTCCATCACTGCTGCTAAATCTGGGTCACTGTGCAGTAAAGCTACATAAAATGTGCAAACCAGAGGCAGAATAATCAAGTAGAATTTGTATTTAATTGCCCACTGCTAAGGGATACTCTCCCCTAGATAAAACATGTAAACATAATTAAAAATAGACTCCAAAATCCAACAAGATATCTCCATAAGATTAACTCACTCTTGTTCATTTGTGTTTTAGTCCAACATGAGATATATGCCTTTCTGGTAGATTAAATAATCTAACTGCAGCACATAGTCTAGAGAGATGTTCCCATTTAGGCAAGGGATAATGAAGCTTATTTGGGATGTGGAAGCTCAATCTCAGCTCAAACTCATTCTGATGGGGGCTTTTGAGGATATTTCTCCCCATTTCTCAAGGAAGTATTCTTACCGCCAGGATAAACTGGAGACTTCACCCTCTTTCAAAGAGTCTTCTCTGAGAAGACTGTTGGCTTCAAGTGGAGAGAGGTATTCTCTGTTCAGCTTGAATTTATTTTCTGTTTCTCCCATATTACACCTTTAAGCATCCTCCAGTCTCAGCTGTTAGTCCCATGGAGATACGTAAGTTATCTATATAATCATTGGCACTTAGTTCCTCTGAATCACATTTGGAAGACATGTACTTTCTCTTCTAATTGTATGGGAGATATCTGTACTAGTGACAGACGCAAGAATTAGAAAACTATACTAAAATGAATGCCCTGGTTCAAATACGAAACCACTTCCACTGAAGTTTTCTTAAGTGAGAAACAGATTATCTCTGGAAAAAATGGCAGCAAGATTGTTTTTTAGAGTTAAAAGACAATTTATACAGAATAATACCTCAAACTACAAATTATACCACTTATTTAAATAAGAGCATTGTGCAAGCAGATTGCTAAGGAAAACAGTGCAAAGGAAAATCACTAATAAGCTGTATCTGACATTCATTGTATTCAGGTCTTGATTTTAATATCTGAATGTAGGATTCAGAATATGCATGCATTGTAAAAATATTTGTATTTATCATATGTTTGTATGAGGGACGGCAAAAGCCCAAAGCAGCATATTTTTACATGTAATACTATTTGCTGCTACATGAACATTATTTGTAAATTAATCATGCAACCTACAAGGACTTACTAAAAACAAACAAACAAACCAACCACCCTGCTTTAAACTAAACTAGATTAACTAGGTTTTGAAATAAAGAACTGAGGCATGTTTTCTGAACACATAATTTGGCAGCTGGTGCTCAAAATTGAGATGTTACTGGCTTCTATGAAACACTTTTAGAGCTATCAAGAGTGGTGCTGTAGAAAGAGTGACTGATGTTCTGCCAATAGAAACCTCTAAAGGAGGTTGAAAAACACAGCAAGAGTTGCTTCTGAAGCTGGAGATAGGAAAGTATTATGTTTTATTTTGCCCTCTAATATAAGCCCCAAAGCATTGTTTCACTTAACTGGGTCTGCTACCTGAACCGAGTTCAACTCGGTCTCTTGGCACAAATGCAGGGATGAAGAATCCATTCAGCTTGTTGCTTTAAAATTTCCTTGTTTATTGCTGGAGTAGAGCACAAGGTCTTCATAGCTGCAGGTTTTGACTTCTATTTTATTGCATACTGAGGGGATGTAGAACCAGCTGTGCACTGCTTATTCATACCAGGGAACTGCTACTTGCTCAGTATCCTCACTGATAACAAGAGGACTGCTTCGATTGTAGCTGTTCACAGCTATGAGAAACCATGTCTGAATCCTTAAAGACACACAAGGGCGCTGCTGTGATCAATGGTAGATGGGAAAATTGCTTGCTTACTTTGGAAAAGCTTTTGTTTTGACTGTCCATGCAAAATTCCCTTGTCACAGGATCACGGAACCACAGAATTGTTAAGGCTGGAAGGGACCTCTCACCACCTAATCCAACCTCCCTGACAAAGCAGGGCCACCTAGAGCAGGTTACGCAAGAACACATCCAGGTGGGTTTTGAATGTCTCCAGAGAGGGACACTCCACAACCCTCCTGGGCAGCCTGTTCCAGTGCGCTGCCACCCTCAACGTAAAGTTCTTCCTCATGTTGAGGTGAAACTTCCTGTGTTTTAGTTTATGGCTATTGCTCCTTGTCCTGTCGCTGGGCACCACTGAAAAGAGTCTGGCACCATCCTCTTGGCACCTGCCTTTGAGATATTTATATGCATTAATGAGATCCCCTCTCAGTCTTCTCTAGACTAAACAGGTCCAGCTCCTGAAATCTCTCCTCATAAGAGAGATGCTTCAGACCCCTGATCATCTTTGTGGCCCTCCACTGGACCCTTTCCAATAGCTCCTTGTCTTTCTTGTACCTAGGAGCCCAGAACTGGACACGGAACTCCAGATGTGGCCTCACCAGGGTTGAATAGAGGGGGAGGATCACCTCCCTTGACCTGCTGGCCACACTCTTCCCAATGTACCCCAGGATACTATTGGCCCTCCTGGCCACAAGGGCACACTGCTGGCTCATACTCAACTTATCCACCAGTACTCCCATGTCCTTCTCAGGTGAACTCAGCCCCCAACCTGTACTGGTACTTGGAGTTCTTCCTCCCCAGGTGCAGTACCCTACACTTGCCCTTGTTGAACCTCATTAGGTTTCTCTCCACCCAATTCTCCAGCCTATCAAGGTCCCATTGAATGGCAGCACAGCCTTCAGGTGTATCAGCCACTCCCCCCAGCTTCATATCATCAGCAAACTTGCTGAGGGTAGTCTCTATCCCTTCATCCAGGCCATTGATAAGCATGTTGAATAACACTGGACCCAGTATTGATCCCTGGGGAACACCACCGACTGTAGGCCTCCAACTGGATTCTACTCCGCTGATCACAACCCTCTGAACTCTGCCATTCAGCCAGTTCTCAATCCACCTCACTGTCCATTCATCTAACCCACACTTCCTAAGCTTAAGGGAGACAGTGTCAAAAGCCTTGCTCTCCCCTCATCAACCCATCCCACCATGTCACTCCAGCACTTAAATCATATACTGGTAAATATTATGCAAGACATCAAAGAGGATCATGAAAGGCAATTGTTTAAACCACAACACCATTATAGTAATGTCAATTCTCATTTTCAGTTTAACAGGACTATATAGTAAACCACATTGGACTTCTGAGCCATAACTTGAGTTGTAT
The DNA here is from genome assembly GCF_004027225.2 of Strigops habroptila. Lineage (NCBI taxonomy): Eukaryota > Metazoa > Chordata > Aves > Psittaciformes > Psittacidae > Strigops > Strigops habroptila. Next base: position 4,464,675 of record NC_044301.2, on the reverse strand, counting down.
TTTCTGATGAAAAATTATATAATGTGATACAGCCAGTCTTTAATTTTTCTACTAAAAATTTATACTATAACAATCCCCACCCCAAAACCAACTAAACAAAAAGCACAAGGGACAAGGAAAAGATATAAAAATGAGGGAATTTCTGAATTAAAGAGGCATGGGATCACTGACTGCCTGTGAGTGGATTAAAGCTGGGATACACTTTTTGTGTGTCACTAAATTGGAGAGGAATAGATTTGATGGATGGACCACTTGGTGGATAAGGAATTAGCTGGGTGGTCGCATTCAAAGAGTTGTGGTCAATGGGACAATGTCTAAGTGGAGATCAGTGATGAGTAGCCTTCCTCAGGGATTGATATTGGGACCGGCACTGTTCAACATCTTTGTCATCAACATGGACAGTGGGATTGAGTGCACCCTCAGCAAGTTTGCTGATGACACCAAGTTGTGTGGTGTGGTCAACATGCTGGAGTGAAGGGATGCTATCCAGAGGAACCTTGACAGGCTGCAGAGGTGGGCCAGTGCAAAACCCATGAAGTTCAACAAGGCCAAGTGCAAGGTCCTGCACCTGAGTCAGGGCAATCCTAATCACAAATACAGGCTGGACAAAGAACGGATTGAGAGCAGTCCTGAGGAGAAGGACTTAGGGGCGTTGGTTGACAAAAAGCTCAGTGTGACCAAGCAGCGTGTGCTTGCAGCCCGGGAAGCCAACTGTATGCTGGGCCACATCAAAAGGAGTGTGGCCACCAGTTCGAAGGAGGAGATTCTCCCCCTCTACTCCGCTCTCATGAGACCTCCCCTGGAGTACTGCATTCAGCTCTGGGGCCCCAACACAAGAGGGATGTGGACCTGCTCCAGCAAGTCCATAGAAGGGCCATGAAGATGATCTGAGGGGTGGAGTACTTCTATGAAGACAAGCTGAGACAGTTGGGCTTGTTCAGCCTGGAGAAGAGAAGGCTCCAGGAAAACCTTAGAGCAAGCTTCCAGTACCTAAAGGGGGCCTACAAGAAAGCTGGAGAGGGACTTTTCATAAGGGCATGTAGTGACAGGAGAAGAGGGAATGGCTTAATTTCTCTATCCTGTTCCCCCCTTCCCACTTTTTATTTACTTTGTCAACTCCATGAAATCTTCTTTCCCTTTATTCCTTGCTGTCTATGCAAAATGCCCATCAGCTAACACAACTTCACCATGCTCAGGAGGCCCCTGTAGTTGAAATCTACAGAGAAAATACAAAGTAAATATTACAGGCAGGAGGCCCGAAGGTATCTTTCCAAACTGTACACTCTGAGGTGAAAGCAACGCTGTCATCAGTAAGGCAGCAGCAAGAACTGTGACAGTGTTTTTGGTGCTCCACCAGCTACAGACCCTTGCTTTTGTTTCCCTGGTAAACTGCTTGATTTTAAAATGGCAGTTTTTGCAAGAAAAGAAGGAATGTACCTGCTTTGAGACTGTATTCATAGAATCAAAGAATAGTTATGGTTGGAAAGGACCTTAAGGTCATCTAGTTCCAACCCCCCTGCCATGGGCAGGGACACCTCCCACTAGACCATGTCGCCCAAGGCCCTGTCCAACCTGGCCTTGGACACTGCCAGGGATGGAGTATTCACAACTTCCTTGTGCAACCTGTATTGGTCAGGACCTCCATGATAAATGATGTTTATACATCATTTTCATTTAAATCTTTATGTAAGATTTACATGCCTCCTTCATATTGCAAATTCCTCATCTTTTCCAGGCAGCTGCTCATCTCTTTGTTTTGATGCAACATTGACAGCCTTGTCATCTACAAATGTTTATCTTTCAAGTAACTGTGAGTAAGGAGGAAGAAAGGCAAAAATAAATAGCTAATATTTTAGTGTGAGTGCTTGTAAAATGTTCCACTGTGGGGTTTTAGTTTTTTGTTCTTGTTTCTTTTTTCCTTATGAGGTATCGGCTGCACTTGAAATTGCTGCTGAGATGAATGGAAGCTAATAGGAGAAATTCCTGAAGTTTTTTTTCTAACCAGATCACACTGGATCTTATTAATAAAAGTGACTACTATTATCAGAACTGTCTGTGGCTAAGTAGTTTTGTTATTGAGAAGCGATTAAATTGCCTAAGGAAAAAAATAACACCTGGCTTACTAAGATTTAAATTAAGGTCCTTTTTCCCTCCAATCAATCTATCCTGATTTTTTTTTATATTATTTTTATTTATCTATCAATTTATCTTTATTCTTATTTATTTAATTTCAGGCACATTGTTTATTTCATAACATGAGTCCCTGTTGAACTCTGTATTTCACACTATATTGCAAGGAACACTGACATCAGTCTCCTCCATTTAAATGGTGGGAAAACTGAGGCACAGGGAGAGAAGATGTAACTAGGAGCAATTGTAAAGTATGAGTTGGCATAAAAGTGAAGTTCAAACTATGCCGAAGAAAGAAAACAAGTAGTGTAAAAATATCACTTTGTGCAATGGGCTGCAACAGTTATATTTTTAAATAATGGGAAAATTATCATCTTTTTTAAAAGAATATTTGCATTTTGTCAGGAGAAAGAAAAGAAGTGATTTTCACATGGTTCTTGTAGCTTAACAAATCATCTTGGTTATCTTTATTGGCAGATTTTCTAGACTTGGGATAATATGCTTAGCACAATTGACTTTAGAGAAAGCCTGAACTCTTCCAAGCTTGAACTCTTCCCTTCCTTCACTTCAGAAAAGACAGTATTCCAAAGAAATAGATCATAAAGTATATTCTTCCTGATTTAGACCCTGACTTGGCACTTCAACTGAGTTATTAAATACTTTTGACTCTATCACATGCTTAAGTGTTTTGCTGACTTGAGATCTTAATGAGGCTCCCTGCAATGGTTCCTTTTTGGTCTCTGGTGGAAGTTCTGTCTGAAGCTTTAGAACAGGGGAATAGGCAGCTCCAAATTTCCATTCTGTTTTTCAGCTAGTTTTTCCAACTTGAGAATATCCTTCCCCAGTGCAGGCTTGATTGCTTGATTACAACACTAAGAGCACTGATGGCACTCCACAAAGAATGCTTCATAATTAGCCCTACTGATAAGTGAGACATTAAAATAATACTTAATGGACACAGTGCAACAATGTTAATGGGTCAAATTCTTTTCTTGCCTTCACAGTGCAGCTGAGAAACATTTATTCCTTTTATTTCTCTTCAAACTGGTAACTGCCAATGTTAAACTCAAGGCATCTTCTAGTAAAAAAACCCCAAACCTATCTTAATTAAGCACAAAATACTTCCCCTAACTTACAAACTTTACAGACCAAGTCCCCACCTCCCATAGCAACAAGTATCAGTTGTAACAGCTTCTATCATTGACTTCTTACTGTCACCCTGAGGGGACAGATGAGCATTGTGGTGCACTGTGGAGGAGGTGAAATTCAGGTCCCACAGGAATGACCTGAGAATCTCACTGAAAAACTTTGGTGGTCCTATCCCTGATTAACCAAGATGTTTACATATGAGAGGAACTCACTTGACCCCAATTTTTCACTTACAGAGGAAAGGTCACTCAAATAACAGGGTTGTAATGCATTCAGGATTTGATTGAGTAAACCCAGAAACTTTTATTTGACCCAGACAAAGACTGCAAGTGCAGTCTTCAAGACTATAAGGAGACTTCAAGGCTTCAAGACTATAAAGAGTCAACTTTGGAAATAAAATTATCTATATTTGGGCTTTCAAAATGGTCTGGGTTCTCCAAATCAGGTGTAAGCTACCTGTGGGTGTTGGTAATGCAGAAAGTTTTTAAGCCTATTGTGGCACTTTGTATCTCTTTTACTTTCTACCCCCCTACTTCTCCCTTTTGCCACTTTCTTTCACTCACCATTGACAATGCATGCATATGTAACTAAAGAAATTCTGTTCTTAATGACTTACAGTTGTATGAGTTGTCACTCTTGTCAGTGGCATGGCTGCTGTTTCCGCAAACTAAACACATTTGACTGCTAATTTCCCATTGAAAGACATTGGAAGGTTCCTTAAATTAATGGCATAAGACAATTTTACAAACTGGCAGGCTCTGGTGTGAAAATTAGTGTGTAGCCTTTGCAGAGGCTAAGTACAGGAGGATGGAATAGCAGTGAGCAGCCTGCATACTCATAAAGCTCCTCAGCAAGGGGGGGGGGAAGAAAAAAATTGTCTATATTTCAGAGTTGGAAACTGCAAGAAAGAGAAGAAAAATATCAGAGTACATGTAAGGAGGGAGAAGGGGAAAGCAGGCTTGTTGTTACTAAGAGGAAATTGCAGGACTTTTCAGGCAGAAAACTATTTTACTCTGAGAAATTGACAGCTTTATTAAAGACCTGCTGTTAGCATCTTGCTCCAGTATAGTATGTGTTGAGGTCTGAGTAATGTTTGTGGGAAATTGCAGGGATTTTTAAAACAGTAAGTCACAGCACACAACTTGAGTTACTTAAGAAGTAAAACTACCAGAGGAAGAAATTCTAAAAACCATGGAAGTTTAGTCTTTTCTTCCATCCGTGTTGTGTTAGATGGGTCTAACACTGTGGAACTGGTCCGTAGTGGACCACCCCGATCATCTAGAATGAGTGTGTATGGCAAAGGGCCAGCAAGGCCGCTCCTCCTGGCGCAGACTGGCCCCCTGCATTAGAACGAGTGTGCGTGGGAAAAAAGAGCCAGCAAGGCCACTCCTCCTGACACAGGTTGGCCGCCTGCGACAGGATGAGTCTGCACTTTTGGCATATAAAAAGCCTGGGGTTCAAGAGAGATTGAGAAGGAGGCGGATCCAACTACCTTTTATGGTCGACATTACCTCCGCAGGGATGCCCGCTAAAAGTAGTGCCTGCCACCCCATCTCTTCACGATGCACCTCGGAGCTGGCCTCTTGGTCATTGTATAAGTGTGTGGGTCAGTAAGAATCTGTGCCTAACCTAGTTTTTGGTAGCCTTTAGGTATCTCTCTTTCTAGCTGGTTATATCTCTGGATTTTATATCTATCCTGGATCTTGTAATAAACTTTCTAGCAGTTTGGGGGGTGGGTGTGTGTGTGGCTTACATCCTTCTCCACCCTGAATCCTTTGATCCCTGGAACACATGTAAATCAAGAGTAATTCAGATGAAGCCAGGGTAAAACAAGGCAATGTGAGAAGAATTTGCCCTATTTCTTTCAAGTAAAAAAAGAATAGTCCTGATCAGTCATTTCCTCAGGAACATGCACTTCAGACATGCAGGCAGACATTATGGTTGTAATCTGAAAAGGTTCTGAAATAGTGACTGTCCTTAACACAGCGTGCTGCATGAAGTAATGAATGTCCTCAGCCATATCCAGATTCTTCTAATTTTCTCTAGAAATCTCTGATAATATTTTCTAGAGGTAAACGGTAAGAAAAAAAAGCTTCTCTGCTTTAGTGTTTTTCTACTATCAAGATCCTTGATGAAAGGATTCAAACCACAATATATTCCATTTTATTTTATTCCATTCCCTATACCAGCTGTTAAAAACTACACCAAGAGCAATGGGTGGTGGGACTTTCAAACACTGGGATACACATTAATCAAAAGCCACCTGGTTGCTCAACAGTAGGGGATCTGCCAACAGGGCTGGCCCAGCCCAATCAGAACATTTACGTACTGTAGAGGAGCATGAAGTTCCTGTGGTGCACATAAAGAATTTGTTGGGGAAGACAGTCTGGGTTATTCCTGCTTCAGGTAAAGGGAAACCCACTCGTGGGGTTGCTTTTGCTCAGGGACCTGGATATACTTGGTGGGTAATGCGGGAAGATGGGGAAGTCCGATGTGTACCTCAAGGGGATTTAATTTTGGGGGGAAACAGCCAATGAACTCAGTTTTATGATGTTGCCTGCTCTATAACACTTTTATAGCCCATCAGCTAGATGCCCGTCTCCACCACTCTGGGCTTTGAAGAGAAGATAGGTGCTGTCATGATCATCAGCAGAGAATAAAGTCATGGGAAAGCCAGCAGCAGCAGCAGAACTGTCCTCAGGTCACCATTGACTGACCCTGACTTCCCTCCGATCATCACCTCAACAAAGAATGAACTTTGAGGAAACCAGACGAGCTCAGCAGTGACCAGACAAGTTCAGCAGTGTTGTCAGCAGGCAACAACCCAACACTAGACACCATCTCTCCTGCCCTGAAAGACTGTTACAAGAGATGGAACCTGACATCATGGACTGGATGAATTCAGCAACTTTATAGGGATTGGTCCCTGGACTAAAGAATGATATCTGTTGCCTTGTGTGTGTCTATATATATATGAGACAAAAAGTGATGGTCTATCGAAAAATGTGGGATCTGAGCATGACGTGAATGGTATGGAATAAAGGGTGGATACTGTCCCGGGTTCAGCTGTAGCAGTTATTTTTCTCTGTCCTAGTAGCTGGTGCAGTGCTGTGTTTTGGCTTCAGCCTGAGAACAGTCATAATAATGATAGGGAACAACAACAAAAAAGAGAATGAAAAACTCAGAAAACACAACTGATGTGCAATACAATTGCTCACCACCTGCTGACCCATGCCCAGCCCATCCCTGAGCAGTGATCAGTCTCTTATGGGTAACTCCTCCTGTTTATATACTGGGCATGACATGCTGTGGTATGGAATACCCCTTTGGCTAGTTTGGGTCAGGTGTCCTGTCTCTGCTTCCTCCCAGCTTCCCGTGCCCCTCTTCACTGGCAGAGCATGAGAGACTGAAAAGTCCTTGATCGGAGTAAGCATTACTTAGCAACAACTACAAACATCAGTGTGTCATCAGCACTGTTCTCAGACTGAAGCCAAAACACAGCACTGCACCAACTACTAGGAAGAAAATTAACTCTATCCCAGCTGAAACCAGGACAGTATACTCTCATATTTTCCAACCCAAACTGCACCCTCAGGGTGAGATTGCTCTGTTTTAGGTCTTTGTTTTGCTTTTTTGAGAAGGAAACAATTATTGAATCTAGTGGTTCTTCCCATGGACATCAGACATGAGCTTTTGTAGGTCCCAAAGTCTTTGTCTTAAGAAGTGCCTGCCAAACTACTTTCTCAGCCAAGCAAAATATTGTTTTTCCTTGAATAAGTATTTTAGATTTGTGTCTTATGTATTTATTAAATGAAAACACCAGTGGAAAAATACTGTCTCCTCCACCACCAGTGTACAGCACACAGGAACACTGAATGCAGCAGGGTTTTTTAGGTCAGAGTCCTGCCTGGTTCAGTGGTGTATAGCCTACTCTTTAACAATGGCATCATCAATGCAGACACACAAACGCCATTCAGCTCTTCTGGGGGGACTTCAGCAATTCCTTCCCTGCTTCATGTTCAGATGTACTCTCTCAGCAAGTACCATCAGGAGAAATCCATCATTCAGAATACTCAAGTAACCATTTATAAGTTTTCAAATCTGTCTTCTCAGGTTCTTTTTTTTTGTTTGTTTTTGGTTTTGTTTTTGTTATTCCTATTGCATTAGCAGGAAATCTGTGCATATGCCAGCTTGAAAGACTGAAAAGAGACCTATCATGCTATCATGGATGGCTCGAGAAAGCCATATGCAACTTGAGAGCAACTGTCTCCCACCTTCAGCAATTTTTAAAGCTGTCAGTAACTCTTGTAAATTCTTAGTGCTTCCTTCCAGATATAAATTGAACCATATTAACCATGAATATAATGATTTGAGTTATCAGCCTCTAAACAAAAGATTTCCCAGAATCTGAAAGATTAAACCAGGGGAACCACCACTGCATATTTGCCTGGTTGCCATTTTTTTTTCCTTAAGTATTTGTCTTTGAGCACTGTCATCAACAGACTATTAGGCTAGATAGACCTTTGATCTGACACTGCAAGGTAGATCTTATCATCCTGAATTATTACTACTGACACTGATTTACAGCACTCTTGCTTTTATTATTTTATAAGTGTTGTCCCCAGGCATTATGCAAACATACAGCCACAGTTCTAGTGAATTTATACTCTCTGTGGAAGTGTCGAGAAAACAGACATGAGTTAATATTTTTATCACTTGATTACTGTTAATAAAACATAGAGGCCCAGCTACTACCATGCAAGGGAACTATATTTTTATTCACTACCTGAAGTTCACGGGATGGGAACCTAGCTGAGAGTTGATTCCCTCTCAAGACTGAGAGACATAACAAAGCATGTTTTTTGTCAAAGTGTATTCAGTAGAGTATATGTGTTTACATTCATCATGACTGTTTGTCAGAAAGAGGCGGGAAAACATAGGTGTGAAGCTGTTCCATGGCCTGGCCAACGCTCTTGGCGTGGACAACAGTGAGATCATGAGAAACTGCATGGCCCCATGAGTAAACAATTACAGATCTGGAATAAAGTGATTGTTTTTCTAAGGGTATAAAAGCAGGACCCTCTTGTAGCCAAATCTAAAGCCTCACCTATGGGTGGATGCACCACGTAGGAGTTTTCCCAGTTACTTGAGACTCCAGGCATCAGCTGCAATAGGGCTTCCCATCTTGAAGTGTGGGCCTGGATGGTGATTTGATGGTAATTGGTGATGTTTTTCTTCTTAATCACTGTTCTGTCTATGCAGTAATGATTTGATGCATTGCTAATTTTCCTCTGTACTTTACTTTTTTATATATATCTGATTTGCTTTATTGTACTTATTTACTATATATATAGACATATATACCCGATTCGTGTTAGTGTGCTTGTTTGCTTCAGTGTGCTTATTTGCTTTAGTGTGCTTGTTTAATAAACTGTGATTGTTATACAGCTAGTGTATGGTTGTTTTGTTGCATACCCTGCCTGTCAGCAGAACAATTTGGCATAGTCGGCAGGATACAAAACAAAATGGATTTTATTTTTTTAAGATAAAGAAAACTGTTGCTAAGACAGTAGAGCTGGATATTCCCGGCTGGGAATAATTACCTTATTGTATTTTGGCTGCTGAGTGGTCATGTCATGGTTTATGTGAGAACTGGGACTCCTGTTTTATGAAGGCAGAACCCCTTGATGTAGTGAAATGTTTACAAAAGGTTTAAGTGAATGCTATAGGGAGATGAGGGTGGATTCTGCTGGCTGCATATCAAAAGCAGCGTCAGCAGTGATAGCAAGTGTATAAGGATAAGATTGATTTGGAGAAGCAAGTATGTGAATTGCAGGGAAAAATAGTTATGTTGCAGTGCCAGAATTGACTATTAACAGATAAATTGGACACTTATCAAACAGTAGCAGAAAAATCGGCTGTTTGGGTAGCCCAATATAAATACTGAAAGCGAACAGGTTGAGTAAACAGGAAAAAAGTGCATGCAAGTGATCACAGAGACAGGAATAAATTGGGACCCTGAGAAATGGGAATGGAAGGTGTGGAATTCAACTGACTTAGTAGTTCAGAGGGTGAAGTGTTCGCTGGCATGATTTAGGGGCTTCAGGAATTATATTGGATTCAGAAGCTAGTAAAAATTTGTAATGTTAAGCTCCGACTCATTTGTTCAGGACGCCTTCTGAGGCACTAATGAGGAAACTAATTTATTAAGGCTGTAACAAAAACATACCCCATGGAAAAGGAATGGCTCAGTGCAGATCAACCTTGGTATACTTTACAGGATCGAGTTCAGCGTGTTAAGGAAGAAGGAATGAAGACTGCTGTTTTTATCAGAGATGCAGATGCTATGCAATTCAGAACAGGATTATTAAGACTGCACCACATGCATATAAAAGTATTATGACGACTTTATTGATAAATGAAACAGGACACCCCATTAAGGAGAAGTTATAGAAAAGATCCAGCAGTTAGGAGATTTGGGGGAATGGGGCCCCAAACAAAGCATGAGAGGCGATAACAGGAGGGGTGAGGTGAAAGAGAATAGACTCTCTCAGAAAGATATATTTACTGCCTTGTTGGAAGATGGGACAGACCAAGATAAGACTGACAGTGTTGTGGTTTGAGCCCAGCCGGTAACTCGGAACCACGCAGCCACTGGCTCACTCCCCCCACTTCTTCCTCCCCCCACTCCCGGAGGGATGGGGAGGAGAATGGGAAGAATGCAACTCCCACAGGTTGAGATAAGAGCAGTCCAGTAACTAAAGTACCATACAAAACTACTGCTGCTACCACCAATAATAATAATGATTAGTGAAATAACAAGGGGAGAGGATACAATTGCTCACCACCCGCCGACCGATACCCAGCCCCACCCGAGCAGCGATCTGGGCCTTCCGGGTAACTGCCCCCAGTTTATATACTGGGCATGATGTGCCGTGGTATGGAATACCCCTTTGGCTAGTTTGGGTCAGGTGTCCTGTCTCTGCTTCCTCCCGGCTTCCCCTCCTCCCTGGCAAAGCACGAGACTGAGAAAGTCCTTGGTCGGAGTAAACATTACTTAGCAACAACTAAAAACATCAGTGTTATCAGCATTGTTCCCAGGCTGAAAGTTAAAAAACACAGCACTGCACCAGCTACTAAGAAGGAGAAAAATGACTGCTATAGCTGAACCCAGGACAGACAGGATCCCTACTAATGAAATGTGGAGATTGTACAAGCAAAGTGGGTTGCATAAATCTTTGAAAAGGGTAAAAAATTCAAGCTCGAACAAAGGTGATGACATGACAGATGAAGCAATTTGACCTTCTGCTCCCCGCTTTGAGCCTCAACAGGATGGTACACTTACCAGTGGAGGGCCCCCCACTGGCGAGTCAACGGTTCCAGGGAACAAAAAGGAATGGTATCAGTACACCAATCTTTATCTCTTTATCTGTGGCCAGATATTAAAATGTTAAAACAATTGAGAGAACTAAAGATGGACTGAGATGAGGGCCAAGCTCCAGCACAAGGATGGCTGAGGACAGACCATCATTGAGAGAGCTTCAAATTTACTGGAAAAATAGATCTTGTCAAATGGTTAAGGCCCTCATTGATACTGGAGTGGAGGCCTCTTTAATTTATGGTAATCTTAAAAAATTTAAAGGGCAAAAGGTTTTAATTACAGGATTAGATGGCAAACAAATTGAAGCAGTACAGACAAAAATTTGAGATTAAAATTGGCACTCTGCCAAAATGAACTTATTCAGTGATGATTGTTCCTGTCCTTGAATATATAATTGGAATTGCCATTTTAAAAGGATTGATTTTATGCTTACCTGATGGTAAGTATCAGTTCAGAACCAGGACATATGTATCAGCTCGGCCAGTTTTAGTTGAGAAAGTTAAAATGTCACCAGTACAAATCCCATCTGCCACCAAGTTAATAACAATGAAACAGTATCGTATACCAGAGGACATGAAGACATTTCACAGACTATTAAAGATTTATTAGATATGGGAGTATTAAAACCAAGAATCACTGCCTTTAAAAATCCTATATGCCCTGTTAAGAAGAGTGATGGAACATGGCGCATGACAGTGAACTATAGGGAACTTAACAAGCACACCCCACCACTAACAGCTGTGGTACCAGACACAGTTACTTTAATTGAAAAAATACGATAGCACCCTGGAACTTGGTATGCAGTGATTGATATAGCTAATGCTTTTTTTACAATACCCATTGCGGAGGAACATTGGAATCAGTTCGCTTTTTCTTGGCAAGGTAGGCAGTATACGTTTACCCACTTACCTCAAGGGTGGCTCCATAGTCCCACCCTCTGCCACTGAATTGTGGCAGAACACTTGGATGAGTTGTCATTGCCAAAGACAGTATAAATGATACATTATATTTATGACATAATGATTCAGGGAGAAACTGAGCAAGAAGTACAAGAACAATTAGAATTAGCATTGTAGCATATGAAAAATAAAGGATGGGAAATTAATCCAGACGAAATTCAAGAACCTGCCCAAACCATAAAATTTTGAGGAATTCAGTGGTACTGTGGTCATCAGGAAATATTGCCCAGAAGGTTTTAGATTTTGTTACCCCATGAAGTAAAGTGGAAGCTCAACTACTTATTGGTTTGTTTGGCTTTTGGTGACAACACATCCCTCACTTGGGGCAAATATTTGCCCCATTATATAAAGTAATGTGAAAGAAATATGAATTTGAGTGAGGAAATGAGCAGCAGCAAGCATTTGAAACAGCTAAACAAGCAATTCAACAGGCTCTGGACCTCTGGCCAATACAGGCCAGAGAGGTGGAATTGAATGTCTGCAAATGATATAATAATTTATGCCAGCTGGAGCCTTTGGCAGAAGCAGGGTAGGAAGAAAGTGCCATTAGGATTTTGTAACTGAAACTTACCTGAAGGTGGACAAAGGTATACACCATTCGAGAAGCAGTTATTGGCATGTTGCTGGGCCTTAGTGGAAACGGAACAAATGACAATCGGGCATGGCGTGGCACTAAGGCCTGAAATTCCATTAATGCAGTGGGTAAACAGTTCACCCAAGATGCACAGGATAGGACATGCTTAGGAAGCTAGCGTAATTAAATGGAAATGGTATATCCAAGATAGAGCTAAAGTAGGGGTTGGGGGAGTGGCAGCGCCTCATGAGAAAGTTGCCAACGCCCCTGCAAGTGAACCAGCAAACGTAGATCACCTGGATAGCAAACAAGAATCACTGGTAAAATGGGAAAACCCCTAGACCAACTGACAGAAGAAAGGAAGCATGCCTGGTTTACTGATGGGTCAGCTATATATATTAGCGGGAAAAGTTTTTTGGAAAGCCGTAGCCTATAACCTGTCCCAGAATAAGTTCCAAGTCATTACGGGTGAAGTTAAAAGTAGTCAGTATGCCTACTTATATGCCGTATATGTGGCAATTAAACAAGAAGAACTAGGACAATGTCATGTTTTTACGGATTCATGGTCAGTTGTCAATGGTTTAGCTACCTGGCTCCCAACTTGGGCCAAACATGACTGGAAAATTCATTCCAAAGAAGTATGGGGGAAGGAATTGTGGCAAGATTGTGGGCATTTGTCCAACAAACTCGAGTCACAGTGTTTCATGTAGGTGCCCACTGTGGAACCAACACCCAAGAATGATGGTACAATTCTGTTGCAGATGGAAAAGCAAAAATCTCCCAAGTCGTGTTGGAAGACCCTCATCACGAACAACAGATGGGTTTGGCCAAATGGGAACACCATCATCTCGGAGAGAAAGCCACTTACAGGTGGGCCCAGGACCACGGAATTGTTATAAATTTGGATATCATTAAAACAGTGATAGCCCAGTGCCCTGTCTGCCAACATACACAGCAAAGGATTGATTATTTGTACATGCTTATTCGCTTTAGCGTGCTTGTTTAATAAACTGAGCATGTTATACTGTTACTGCAAAAGTCAGTTGGAAAAACTCTCTAAGGCTCAATTTGGAGTTTTAGAAAGCAGGCATTCTTTATGGCAGCACTGGGCGCACACACGAATAGTTTCACAAAGGTGAGCGCACCTGTTACTTGCCGGCAGCGGCTATATATTTAGCATACTCATGCATATTTACAACTTTTCCAGGAAATTGTTTACATATTCATGGTATTTTCAGGAACTAATTATAATATCTGCATTCTAATTACGCATGCGCTTTCTTGCTGAGTGAGGGTCTCTGGTGGTAGCTGATAGTCTTCCTCACTGTGTTTACTGAGTGACCTCAATGCTTGCTCATGCTTGCAAGGTCCTAGTGCTGAGTTAGCAGCAGTATGCCCTTGCTTTTGTTCTGTTCCAGCCTCTGTTATCTTGAAGGTTAGCATCCTTGGTCTTATTTACTGTCTCCTTAGTTGTTATCAGTCCCGTGATGTTCCTTCCCCCATCAGCCGAACATTCCTTACTCCCTATGTGTTAGCAAGTTAGAATAGTTTGCTGTATTTTACTATGTTAAAGTCACACACACTATTGTTAGTTTAAACCTATAATTTAAGCCTAAAAATTGGGCTAGGACTCCAAAGGCTACTCCCTGTCTTTCATGTGTAAACAGTTCAAATGTCTTGGTGGGGTCAGGCAAGCCCAAGGCTGGAGCCTTCATTAAAAATACCTTAAGCCACTTAAATGCTGCTCTGCTTGAATCATCCCATTGTAAAACATTCCTTTCTGCAGTTTTCAATAATTAGTAGAGGTTTTACTAACAGTCCGTAATTAGAAATCCAAAGGCGGCATCATCCGACCATTCCTAGAAAGGCACGCGGTTCATGTGGAGTTTTAGGTTCAGGGAGTTTACAGATAGCCTCTTTTCTTTCCTGGCTCAGGCTCCGATGTCCTTGATAAATTTCAAATCTAAGATACAGAACAGTTTCTTTAACTATCTGTGCCTTCTCCTTTGAAACTTGATAGCTGCTCAGCCTGAGGAAATTCAGTAAACTGATTGTCATTTTAACACATTCCTCTCGAGTTTCGGTGGCACTCAATATGTCATCAGCACACTGTAACAATGCCCCTTCTGTGTTGGCCTTTTTCCACTGGGTCAGTTCTTTTGCTAATTGTTTTCCAAAGATAGTGGGGCTATTTTTAAACCCTTGTGGGAGGACTGTCCAAGTTAACTGTGTTTTACGGCCAGTTTCTGGGCTTTCCCAGAAAGCATCTTTTAGATCAACTACTGTAAACCACCTCAATTTCTCATGTAATGTTGTTAATAGAGTATATGGGTTTGCCACCATGGGGTGTATATCTATCTTCTACTATTTTGTTAATGGCTCTCAAGTCTTGTACCAATCTATAACCTTTCCCATTAGCCTACTTTACCAGCAATATTGGGGTATTAAATTTTGATTTGCATTCAACTAACAACCCAAATGCACTGAACTGATTTATTAAAGGTTCCAATCCCCTTCTTGCCTTGATCTTAATAGGGTATTGTTTCAATCTTACCAGTCTGGCCCCTTGTCTCAGTCGGATTGTTACCAGTTCCACTGCTTTTGATCGTCCAGGTATTCCACTTGCTCATGCAATAGGTATCAGTGTTTTCCACTTCACCTGGAAGACTAGATATTGTGTTATCTATAAAATAGATTGCAGCTTCTTCTAGTTTTGTCGGAGTTACTTTAATAGATCTTTCCCCTTTTTCAAACTTAATTTCAGCTTCCAATTTTTCCAATAAATCTCTTCCCAGTAATGCTTTAGGTGAGTTTGGCAAATACAAAAATTGATGGGCTACCCAGTGCTTCCCTAATTTAAACTTGATCATTTTAAAGAAAGGGTGACTCTCCTCTACCCCTGTAGCACCAATAACTGTTATAATTTCTTGGCTAAGTGGCCCTTCTAAAGTATTTAACACAGAACAAGATGCTCCAGTATCAATTAAAAATTCCACCTCTTTCTTTCCCAGCTGTACTGTAACCAGAAGCTCTTCTGGGGAGGAAGTCTCCGGTCCCCTTCATGCTGTTTCCACATTTATGAGAGGGGCTTAGGAGGAACCTCGAGACCTACCTTGAGCGCATTCTCTCTTCCAGTGACCCTCCTGCTGACAATAAGCACATTATCTTGGACCTACCCTCCCGGTTCCTCTTTTTCCAAATTCTCAAACCCTACCACCACCATTTGAACCGTTTTGGGGAACTTGCACCAGAGCACTGGTGGTCCGATTGCAATAGGTCTCCCAGGCCACATTCATTATTTTTCCCAAATCATAGAATCATAGAATCATAGAATCGTAAGGGTTGGAAAGGACCTTAAGATCATCTAGTTCCAACCCCCCTGCCATGGGCAGGGACACCTTGCCCTAAACCACGTGGCTCAAGGCTCTGTCCAACCTGGCCTTGAACACCGCCAGGGATGGAGCATCCACAACCTCCCTGGGCAACCCATTCCAGTGCCTCACCACCCTCACTGTAAAGAACTTCTTCCTTATATCTAATCTAAACTTCCTCTGTTTAAGTTTGAACCCATTACCCCTTGTCCTACCACTACAGTCCCTAAGGAAGAGTCCCTCCCCAGCATCCTTGTAGACCCCCTTCAGATACTGGAAGGCTGCTATGAGGTCACCACGCAGCCTTCTCTTCTCCAGGCTGAACAGCCCCAACTTTCTCAGCCTGTCTTCATATGGGAGGTGCTCCAGCCCTCTTATCATCCTCGTGGCCCTCCTCTGGACTCGCTCCAACAGCTCCATGTCCTTTTTATGTTGAGGACACCAGAACTGTATGCAGTACTCCAAGTGGGGTCTCACAAGAGCAGAGTAGAGGGGCAGGATCACCTCCTTCGACCTGCTGGTCACGCTTCTTTTGATGCAGCCCAGGATGTGGTTGGCTTTCTGGGCTGCAAGCGCACACTGAAGCCGGCTCATGTTAAGCTTCTCGTCAACCAACACCCCCAAGTCCTTTTCTGCAGGGCTGCTCTGAATCTCTTCTCTGCCCAGCCTGTAGCAGTGCCTGGGGTTGCCCTGACCCAGGTGTTGGACCTTGCACTTGGCTTGGTTAAACTTCATAAGGTTGGCATTGGCCCACCTCACAAGCGTGTCAAGGTCCCTCTGGATGGCATCCCTTCCCTCCAGCGTATCAACCGAACCACACAGCTTGGTGTCATCGGCAAACTTGCTGAGGGTGCACTCAATCTCACTGTCCATGTCACCGACAAAGATGTTGAACAGGACCGGTCCCAACACCGATCCCTGAGGGACACCACTCGTTACAGGTTTCCAACTGGACATCGAGCCATTTACCACAACTCTTTGCGTGCGGCCATCCAGCCAGTTTTTTATCCACCGAGTGGTCCATCTATCAAATTGATGTCTCTCCAATTTAGAGACAAGGATGTCATGTGGGACAGTGTCGAATGCTTTGCACAAGTCCAGGTAGATGACATCAACTGCTCTGCCCCTGTCCATCAGTTCCGTGGCTCCATCATAGAAGGCCACCAAATTGGTCAGGCAGGATTTCCCCTTAGTGAAGCCATGTTGGCTGTCACCAACCACCTCATTGTTTTTCATGTGCCTTAGCATGTTTTCCAGGAGAAACTGTTCCAAGATTTTGCCAGGCACAGAGGTGAGACTGACTGGTCTGTAGTTCCCCGGGTCTTCCACCTTCCCCTTCTTGAAAATGGGGGTTATATTACCCTTCTTCCAGTCATCGGGAACTTCACCTGACTGCCAGGATTTTTCGAATATGATGGACAGTGGCTTAGCAACTTCATTCGCCAGCTCCTTCAGGACCCGTGGATGGATTTCATCAGGTCCCATGGACTTGTGCACATTCAGGTTCTTAAGATGGTCTCGAACCTGGTCTTCTCCTACAGTGGGCCTAAGGTCTTCGTTCTCACAGTCCCTGCATTTGCTTTCCAAGACTTGGGTTGTGTGGTCAGAGCATTTGCTGGTGAAGACTGAGGCAAAGAAGTCATTAAGAACCTCAGCCTTCTCCAAATCCATGGTAGCCAGTTCTCCTGATAGCTTCTGGAGAGGGCCTACATTGTCCCTAGTGAACTGTCTTTTATTTGCTACATATCTATAGAATCCTTTCCTGTTATCATATTGGTCCTCTCCCTTAAGCTTTTGTACCTTTTTCATTATATCTTCCGTGGATTGACCTTGTATTAAATGGCCTGATAGGAGAGGCCTCGTTTTACTGCTTGTTAGCTGAAACGAACCACCAAGTTGAACTTTAACTAAATAAAATGATTTTTGCCTAGGTGAATAGCTCCAGAGAGGATGCCTTCAGCACTGGAGCGAGGGGAAACACAGCGTCCAGGAGCCTCAATTCTGAGTAACAAGAGCCACCGAGGGAGCCTCAAGTCCTCAACAGGACTTGGCCAAGAACCAGCAGCTCAGCTGACGCAAGCAGCTGACTCACAGGGGGCAGTGCCAGGAGTGATGGCACCAGCCCTTAGCAGGTAAAAACACGCCCCAGGGAGTGCGGCGACCAGGGCGGGCAAACAGGGCGTGGGGCGGCAGTTTGTGTGGGCAGGCGAGCGGGATGGTGAGCACTCGCCTCAGGACTAGGGCCCGGTCTGGGAGCTCTGCTCTGGCTGCCCCGGCGGCGGCCAGCGTCAGCACCCAGACAGAGCTGATGAGAGGGGAGGCTGCAGTGCAGACCTCAGAGTGTAGTAGGTACTTCCACTTCTCTCTTGAGGCAAAGGTACAAAATGGGCAGGGCTGCACTCGTTGCGCCCTGGTGGAGGTCCTCCTGCAGCAGGTGGCTGAGCTGTGGGAGACTGTTGGTAAGCTAAAAGATGACAGGGAAGCTGAGAGGGAGCTGGACTGCTTGCCCCAGGCCCAAACTGTGAAGGGGCCACAAGCATCCATCAAAGCTCATACAGAAAAGAAGGAGGGCATTAACCCAGGAAGCTGGGAACTCATAACAACAACAAAAAAAAAAAAGGAGGAAGAGGACAATTAAAAGCAAGGGGCTTCCTCCAAAAGCCAATGTCCCCACCCAGAACAGCTTCGCAGTTCCGCAAGGAGCTAACGAGGAAACACAGGCCACACCAAATGAGCAACCAGCTAATGCACCTGTAAAGAGGATTACTACTAGTGCCTCCAGGAAAAAGCAGTGGGTCATAGTAGTAGGGGACTCTACTTTGAAAGGCACGGAGGCACCCATCTGTCAGCCTGACCCAGTCTCAAGGGAGGTGTGTTGCCTACCAGGGGCTCGGATCAGGGATGTGGCTGAGAGGCTGCCTGGTCTAGTAAGTCCTGCTGACTATTACCCCCTTCTAGTGGTCCATGTGGGTGCTAGTGATATAGATAGCAGTAGCCTGGAGAATATTAAGACAGACTACAGAGACTGTTTCCCTAACATATTCTTTATGTGCACTACAGGAATTTAATCACCTTCTACAGTATGTAAAAGTTTTGATTGGGTAGTCTTCCACAGTCCATTAAACGGTTCGATTTTCCCGGAGGCTGGTGCATGATAGGGAATGTGATATAACCACTTGCAGTAGTTTAAGCCCAGCTGGTAAATCAGAAACAGACAGCTGCTCACTTACTCCCCAACTTCGTCCACCCCCCCCACCCCAGAGGGATGGGGAGGAGAATGGGAAGAATGTAACTCCCACAAGTTGAGATAAGAACAGTCTAGTAACTAAGGTATAATACAAAACTACTACTGCTACCAACAATAATAATAATGATAAGGGAAATAACAAGGGGAGAGAATACAATTGCTCACCACCCACCAAATGATACCCAGCCTGACCCGAGCAGTGATCTGGGCCTTCCAGGTAACTCCCCCCAGTTTATATACTGGGCATGACGTGCTGTGGTATGGAATACCCCTTTGGCTAGTTTGGGTCAGGTGTCCCACCTCTACTTCCTTCCAGCTTCCCCTCCTCCCTGGCAAAGCATGAGACTGAGAAAGTCCTTGGTCAGAGTAAACATTACTTAGCAACAACTCAAATCATCTGTGTTATCAGCATTGTTCCCAGGCTGAAAGTCAAAAACATAGCACTGCACCAGCTACTAAGGAGAAAAAATGACTCCTGTAGCTGAACCCAGGACAGTATCCACCCCTTATTCCATACAATTCACGTCATGCTCAGATCCCACATTTTTCAATATACCATTGCTTTTGTCTCATATATATATATACACACCCCCACACACCCACACAAAGAGAAAGATATCATTCCTTAGTCCATGAACCAATCCCTATAAAGTTGCTGAATTCATCCAGTTCATGATGTCAGGCTCCATCTCTTGTAATAGTCTTTCAGGGCAGGAGGGACGGTGTGTAGTGTTGGGTTATTGCCTGCTGATGACACCACCGAACTCATCTGGTCACTGCTGAGCTCGTCTGGTTTTGTCAAAATTCAGTCTTTGTTGGGGTGATGATTGGAGGGAAGTCAGGGTCAGTTGCTGGTGACCTGAAGATATCTAGCTGGTGGGCTATAAATGTGTTCTATAGAAGGCAACAGCATGCAATTGAGTTCATTGGCTGTTTTCCCCCAAAATTAAATCCCCTTGAGGTACACATCAGACTTCCCCATCTTCCCACATGACCCACCAAGTATATGCAGGTCCCTGAGCAAAAGCAACCCCACGAGTGGGTTTGCCTTTACCTGAAGCAGGAATAACCCAGACTGTCTTCCCCAACAAATTCTTTATGTGCACCACAGGAACTTTATCCCCCTCTACAGTACATAGAAGTTCTGATTGGGCTGGGACAGCCCTGTTGGCAGATCCCCTAGTGTTGACCAACCAGGTGGCTTTCGGTAAATGTGTATGCCAATGTTTGAAAGTCCCACCACCCATTGCTCTCAGGGTAGTTTTTAACAGCCCATTGTACCATTCAATTTTCCCAGAGGCTGGTGCATGGTAGGGGATGTGATATACCCACTCAATGCCATGCTCTTTGGCCCAAGTGTCTATAAGGTTGTTCCAGAAATGAGTCCCGTTGTCTGACTCTTGGGTAGATGAGCATCTACGTGGCGTACCTTCACCACCAGGTTCTGCACCTGGGCAGTGATATCTTGCCACAGTGCAGCAGCCCAGATGGGTTTACCTCTGTGTTGCCAGTTGCTCTGCTTCCATTGCTGCAACCACCCCCACAGGGCATTTGCCACCATCCAGGAGTCAGTAGAGAGAGAAAGCACTGGCCATTTTTCTCGTTCAGCAATGTCCAAGGCCAGCTGGATGGCTTTCACCTCTGCAAACTGACTCCATTCACCCTCTCCTTCAGCAGTTTCTGCAACTTGTCACAGGGGACTCCACACAGCTGCCTTCCATTTCCGATGCTTTCCCACAATATGGCAGGACCCATCAGTAAACAAGGCATATTGCTTCTCACTTCTAACAGATGATTATATGGTGGGGCCTCTTCAGCACGCATCACCTCCTCTTCTGGTGACATCCCAAAATCTTTGCCCTCTGGCCAGTCCATGATGACTTCTAGAATTCCTGGACGACTGGGATTTCCTATTCGAGCTCGTTGTGTAATTAGTGCGGCCCACTTACTCCATGTAGCATCGGTCGCATGATGTGTAGAGGAGACCCTGCCTTTGAACATCCAGCCCAGCACGGGCAATCAGGATGCCAGGAGAAGCTGTGCTTCAGCTCCAATCACTTCTGAAGCAGCTTGAACCCCTTCATAGGCTGCCAGTATCTCTTTTTCAGTGGGAGTGTAGCTGGCCTCGCATCGTCTGTATCCCCAACTCCAAAACCTGAGGGGTCAATCTCATGTCTCCCCTGGAGCTTTCTGCCAGAGGCTCCAGGTAGGACCATTCTCCCCAGCTGCGGTATAGAGCACATTTTTCACATCTGGCCCGGCCCGGACTGGTCCAAGGGCTACTGCATGAACTATTTCTCATTTAATTTGTTCAAAGGCTTGTAGTTGCTCGGGGCCCCATTTGAAATCATTCTTCTTCCCAGTGACTTGACAGAGAGGGCTTACAATCAGACTGTAATTTGGGATGTGCATTCTCCAGAACCCCACAACACCTAAGAAAGCTTGTGTTTCTTTCTTGTTAGTTGGTGGAGACATTGCTGTTATCTTGTTGATCACGTCTATGGGGATCTGGTGACATCCATCTTGCCATTTTATTCGCAAAAACTGAATCTCCTGTGCAGGTCCCTTGACCTTAATCCATTTTATGGCAAAACTGGCCTTCAGCAGGATTTGGATTATCTTCCTCCCTTTCTCAAAAACTTCTGCCACTGTATCACCCCACACGATGATGTCATCAATGTATTGCAGGTGTTCTGGAGCTTGCCCCTGTTCCAGTGCAGTCTGGATCAATCCATGGCAGATGGTAGGGCTGTGTTTCCACCCCTGGGGCAGTCGGTTCCAAGTGTACTGGACGCCCCTCCAAGTGAAAGCAAACTGTGGCCTGCACTCTGCTGCCAAAGGGATTGAGAACAATGCATTGGCAATATCAGTTGCAGCATCCCACTTGGCTGCCTTTGACTCCAGTTCATATTGAAGTTCTAGCATCTCCAGCACAGCAGCACTCAATGGTGGTGTGACTTCATTCGGGCCACGATAGTGTACTGTTAGCCTCCACTCTCCATTAGACTTTCACACTGGCCATATGGGGCTATTAAAGGGTGAGCGGGTCCTGCTGATCACTCCTTGGCTCTCCAGTCTACGGATCACCTCGTGGATGGGAATCAGGGAGTCTCAGTTGGTGCGATACTGCCACTGGTGCACTGTTGTGGTCACGAGTGGCACTTGTTGTTCTTCGACCATCAGCAACCCCACAACAGAAGGATCCTCTGAGAGACTGGGCAAGGTGGACAGCTGCATAATTTCCTCTGTTTCCAAGGCAGCAATACCAAAAGCCCATCTATACCCTTTTGGGTCTTTGAAGTACCCTCTCCTGAGACAGTCTATGCCAAGGATGCATGGAGCCCCTGGACCAGTCACAATGGGGTGCTTTTGCCACTTCCTCCCAGTCAGGCCGAATTCACCCTCTGGCACAGTCAACTCTTGGGATCCTCCTGTCACTCCGGTAATATAAATGGGTTCCACCCCTTGATACCTTGATGGCATCAGAGTACACTATGCGCTGGTATCTACTAGAGCCTTATACTTCTGTGGGACTGATGTGCCAGGCCATCTGATCCACACAGTCCAGTAAACCCGATTATCCCTCTCCTCCACCTGGCTGGAGGCAGGGCCCCTCTAATAGTGATCACAAGATTGTCCACTTATGTCTTGTAGAAAGGGATTAGTATTCTTTATCACAGGAGCTGGAATAAAATCAGCTCTTCCACTCCATCTGGGAAACTGCTCAGCAGAGGCTGGAGCAGCAGCTTTCCTGGGAGGATCGTCCTTGACCATTGTTCTCCTCTTCAATTCACGCACACGTTCCTCCAGAACTAAGGTAGGTTTTCCATCCCACTTTCTTGTGTCTTATCTGTGATCCTGCAGGTAAAACCATAGGGTGGCCCATGGCGTGTATCTCCTATATTTTCTCTCTCGAGCAGTAGGGCGCCTTCTGTTAGTAGCCAAGATACAGGTTGGTACATGTGGGGAGCTGGATAGATCGGATAGATCATCTCTCGATTGTTTGAACTCCTGGGACAGTTTTTCCACAGCTGAAATGATGGAAGGGGTGAGATTGTCTCACCAGGCTAAAAATAATTCACCCTTATGTTGCAAAACTAAATCCACTTGAGGCACCTGTTGGTTGTTCTGATGTTCCCCAGTGGCTCAACTTTTGGATATATGAACATCTATGTGGCATACCTTCTGTCATGGTTTGAGCCCAGCCGGTAACTCAGAACCACACAGCTGCTCGCTCACTCCCTCCCTTCTTTCTCCCCCCACTCCCGGAGGGATGGGGAGGAGAATCGGAAGAATGTAAATCCCACAGGTTGAGATAAGAGCAGTCCGGTAGCTAAGGTATAATACAAAACCACTACTGCTGCCACCAATAATAATAATGATTAGTGAAATAACAAGGGGAGAGGATACAATCGCTCACCACCTGCCAACCAATACCCAGCCCGACCCGAGCAGTGATCTGGGCCTTCCGGGTAACTCCCCCTGGTTTATATACTGGGCATGACGTGCTATGGTATGGAATACCCCTTTGGCTAGTTTGGGTCAGGTGTCCCACCTCTACTTCCTCCCAGCTTCCCCTCCTCCCTGGCAGAGCATGAGACTGAGAAAGTCCTTGGTCAGAGTAAACATTACTTAGGAACAACTAAAAACATCGGTGTTATCAGGCTGAAAGTCAAAACCACAGCACTGTACCAGCTACTAAAAAGGAGAAAAAATGACTGCTATAGCTGAACCCAGGACTCCTTCGCAGCCATGTTTCTGAACCCTGTCAAGAATGTCTTGCCACAGTGCAGCAGCCCAGATGGGTTTACCTCTGCTTTGCCAGTTACTTTTCTTCCATTGCTGCAACCACCCCCACAGAGCATTTGCCACCATACATGAGTTAGTATAAAGTAAAGTACTGTCGTTGTTTAAACCCAGCCAGTAACTCAGAACCACGCAGCCACTCACTCACTCCCCCACTTCTTCCCCCCCCCCACTCCCGGGGGGATTGGGATTATAATTGAAACAATGTAAACCCCAGTCCAGTAACAGTCCACTGAGTGCTGCTGTACCAGACATGCTAAAACTTCAATATCAACTGGGAGGAAGCAGAGACAGGACACCTGACCCAAACTAGCCAAAGGGGTATTCCGTCCCACAGCACGTTATGCCCAATATAGAAACTGGGGGGAGTTATCCGGAAGGCCCAGATCGCTGCTCAGGTCGGGCTGGGTATCAATCAGTGGGTGGTGAGCAATTGCATTGTGCATCACTTCTGTTTATTGGGTTTTTTCCTTTTCCCCTCTTAGTTTTATATTCTCTCCCCTTGTTATTTCCCTTATCATTATCACTATTAGTGGTGTTAGTAGTAGTTTTGCATTGTACTTTAGTTACTGGACTGTACTGAGAGTTACATTCTTTAGATTCTCCTCCCCATCCCTCTGCAAGCAGGGGGAGGAAGAAGGGGGGGGGGGGTTGAGCAAGTGGCTGCATGGTTCTGAGTCACCGGCTGGGCTTAAACGATGACAAGGACATATCCTGTTTGAATTGCTGGAACTCATGGGACAGTTTCTCCACAGCCGAGACAAGCGAGGAAGAGATATTCTCCTGGAGTTTGTGTATCACTTCATCCACCTTGTCTTTTTGTTTCTCTAGCCCATTACTGCAAATGAGTTGATGTGGAACAACGGGGAGTAATTAGAGACCACCCCCTCCCCAAATCCTTAAAGTTATGTTACAGTATTAAAGAAATTTTAGGGTAAAATGCAGCTGCTACTTCTGGGATGGAATGCGGTTAACATGCACAGAATCTACCCTATGATAGTTCCCTAGGCAACCCTGCAACCTTGGCATATGCTGAGATAAAATTAACGGAGAGTGGAGCAGAATGAAGATACTGCAGCCAGGCTCTGTTATACTCCCCACAGGTGCAGGAACCTGAAGATGCCATGTACTGATAAACTGCCTAGCAGCTGAGAAACAAGGATTGTAAAGTGAGAGAATTTTACACCAAAAAGTATGTATGACTACAGCCACTCAAGCTCCATAGACACATGCTCAAGCTCCACAAGCATTTAGTTAAAGCTCCCTAATAATATATTTAAGCTGTATAATCATATATAGTTAAAATTCCATAGGTATTTAGTTAAGAAATTAAAACTTGTATTACTACAAAAGAGCCTGAACAGATACAAGGGCCTCTTAAAGGGTCAGGAGACCTGAGAAACAACAGTGATTTACAATGAGAACAGATAGCCAGAGAGGTTTTGGCCTTGTAGGGAGACTGAGAAAAACAAGACTGATGAAAAACAGGACTGAGAAAAGCAGAATTGAGGAAAGACTATCCTCGAAGTCTGCAATATCCTGACAACACCTGGACAGTTGTCAAAATATGTTTTTAATGAGTGAGAAAAACATGATTAGGTGTCCTTTTTGTGAACTTTCCTCATAATCTCATTTTAATAGTAAAAATCACAACCACACATCAAAAGACCCCTGCTCAGGTCAGGAGACCCTCCCCTGAGTATGCGTTGTTAGCTATATAAACCTTATGCAAATTAGGTAAAAGGTGGGAGGGTTAAGAGGAGTTACTAATTCAGATTAGATCATACCAATATGCAAAATTAAGGGGGAAAAATTGGGGAAGGCTACATTGTAACTGCTGGGATCAGTCATCAGGCTGAACCTGTCTTCTCCCCTCCGTGGTGATGCCTATTGGGTAAAAGAGCTATACTCTATGTGCATTTAATGATTGATTTTTGTCTGGCCTTATATGTTATTTTTATGCTTGTTCTCACAGACCCGATTAGGGTCCCAGTTAGGATTGGCAATAAGTACATGTCCTGGGTTCAGTTGTAACAGTTATTTTTTTCCTTCTTAGTAGCTGGTGCAGTGCTGTGTTTTCGACTTTAGTCTGAGAACAATGCTGATAACGCACCGATGTTTTTAGTTGTTGCTAAGTAATGCTTACTCTGATCAAGGAGTTTTCTGTCTCCCGTGCTCTGCCAGTGAGGAGGGGCACAGGAAGCTGGAAGGAAGCAGAGACAGGACAACTGACTCGAACTAGCCAAAGGGATATTCTGTACCATAGAGAATCATGCTCAGTATATAAACTGGGGGAGTTAGCTGGAAGGGGCCAATCGCTGCTTGATTCCAGGCTGGGCATCGGTCAGCAGGTGGTGAGAAATTGTATTGTGAATCACTGCTGTTTGTTCTTTTGGAGGCTTTTTTTGCGTTTTCTCTCTCTTTTTGTTATCTCCATTATTATTATTATTGTTGTTGTTGTTATTATTATTCCTTGGGGAAGTCAGGAAGAAGGTCAGCAAACCTTCCACCTTAGACTTCCAGAGGGCTGACTTTGGCCTGTTTAGGACACTGGTTGGCAGAATTCCTTGGGAAACATTACTAAAGGACAAAGGGGTCCAGGAAGGCTGGACACACTTCAAGAATGCAATCCTTAAGGCCCAGGAGCAGGTGGTCCCTATGTGCCAAAAATCAAACTGTCAGGAAAGAAGACCAGCCTGGCTGAACAGGGAGATATTGCTCAAACTCAGGAAAAAAAAGAGAATTTATCACCTGTGGAAGAAGGGACAGTCACCCCATGAAAAGTACAAGGATGTTGTTTTAGGTTATGTAGAGATAAAGTTAGAAAGGTGAAGGCACAGCTGGAACTAAATCTGGCCACTGCCATAAAAGATAATAAAAAATACTTTTACAAATATATTAGCAATATATCCTTTACTGGATACTAGGGGAAACCTAGTGACTGAGGATGAGGAAAAGACTGAGGTACTTAATGCTGCCTTTGCCTCAGTCTTTAATAGTCACGCCAGCCATCCTCGGGGTACTCAGTTCCCTGAGTTGGATGTCAGATATGAGGAGCTGATTGAAGTCCCCATAATTCAGGAAGAAATAGTTGGAGACCTCCTGCTCCGCTTAGATGTGCACAAGTCTATGGGGCCAGATGGGTTCCACCCAAGAGTGCTGATGGAGCTGGCAGAGGAGATTGCTAAGCCACTCTCTACCATTTATCAGCAGTCCTGGTCTAGTGGGCAGGTCCCAGGGGATTAGAGGTTGGACAATGTGACACCTCTCCACAAAAAGGGCAGGAAGGAGGACCCCGGAAATTACAGGCCTATCATCCTGACCTCAGTGTCGGGGAAGGTCATGGAGTAGATGATCCTAAGCGAGATGATAAAGCATGTGCGGGAAAATGGAGGGATCAGTCCCAGTCAGCATGGGTTCATGAAGGATAGGTCCTGCTTGACCAACCTGATCTCCTTCTATGATAAGTTGACCCACCTGATTGATGAGGAAAAGGCTGTGGACACTGTCTATTTGGACTTAAGTGAAGCATTTGACGCTGTCTCCCACAGTGTCCTCCTGGAGAAACTGGTTTCTCGTGGCCTGGATAGGTGTATTCTTCACTGGGTTAGAAACTGGCTGGATGGCAGAGCCCAAAGAGTGGTGGTAAATGGTATTACATCTAATTGGCAACCGGTCACTAGTGGTGTCCCTCAGGACTCAATTAATGCCAGTGTTGGTTAATATCTTCATTGATAATCTGGATGAGGAGGTTGAGTGCACCCTCAGTAAATTTGCAGATGACACCAAGTTGGCTGGGAGTGTTGATCTGATGAAGGATGGGAAGGCTCTGCAGAGGGATCTGGACAGGATGGATCCATGGGCTGTGGCCAATGGTATGAGGTTCAACAAGGCAAAGTGCCGGGTCCTGCATTTGGGCCACAACAACCCCATGCAACGCTACAGGCTTGGGGAAGAGTGGCTGGAAAGCTGCTCGGCAGAAAAGGGCCTGGGAGTGCCGATTGACGGCCAGCTGAACATGAGCCAGCAATGTGCCCAGACAACCAAGAAGGCCAACGGCATCCTAGCCTGTATCAGAAACAGTATGGCCAGCAGGACTAGGGAAGTAATAATCCCCCTGTACTCAGCACTGCTGAGGTCGCACCTCGAAAACAGTTCTGGGCCCCTCACTATAAGAGAGATATTGATTTGGTGGAGCAGGTCCAGAGAAGGGCAACGAAGCTGGTGAAGGGCCTAGAGCACAAGTCTTAGGAGGAAGGGCTGAGGGAACTGGGGTTGTTTAGTCGGGAGAAGAGAAGGCTCAGAGGGGACCTTATTGCTCTCTACAACTACCTGAAAGGAGGATGGAGAGAGGAGGTGGCTGGTCTCTTCTCCCAAGTAATGAGTGATAGGACAAGAGGTAACGGCCTCAAGCGGTGCCAGGGGAGGTTTAGATTGGATATTAGGAAAAATTTCTTCACTGAAAGGGTGATCAAGTATTTGAACAGGCTCCCCAGGGAAGTGGTGGAATCACTGTCCCTGGAAGTGTTCAAAAAATGAGGCCCTCAGTGACATGGTTTAGTGGTGGTCTTGGCAGTCCTGGGGCAAAGGTTAGACTTGATGATCTTAAAGGTCTTTTCCAACCTAGTTGATTCTATGAGTCTATGTTTCTAAGAAGATAGCTAAAAAGGGAGTGTGAGGTTAAAAAAACCAACGAATGGCTGCTTTTGATGGATGTACCCACTCTGAGTGAACAGTACTTTGGTTCAGGCATCGCCAACAAGTAGGCCTGACTGAAATCATCCTTGATGCGCAAACCTTGACAATTGTGATAGGCCATATCTTCTCAAGAACTAAGGAGTTTAGAGAAGAGACGTCTGAGAGGGGATCTCATTAATGCTTATAAATATCTCAAAGGTGAGTGCCAAGAGAATGATGCCAGACTCTTTACAGTGGTGTCCTGTGACAGGATGAGGAGCAATGGCCATAAACTAAAACACAAGAAGTTTCACCTCAACATGAGGAAGAACTTCTTTACATTGAGGGTGGCAGAGCACTGGAACAGGCTGCCCAGGGGGGCCGTGGATTCTCCCTCTCTGGAGACATTCAAAACCCGCCTGAATGTGTTCCTGTATAACCTGCTCTAGGTGGCCCTGCCTTGACAGGAGGGTTGGACTAGATGACCTCCAGAGGTCCCTTCCAACCTTAACAATTCTGTGATTCTGCGAGTCTAGGCCATGTCTTATCAGGAGCTAACAGCACCAGCCTGAGCTGGGACTAGACAAAACTAAAACTGCTACAGCTGTACTCCTGCACAGACACCAAAGAGGGGTTTGACTAAAAGTCAATCACTTCATATTCTAAATATCTGTAGCCCCCCATAGCGCATTGAGCTCTCCTGTATGACAGCAAGGCTGCATGGCGATGATCTCCCCCTTGAGCAGGGATGCTTCTTAAGGTTACTCCTCAAGGTTGAGACCACTTACCTAGCATCTGATGTCTATAATGAGGTAAGCAACATTTTACATTAAGCCTAAAATTATACTGTATGCTAGCATCATTTATATATCCAGGTATAGCTTAATTATTAGAAGGGTAGTAAGTAGTAGTGCTTGACCACTGGTCTAAATTATAGTTTAAATCATCATTTAAATAATTGTCAAAATAACTGTTTAACTACCATTCAAGTATTGCTTGATTACTATTTAATTTTAATTCAATCATCGATTAACTATCATTTGATGATAGTTTAATCATTAATAAAACTCTCTTTTAGTTAACCCCACAACGATGACTTAATTCACCTGTGACACTGCTGCACGTGCGAGTTTAAACGGAACCGTTAATTAGGGGCTAAGGTATCTGTTAATAGGACAAGTGGGTGGGGTAAGGTTTTGTTTCCTATATCTCCACGCGCGTAACTACGTTCTATTCCTGTAGGAGGGGTGAAGCTGCGCGAGACAGTTACTGCTGCTCTGGGATACGGCTTCTTCCGCTTCCCCTCCCTTTGGAGGGTAGACGACGTTCTCTAACTACGCGCGGAGTCTCTGTTCATTCCTGTATAGTGCCTAGTCTCGGGAAGGGGGAGGTTGGTGACTCTGCAAGCGATGGCGGCGGTACCGTGAGCCACCTCGCGTGTCCCTTGTCATCTCTTCCACCTCCCTAACCGCTTCCGCATGTGAGCGCGCGGGCGTGCAGGTCTCAGAAACAGCCAGGAGGAGGCGGGGCTGACGCGAGCGGACCGGCGGGTTCGGGTCTCTTCTTCCTCAGTTTGTTCTCTTTCTTGCGTTTTCCTTTCATCCTTCTGCACGTCGCGCGTCTTGTTCCCTGCTGCCGCTGCAGAAAGGAAGCGGTGGTAGCGCCGTCAGCTGCGTGCCTCACACCATCTTGCCTATCGTTCTCCCAGAAACAGTCGGGAACCACCTGCAGCGCCGCCGACATCGGCCGTGGGGTTTCTTGCTCCGCCCCCCCCCCCCCCCCCCCCCTTCCCCTAGGAGCAGGTACGCGGGTGCTGAGGAGAAGCTGGAGGGGATGTCGGCTCCGTTTCTGAGAGCTGTTAGCGCGGTGGCTGCACGCGCGGAGCAGCGGCGGGGATGGTGGGGGGCGCCTAGGCCTCCCCGCGGCGTTTCTGCTGCTTTCCGCGAGGCGGGGGGTGGCAGGGCGTCTCTCTCGTCTACACTGGTGTTCTTCCTCTCACTCTGACGTGGTGGGTGCTGCGGAGGGAGGCCGCGGGTCGGGCTGGCGCACACGCTATTCACTTCATAGTGGGGCGGACAAAGGGAGCGAGACAATGAGGCTTCCTTAGCCCTCGCTGGGGGAGAGGGGAGTAGTGCGGAGGCCGGTGCTGAACATGATTCAGGGTTTGAGAGAGGCCCCGGCGCGGCGGGAAATGCCCTGAGCTCCACACTTCTGACTTGTCACCCCGTCCTTTTGTTGTTTTTTGGTTTTTTTTTTTTTTTTTGTGGGGTTTTTTTTTTTTTTTTTTTGCCAGTGTGGGTTGTGGTGGTTGTTTTGGTCGTCCGTGTTGTGTGTCATCGTACCCCCGTCGTCGTCCCGTCCCCCCCTCCCCCCCTCCCCCCCCTTTATCCCGGCAGCCTCCGGGTTTTTTGTGTTCCGGTGTCCTGGGGCGGGGAAAGCGACTGAAACATACCACGCTTTGAGTACTTGGCGGTGCCTTCCCTTTTGTCTGACTCGTTGTGCTGGATTTAATTGTCATTGGGAGATGCCCGTTTCTGATCCGTGTTCTTCGCATTTACTTCCTCTTTTTGCTTTACCTAGAACAGTGTTAGAGGGGCGTATACCTAAAATATCCTTGCTGTTTGTTTTTTGGGGGGGATGTTTGTTTTGTTGTGGTGGTGGATATTTTTTTTGGGGGGGGGGGGTGTTTTTCGGTGTGGGTTTTTTTTGGGTTTTTTTATTTTACTTTTTATTTGTGTGTGTGTGTGTGTGGTTGGTTTGCTTTTTTTTGTGGTCCATTTCCTAGCTGAGGATATTCAGATATTTATTTAACCCACCAGTTTAGCTTCATCGCTGACTCAATTCCAAGGTTTTATTATTGATTTTAAAATTAGTTTGTATTTGTATTCCCTTTATTATATTAAATTAGTAGGATAACTTTAAGTGCATTTATTATGCATTTTACACAGTGCACAAGTTAGGATTCAGTTGTAGTTTATTGGAAGCGTACTTGGTGTGCAGAAAGAGCTTAGTTATCATAGAATGGTTAGGGTTGAAAAGGACCTTAAGATCATCTAGTTCCAACCCCCCTGCTATGGGCAGGGACGTCTCACACTAGACCAGGTTGCCCAAGGCCCTGTCCAATCTGGCCTTGAACACTGCTAGGGTTGGAGCATTCACAACTTCCTTGGGCAGCTTGTTCCAGTGCCTCACCACCCTCACAGTAAAGAACTTCTACCTTATATCTAACCTGAGTTTCACCCGTTTTAGTTTGAACCCATTACTCCTTGTCCTATTGCTACAGTCCATAACTAAGAGTCCCTCTCCAGCGTCCTTGTGGGCTCCCTTCAGACACTGGAAGGCTGCTGAGAGGTCTCCACGCAGCCTTCTCTTCTCCAGGCTGAACAGCCCCAACTCTCTTAGCCTGTCTTCATATGCGAGGTGCTCCAGCCCCCTGATCATCCTTGTGGCCCTCCTCTGGACTTGCTCCAACAGCTCCATGTCCTTCTTATTTTGAGGACACCAGAACTGTACACAGTACTCCAAGTGAGGTCTCACGAGAGCAGAGTAGAGGGGCAGGATCACCTCCTTTGACCTGCTGGTCATGCTTCTTTTGATGCAGCCCAGGATACAGTTGGCTTTCTGGGCTGCGAGTGCACGCTACTGGCTCATGTTCAGTTTCTTGTCAACCAACACCCCCAAGTCCTTCTCTGCAGGGCTGCTCTGAATCTCTTCTTCACCCAACTTGTAGCTGTGCCTGGATTGCCCTGGTTATATTGATCATTCAAATAATCTAAATGTCTGTCGTTATTGAAGTTGCCTGTGCCTCAGTTGTTAATTGGAACTAAAAAGATGTCTTGGTTATGGGACTTTTAATAATAACAGTATTTATGTTCCCCTTTTAGTTTAGCTGGGTAAATTTGTCAGGAATTGTGGAGGTCAGTGATGTAAATTACTGTTTA
The DNA here is from genome assembly GCF_004027225.2 of Strigops habroptila. NCBI lineage: Eukaryota > Metazoa > Chordata > Aves > Psittaciformes > Psittacidae > Strigops > Strigops habroptila. Next base: position 4,432,440 of record NC_044301.2, on the reverse strand, counting down.
AGACGCTGAATAAAATAGCTCCTTTTTGTATTGTGAGGTCAGGGCTAAATAGGAACATCTACGAGGGTTAAGACTTTCTTCTTCTGGGGGTTGAAGAGTGTTTTGTGTGTGGTTTGTTTTGGGGTTTTTGTTTATGTTGTGGTGGTTTTTTGTTTATGTGGTGGGTTTTTTGGTTTGTTTTTTTTTGTTTTTTTGGGTTTTTTTGTTTTGGTTTGTGGTTTTTTTTTTTTGTTTTTTTTTTTTTTTTTTGTTTTTTTTTTTTTTTTTTTTACAAAGGCTTGGTTCTAACAACCCAACCAAAAGGTTGGGAATGTCTTTGTAAGGCTGTGAGGGAGTAATCATCTCTTAGGTCTCTGATCATAACCAGTTGTTTTATGTTCCCGCTCTGAAATTGTGATGAAAATGTCTGAGATTGACTGCCTGCCTTGTGATGCTGTGTTTTCTTGATTGAATTTAAGTATCTGCACTCCCTTTTCTGCTAGAAAAGAAGCTGCAGTCATGTTAATTGAATTTCATGTTTTCCTCTTGCAGTGGATGTGTGCTTGGCTGCTTCAGTTCTGTGGGCTGTTGGAGTTGGCAGCCTTCAGAGATATATAAATAGAAGCTGATTTCAGAGGTCTCTATTGATAAGGTTTTGTCTGAGCCTTTAGTTTAGCCTGTCACACTGCAGCCTTGTGACATGCAGAAGCTAATGTGCTCACCCATGTGCCAAAGTTTCTGAGACAAGTTCAGGAAAGCAGGTAGTTTTCCAGGGAAATTGAATGGATCTTGGTAGAAAAGCTGGTATGGAATATTTGGAGTAGTCTGTAATCTGTCTTTTCTGAAAAATATACTTTCACTGTTGGTTCAAAAGATTAAATGGCATATTTTAGTGTCCTGGTTAGCTTAAATTGTCAAGTGTATTATAACCTAGTCAGGTGGTACCTGGACCTTAAAAAGTATGAAAAAGCACAGTTTCTTAAGCATTGGATAACAACTTGATCTTTCAGTTAGGGGCATGTATTTTGTGTAGTGAAAGACTGTGCTGATAAAGGAGCCATGATGATTTTTGTTTGTAATATGTTAATGGTAGTTTTAATACCTAAAGCTAAACTTAGTAAGTGGTGAAACATGCTAATTTGAAAGCAGAGCAGGTCAATTGAGATTGATGGTATGTGATAGCACTTTGAGCATACCTGCGTAATAATAATGGCAGAAGTAGAGTCTTTATTTGTATTATAACATAGAGCTACAATAAAGATGATAATTTTTTTTTTTTTTTTTAATCTTAAATTTTCTGTTGCATCTATTGACTGGTGTATGGCTGCAAAACTGCAATTTGTTGAGAGGTATACTGGAATAAGTGCAAGTTTGCTTTGTAGAACTGAAACAAAAATATAAATTGTTGAAGTCCTGTGAGCACCAGCAGGCAAGCAGATTAATTTTACTCTTTTCTCCTGCTATTGATTTACTTTGATCCCAGGAGTTTATATAAAGCAGACAAATGCTGCTGTTAACTACAGTTGTCATAATGTTGAAATATATGTTTACAGCTTATAGTGTGGCTTTAAGTTATAACAAATATTTCTTTATACACTAGAATTAATTAGCATTTGGTATGTTTGAGTTCTCATGAGCATCAGTAGACAAATATCCATTATTGTGGCTGCCCTTAAAGAGGAGGGCAGTAATCTAGAGTTTTCACTAAAATGTCTCCAAGTGCCATAGGCAGTACTTCACTAAATTTAAATTTTTGGAGAACAAGCTCAATATTCTTGAGTGTCCTCAATTTGTAGTAGCTTGATAGCTATATTTCAGTTTTATTGCCATTGGGAACTAAGGATTTGGTTACTATACCTAGTTTTTTTTCTACTAGCCTTGTTTTGCAGAGGTTAACTATCAGTGAAGGTGAACTATTTTTATTTTGAACTCTTGCAGTTGATGGCAGAGATGAGGGTTAACATCTGTCTTTGGGAGGTGCAGAAGTCTGTCTATATCTTTAAAACAAAAGATTTAACTGGCTTTTTGAAAATATGTAGGATGTGTAAATGAATGTATTAAAAAGTAAAATTGTTTTATTTCTCTTGAGTAAGATCTGGTCTAAGCTTATTTCAGAAATGCTTTTTGATCATCTGGTTTGAGGGCTCGTTGTACACATGTTGATGGCAGTTAATATTCAGCATTGGGCTTCATGTGTAATTTAAGCAGAGTTAAAGATCTTTTTAGGAGAAGTTTGTATAATGATATAAAATACAGTTTTAAAGTGACTGTTGCCCATAGTTCAGTGATTTATTTTTTTTTTTCTGTTTAACAAATGTGTTGTGGAAGTATAAACTGCTAATATTAGAATTAGCATCAGAATGATGCAAGTTCAATGTTATTGGAAAAAGTGGAGTAGTTCTTTTGGAGTCTGTAAAGATAAAATATGCTAATTACCAGAGTTGTTTAGTAGACCCAAACTTGGTCTTGCTTATTCTACCTATCTAGCTGTAGTTTTTGTGGTATGTTGTTGTTTTGGGGGTTCAGGGGTTTGTTTATTTTATTTTTATTTTGCACCCTATAAGTGCTCAGAGGTTGGTAATAAAGTTTTTGTTGGCCATTGAATTCAATTTGGTCGTAACCTGCACACAGCTCAGTGTCTGACAAGTATATTGCTTCTCAGTATTACTATTTGTATTTGGTTTGCATGGCAAAGTTTTGGTAGCTGGGGGGCATAGGGTGGCTTCTGTGAGAATTTGCTAGAATCTTCCCCTGTGTCTGAGTCAATTGGCGATGGTAGTAGCGCCTTTGTGATATCATATTTAAGAAGGGGGGGAGGGGAAACTGCTGCACAACAGCAGCCAAAATTGAGGAGTGAGAATATGTGGGAGAAACAACTCTGCAGACGCAAAGGTCAGTGAAGGAGAGGGAGGAGGTACTCCAGGTGCTGGAGCAGAGATTCCCCTGTAGAGCCTGTGGAGCAGATATCCACCTGCAACCCATGCTGGAGCAGTTGGATGCCTAGAGAAGGCTGCAACCTGGAAAGGACAAGTGGAAGGGACCCATGCTGGAGAGGTCTATTGATTCAAAGAAATCACTCCACAGTATGCACTGTAAAGCACAGACCTTTATTGGCGCAGGGAGCACGTGGGGGTTCAAACCTCCATACACATGTCCAAAGCGCAGTAAATTTCAGGGTTTTTTTTATACTTTCCATCTTGATATAATTTTATCTAAAACATCCACACAATTCGGTAAGTTATATAACTGTAGTTCTCTTATCCCACTGCACACTTTAGGGCTACAATGACAATCTATTGGTTAGTATTAATCAGGATTCTTACAGCTGTTTACCTTTTAGTATTATTGATCAGCTGCTAATACATGCGAGCTATGTGCTTAGTTCTTGGTTCAAATTGTTATCATATCTTGCCATTAGGGATGTCCCTGCTTAGAAGCAATTTACAGAAGCAGGTGCAAGCTCACCAGAAGGGCAGGTCCCCACCCCTAGAGGGACCCCCTGATAAATGAGTGCAGTCATGTTTAAGTGCTGAGTCATACTCATGCTAAAAAGTAAAGTTATTTCAACTAAGGCCTAATGGCTTGGTCTCACAATGAAGAACTGCAGCCTGTGGGAAGGACCCATGCTGGAGGGCTGTCTCCCATGGGATGGACCTCATGCTGGAGCAGGGGAAGAGTATGAGGAGGAAGGAGTGGCAGAGACAATGTGTGATGAACTGACCGCAACCTCCATTCCCTGTGCTGCTCTGGGGATGGGGGGTGGGGTGGATGGGTGGGCAGCAGCAAGAGAGGAGAGGAAGTAGATAATTTGGGAGTAAAGTTAAGCCCAGGAAGAAGGTATTTTGAGATTTGATTATATTTCTCATTATCCTACTCTGATTTAATTTGCAATAAATTAATTTTTACCCAAAGTCAAGTCTGTTTTGCCCATGATGGTAATTGGTGAGTGGTCTTGACCCATGAGCATTTTGTTGTATTTTTCTTTCCCTGTCCAATTGAGGATGGGGAGTGGTAGAGTGGCTTTGGTGGGCATTTGGCATCCAGCTATGGTCAACCCACTATACTGTGCTAACACTTTTTACCTCTGTTAAAGGTTCATAATGTTGTTATTAATAAAGTATCAATAAGTATTAAATTATATGTTAACATCCATGTAGCCATCTTTAAAAATGCTGATATTTATGTTCAAGGTAAGCAGGCCTACTTTAATATTATAACCCTGTAATCGATTTTGGTGAAATCCTGGTTCCTAATACAGTTCTTGATTTTATTTACAGCATTGAAATGGCTCAGGAGACAAACCAGACCCCAGGGCCCATGCTGTGTAGTACAGGATGTGGATTTTATGGAAATCCTAGGACAAATGGGATGTGTTCTGTTTGCTACAAAGAGCACCTTCAACGACGGCAGATTAGTGGTAGGATCAGCCCAATGGGTAAAGGTTTGAGTTGTGTGGTTTTGTTTTGGTGGGTTGTGGTGTTTAGTTTTGTTTCGGTTTTTTTTGGTTGGTTGGTTGGTTTTTTTGTCTTGGAAAATATAATGTATAGGCAATGAGAAGAATCACAGAATGTATTTTGGAAGATATTCCAGTAGCTGCATACTGAAACTATGAATGTCAAAGGGAATAATACTTTAAATCGCAGTAGAAATAAAAATGTGCTTTTTTTTCTATAATATATTCTGGCCCAGTTAGTGTTGAGCCTTAATTTGCATTTCTACTTCCCCTCTGCTACAGGGTTTGTATAAGAACACACTTATATTTTGGTCATTAACAATATAGTCTGTCTTTAACAAAATGCAATATAATGAGGAATGATTTGAAATGGTTCATAACTGTATGCAAAACTACTTGACTAACTTGTATTCTCTATTTTGCTTATAATTCAATTTCTGTTATATAGGGACAGCTAGTGGCTCAGACAGTCCTACCTCAGATTCTGCATCTGTACAGAGAGCAGACACTAGCTTAAACAACTGTGAAGGTACTGCTAATAGCACATCTGATAAATCAAGGTAAGATTATAGAATCATTTGGGTTAGAGAAGATCCTTAGGATCATTGAGTCAGCCATAAACTGAACACTAATAAGTTCACCACTAAACCATGTACTTAAGTGCCATGTCTATCTACACAGTCTTTTGAATATCTCCAAGGATGGTGACTCAATCACTTCCCTGGGCAGCCTGTTCCAATGGTTGATGATCATTTCAGTGAAGAAAATTTTTCCTGATAACCAGTCTAAACCTCCCCTGGGGCAACTTGAGATAGTTTCCTCTTGTCCTATCGCTTCTTGGGAGAAGAGACCAATGCCCACCTTGCTACAAACTCTTTTCAGGTAGCTGTAGAAAGTGATAAGTCTCCTTTTCTCCAGAGTAAACAACCCCACTTCCCTTAGCTGCTCCTCATAAGACTTGTTCTCTAGACCCTTCCTTCACCAGATGAAGGTGGTATTTTGAGGTTTGAATGAACTCTGAGTGTATGGCAAGTTATTGTAGTAACCTTGCCCTGTTACAGTGAGTTTCTGCAGAGGAAAGGATAGTGCTTTATGAATCTTTACAAATGAGAACTAGTTAGTGTTTGGTGTTGGACTAGTGCATTTACAAGGAAATTTCTGGTTTATCTGGGGAAATATTTGCTACAGATTGCCTAGTTTCTTCTAGGGAAGAGAGATAGAAGTACAGGTCAGGAATGTGTATCAGTAATAACTGATCAGGTAGTCTATTGATAGATTTTGACAGTTTAAGCTCTTATTTTGACAGTTTAAGCTCTTATTATGAACTCAAACTAATGTAATCCATTTCACTGTATGTAAACAGAAATGTGCCTGTTGCTGCTTTGCCTGTAATGCAACAAATGACAGAAATGATCATTTCGAGAGAGGAAAAACTATCATCAAAAACAGAGACCGAGCCAGGTATGTTTGCAGAGTAACACTGGGTACAAATGACTTAACAGAAGCTGACAATTTATTTACTTTCCCTTAAGTAGGTATATCCCTTTGTAGTGATGGTCTTGAGGAACTGTTAAAGATGCTTCTTCAGTATTAGTGCCCTCAGAATTGTGAAAAACGACTAGTGCCAGAATATATTTTTTAAACACATGTTCAATTTTAGTAGATAATTTAACACTTGAGGAGCATTTTGGCTATCAAACCGTCATTTTTTTAAAAGTAAGACACTTAAATTGTATCCGGCTGCAAGATGTTCAATTTTGAAATCAGTGTTGATTTCTGTATTAAATCTGTCAGTACAGTTCCTGCTGATTTGTGGTAATCAAAATGGTTTGTTATATTTGAAGAACAGTTTTTAATAAATTCTGTTCTACAGAAGGATGAGAGTGGGGGATAAGGGAATATTTGAGTTAAAATACTAACAAAGACTGTTAAAGGTTTTGGGTAATAAGTAGATTAAACCAAAGCATTGTTCTGTGGATATAGAATACTTAAGGCATTAATTGCTTAGTAGTAATGTTTAATTTAAAAGTTTTACTTCTGTTAAGTAAGGTTGTAGCTGCAGTATTTAAACTTCAGAGTGTAAAGTATTTCTTCACAGGAGGTGGGGGGGGACTGCTTCCCTACCTACTAGTGAGAGATTTGAATTCATGTTTTATTATTTAGCAGTTTATTAAAATGGATATCTTAATGTATTTGTTTGATATCTATAGGTATTGACACTTGTTAATTTTAACAGTTCTGAAACAGTATTAAAACATCAAAAGCTGATGTTTAATAGGAAAATCTGTTCACTACAATCAAAGATAAAATGATTTTTGTTTTAAAAATCTTGAGTTGAAAATTTCAGAAGGTACCACTCCAGGTACAGGCTGTATCCAGAAGGTACAGGCTGTATCCAGAAGGTACAGGCTGTATCCAGAAGGTACAGGCTGGATCGATGGGCTATAGCCAATGGTATGAGGTTCAACAAGGCAAAGTGCCAGGTCCTTCACTTGGGCCACAATAACCCCATGCTACAGGCTTGGGGAAGAGTGGCTGGAAAGCTGCTCGGCAGAAAAGGGCCTGGGGGTGCTGACTGATGGCCAGCTGAACATGAGCCAGCAGTGCCCAACCAAGGTGGGCAATGGCATCCTGGTCTGTATCAGAAATAGTGTGGCCAGCAGGGCCAGGGAAGTGATCATTCTCCTGTACTCAGCACTGGTGAGGCCACACCTTGAATACTGTGTTCAGTTCTGGGCCCCTCACTATAAGAGAGATATTGATTTGGTGGAGCAGGTCCAGAGAAGGGCAACGAAGCTGGTGAAGGGCCTAGAGCACAAGTCTTAAGAGGAAGGGCTGAGGGAACTGGGGTTGTTTAGTCTGGAGAAGAGAAGGCTCAGAGGGGACCTTATTGCTCTCTACAACTACCTGAAAGGAGGATGGAGAGAGGAGGTGGCTGGTCTCTTCTCCCAAGTAATGAGTGATAGGACAAGGAGGTAATGGCCTCAAGCGGTGCCGGGGAGGTTTAGATTGGCTATTAGGAAAAATTTCTTCACTGAAAGGGTGATCAGGCATTGGAACAGGCTCCCCAGGGAAGTGGTGGAATCGCTGTCCCTGGAAGTGTTCAAAAACTGTGTAGATGAGGCCCTCAGTGACATGGTTTAGTGGTGGTCTTGGCAGTCCTGGGGCAAAGGTTAGACTTGATGATCTTAAAGGTCTTTTCCAACCTAGTTGATTCTATGAGTCTAAGACAAAATTACTACTTCCCTAGTCTTGCTGGCCACACTATTTCTGATACAGGCTAGGATTCCATTGGCCTTCTTGGCTGCCTGGGCACTCTGCTGGCTCATGTTCAGATAGCTGTCAAGCATTCACAGACTAAAGCCAAAGCACAGCATTGTACCAGCTACTAGGAAGAAAATTAACTCTCTCTCAGCTGAAACCAGGACAGTATCCACCCCTTATTCCATACCATTCATGTCATGCCTGGTCTCGCACTTCCCATTATCACCTTTCCTGTCTTTTGATAGGTTATATATATATGTACACACAGATATCATACCCTTAGTCTGTCAACCATCCCTAGAAAAGTTAGTTTTCCTCATTCAGTTAATTACTTGGGGCTCCATCTGTCATAACAGTCTCTCTGGGCAGGAAAGATGGATGGTGTGTGGTGTTGGATTGTTGCATGCTGAAGTTCATTCTGATTCTATCACCACTGTACTTGTCCAGTTTTATCAAAGTTCATTCTTCATTAATGTGGTAATCACATTAATGTGGTAATCACATTAATAATGAACCTGGAGTCAGGTTCAGATCCTCATATCTGGAGCAGTGGAGATGGGTGCCATGAGGCATCTAGCAGTGTTGGGTGTATAGCTTCCGTGGAAGCGATAATATCAAATGTTATGCAGCATCATACAGTTCAACTCACTAGCTATATTCACCTAAAGTCAAATCTCCTTGAGGTACACAACTGACTTCCCCATCCTTCCCATATTACCCACCAAGTACACCCCAGTCCTCGAGCAAAAGCAATCCTATGAGTGGGTTTGCCTTTACCTGAAGGAGGAATAACCCCAGCATATTCTTTATGTGCACCACAGGAGCTTTATCCTCCTCTATGGTATGTAGAAGTTCTCATTGGGCTAGGCCAGCTCAATTGGCAGATCCTCTGGTGTTGACTAACCAGGTGACTTTCTGGGGTGCCATGTCACCATAAGACTTGTTTCTCAAGGCCCAGTATGGTGTTCTGAGTAGTGGCATGGGGCACAGCGTATGTTTCCAGCCATCCAGAGGTTGCTTCCACCATGGTAAGCACATGGCGCTTGCCTTGGCGGGTCAGTGGGAGTGTGATAATTGGCCAGACCTGCCCATATTTATAGTTCATCCATTACGCTTCATACCAGAGAGACATTAAATACTCTGCTTGCTTAATTGCAGTACATGTTTTGCATTCATTAATAACCTGGGCAATAGTGTTTGTGGACAAGGCCACCTTTTGATCACAAGCCCATCTATATGTTGCATCTCTGCCTTGATGGCCTGAGGTGTCATGGGCCCACTGGGCTAAAAATAATTCACCCTTATGTTGCCAATCTAAATCCATCTGAGCCATCTCAGTCTTAGCAGCTTGATCCACCTGTTGGTTGTTCTGATGTTCCTTGGTGGCCCAACTCTTGGGTACATGATGTAGCATACCCTCACCACCAGGGTCTGCACCCGAGCAGCGATATCTTGCCACAATGCAGCAGCCCAGATGGGTTTACCTCTGCATTGCCAGTTGCTCTGCTTCCATTGCTGCAACCACCCCCACAGGGTATTTGCCACCATCCATGAGTCAGTAGAGAGATAAAGTACTGTCCATTTTTCTCGTTCAGCAATGTCCAAGGCCAGCTGGATGGTTTTCACCTCTGCAAACTGACTCAATTCACCCTCTCCTTCAGCAGTTTCTGCAACTTGTCATAGGGGACTCCACACAGCTGCCTTCCATCTCCAATGCTTTCCCACAATAGGGCAGGACCCATCAGTAAACAAGGCATATTGCTTCTCATTTTCTAGTTGTTTGTTGTACAGTGAGGCTTCCTCAGCATGTGCCACCTCCTCTTCTGGTGACATCCCAAAATCTTTGCCCTCTGGCTAGTCCATGATGACTTCTAGAATTCCTGGACGACTGGGATTTCCTATTTGAGCTCGTTATGTAATTAGTGCGGCCCACTTAGTCCATGTAGCATCAGTTGCATGATGTGTAGAAGAGACCTTCCCTTTGAACATCCAGCCCAGCACGGGCAATCAGGGTGCCAGGAGAAGCTGCGCTTCAGTACCAATCATTTCTGAAGCAGCTTGAACCCCTTCATAGGCTGCCAATATCTCTTTTTCAGTGGGAGTATAGCTGGCCTCGGATCCTCTGTATTCCTGACTTCAAAAGCCTAGGGGTTGACTTTGAGTTTCCCCTGGTGCTTTCTCTCCAAGGCTTCATGTAGGACTGTTCCCCCCAGCTGTGGTATAGAGCACATTTTTCACATCTTGCCTTGTCTGGACTGGCCCAAGGGCTACTGGGTGAACTATCTCCTTTTTAATTTGTTCAAAGGCTTGTTGTTGCTCACGGCCCCATTTGAAGTTGTTGTTCTTGTCAAGGTCCCTCTGGATGGTGTCCCTTCCATCCAGCATGTCAACAGCACCACACAGCTTGGTGTCCTTGGCAAACTTGCTGAGGGTGCAGTCAATCCCACTCCGTGTTGGTGACAAAGATTTTGAACAGCGGTGGTGCCAATACTGATCTATGAGGAACCCCACTGGTCACTGGTCTCCACTTGAACATATAGCTGTTGACCACAACTCTTTGAGTGTGACTATCCAGCCAATTCCTTTTCCACCAAGTGGTCTATCCATCAAATCCATGCCCCTCCAGTTTAGAGGCAAGGATGTTGTGTGGGACAATGTCAAATGTCTTGCACAGTCCAGGTAGATGATATCAGTTTTTCTTTCCTTATCCACCAATACCATGGCACCATCATAGAAGGCCACCAGATTTGTCAGGCACGATTTACCTCTCGTGAAGCCTTGTTGGCTGTCATCAATCACCCCCTTACTGTCCAGGTGCCTTATCATAGTTTCCAGGAGTATCTGCTCCATGATCTTGCCGGGCACTGAGGTGAGACTGCCTGGCCTGTAGTTCCCTGGGTATTCCTTTTTTCCCTTTTTAAAAATGGGGGTTATGTTTTACCTTTCCCAGTTAGCAGAAACTTCACCAGATTGCCATGACTTATCAAATATGATGAATAATGCCTTGGCAACTTCCCTCAGGACCTGCAGATGCATCTCGTCAGTTCCCATGGACTTGTGCACCTTTAGGTTCCTTAGATGATCTCAAACCTGATCTTTTTCTACAGCAGGCGGTTCTTCATTCTCCCAGTCCCTGTCTTTGCCTTCTGTGACTTGGACAGTGGAGTTGGAACTTTTGCCGGTGAAGACTGAGGCAAAAATGTTACTGGGTACATCAGCCTTCTCTGTGTCCCGGGTAACCAGGTCTTTCATTTCCTTCTGGAGGAGGGGGCCATGTGTTCCCTTATCCCCAGTGTCCCTATAGAAGGTTTTTTTTGTTGTCCTTAATATTCTTGGCCAGATTGAGTTATGTCAGGGCTTTAGCTTTCCTAACTTGATCTCTGGCTGCTCTGACTATTTCTCTGTATTCTTCCCAGGTTACCTGTCCTTGTTTCTACCCTCTGTAGGCTGAGTTTTTATCCTGGAGTTTGTTCAGGAGCTCCTTGCTCATCCACGCAGGCCTCCTGGTGTTCTTGCCCGACTTCCTCTTTGTTGGGATGCCTTTCTCCTGAGCTTTGAGGAGGTGACCCTTGAATATTAACCAGCTTTTTGGGTCCCTCTTCCTTCCTGGACTTTCTCCCGTGGCACCTCCACCAAGCAGATCCCTCGAGGCTGAAGTCGGGTCTCCTGAAGTCCAGAGTAGCAAGCTTGTTGCGCACCCTCTTCGCCACCCTAAGGATCTCAAACTCCGCCATTTTATGGTCACTGCAGCCACAGCTGCCCTCCAGGTTCACGTTTCCCTGTTGGTGATAACAAGGTCCAGTATAGCCACTCTCCTCATTAGCTCCTCTATCAATTGAAGAAGGAAGTTATCACCAATGCATTCCAGGAACCTCGTGGATTGCTTGTACCTTGCTGTGTTGTCCCTCCAACAGATATCAGGGTGGTTGAAGTTCCCTGTGAGGACCAGGCCTTGTGAATGTGAGGCTGCACCTATCTGTCTATAGAGGGCTTCATCCTCTCAATCTTTCTGGTCAGGTGGCCTGTAGTGGATCCCCACTGTAATGTCCCCTGTCCCTGCCCTCCCTTTAATCCTGATCCATAAGCTCAGACAGCTCCTCATCCATCCCCAGGCGGAGCTCTGTGCACTCTAGCTGATCACTGATTTAGAGGGCAACACTCCCTCCTCATCTCCCTGCCTGTCTTTCCTGAAGAGACTGTATCCCTCCATTCCAACACTCCAGTCATAGGAGTCATCCCACCACGTCTCTGTGATGCCAATGAGGTCATAGCCCTTCAGGTGTGAGCCTGCACCAGGCTCTGGGCATTGTCAGGGTCTGACTGGAGACCCCCATGTCGGACCCATTTCATTCATGATCCCAAGAGTGAAATTAAGACGCAAATGAGGTCAAGCACCATAACCTGTCAGTTGGTTTATTACAAAAAGACAATTATTATAAAAAGGGAAATTATTATAAAACAGGGAATAGCGATAGGACAGATTGGAAAAAAGATAGAAAGAAGCAAGAATTCAGGGTGCAGAAAGAGAGAGAATGTCACCACCGTGGATCCAGCAGTGTCCCAGGGATCCGTAGTCAGTATCAGAGCTGGCGAGAGTCCTCCAGGGTCCATAGTCGGTATTGGAGCAGAGTGTCCCCAAGAGTCCGTAGTAGAGGTGGGTGTCCTCGTGGAGGGGTCCTTCTGGAGTTGTCCTTTTGAAGGTGTACCCTCACAGAGGTGTCCTCATGGAGTGGTCCTCATGGCTATGTCTCTTTTTCCCCCTTTTATAATGAGTTGGGGGGGAGTACCTCTGTTCTTAATGTCAGGTATTACACATTCCTGGTGGACCAGTTTCGCTGGTCTTGCAGCCAGCTCTTCAACTGCACCTGTCTGCAGCAATTCAAAGAGTCTTATCTCAGCTCTTCCCACTCATCTCAGGCAATGGACAGTGGAGTCCCAGTTCAGTTCCTCACAGCCTTCTCCCAGGCAATGGACATTGTAGTCTTATCTCAACTCCTCCCACCCATCTCTGAGACAATGGACTGGTGGAATTCCATCTCAGCTTCTCATACCAATCTTTGAGACAATGGACAGTGGAGTCTGATTTCAGATCAGTTTCTCACTGGCATCTCTTACTGGCACGAGAATCAAATTGGTAGGAGTGGGATGGATATAGGTTCACCTCCCCCATCAACTTTGGTTTAAAGTCTGCAGCCTTTGCTTTCCAATGAGTTTGCACCATTCTCCTGAGGGTCAGATAGGATGTGTGCCCTGACCTGTGCAGATGGTCTGTGGAATGCCCCTCCTTCAAAAATGCACCCTGCCTTGGCAAATTGCCATGCCACATCCTGACTGATGCACCATGCCCTGTTTGCCTGCTCTGTTTGCTTGCACTCCCTAGGGCTGCCCTTTCGGGGCGGGGGGGGAGGAAGCTGCTGGCTCCTCGTGGGTGTGGTTATATATGTTAAAGTTTGTATACAAACACACCTCCCATGACTTTCCTCTGCATTAATTTGAGTATAAAAAGGATTTTAGAAGCTGATGGGGAAAATAATTTTTCAAAGAAAACTAACAGATCCACATAAGTTCAGAAGGATTTAAACCTGCAGAGAAATTGAGTAAAATGTAAGACATTTTTCCAAAAGTGTTCATGACAAAGGCAATTGAAAAAAAAGTCATTTTGACTCTACCTGCTTGATCGTTGTCCTGGGTTCAGCTATAGCAGTCATTTTTCTCCTGCTTAGTAGCTGGTGCAGTGCTGTGTTTTTTAACTTTCAGCCTGGGAACAACGCTGATAACACCGATGTTTTTAGTTGTTGCTAAGTAATGTTTATTCCAACCAAGGACTTTCTCAGTCTCATGCTTTGCCAGGGAGGAGGGGAAGCCGGGAGGAAGCAGAGACAGGACACCGGACCCAAACTAGCCAAAGGGGTATTCCATACCACAGCACGTCATGCCCAGTATATAAACCAGGGGGAGTTATCCGGAAGGCCCAGATCACTGCTCTGGTGGGGCTGGGTATCGGTCGGCGGGTGGTGAGCAATTGTATCCTCTCCCCTTGTTATTTCACTAATCATTATTATCATTGGTGGTAGCAGTAGTGGTTTTGTATTATACCTTAGTTACGGGACTGCTCTTATCTCAACCCGTGGGAGTTACATTCTTCCGATTCTCCTCCCCATCCCTCCGGGAGCAGGGGGAGGAAGGGGGGGAGTGAGCGAGCGGCTGTGTGGTTCTGAGTTACCGGCTGGGCTCAAACCACGACGGAGTGACAGGAGGATCCCAAGCGTTAACTATACTGGAAACTGAATTCAGCCTGACTGGGAGGAAGTGGCAAGAGCACCCCATTGTGACTGGTCCAGGGGCTCCATGCATCCTTGGCACAGACTGTCTCAGGAGAGGGTACTTCAAAGACCCAAAAGGGATAGATGGGCTTTTGGTATCGCTGCCTTGGAGACAGAGGAAATTAAGCAGCTGTCCACCTTGCGTGGTCTCTCAGAGGATCCTTCTGTTGTGGGGTTGCTGAAGGTCGAAGAACAACAAGTGCCAATTGCGACCACAACAGTGCACCGGCGGCAATATCGCACCAACCGATACTCCTTGATTCCCATCCACGAGGTGATCCGTAGACTGGAGAGCCAAGGAGTGATCAGCAGGACCTGCTGACCCTTTAATAGCCCCATATGGCCAGTGCAAAAGTCTAATGGAGAGTGGAGATTAACAGTAGACTATCGTGGCCTGAACGAAGTCACACCACCATTGAGTGCTGCCGTACCGGACATGCTAGAACTTCCATACGAACTAGAATCAAAGGCAGCCAAGTGGGATGCCACAATTGATATTGCCAATGCATTTTTCTCAATCCCTTTGGCAGCAGAATGCAGGCCACAGTTTGCTTTCACTTGGAGGGGCGTCCAGTACACTTGGAACCGACTGCCCCAGGGGTGGAAACACAGCCCTTCCATCTGCCATGGGCTGATCCAGACTGCACTGGAACAGGGGCAAGCTCCAGAACACCTGCAATACATTGATGACATCATCGTGTCGGGTGATACAGCGGAAGAAGTTTTTGAGAAAGGGAGGAAGATAATCCAAATCCTGCTGAAGGCCAGTTTTGCCATAAAATGGATTAAGGTCAAGGGACCTGCACAGGAGATTCAATTTTTGGGAATAAAATGGCAAGATGGACGTCGCCAGATCGCCACAGATGTGATCAACAAAATAACAGCAATGTCTCCACCAACTAACAAGAAAGAAACACAAGCGTTCTTAGGTGTTGTGGGGTTCTGGAGAATGCACATCCCAAATTACAGTCTGATTGTAAGCCCTCTCTACCCCGTGACCCGGAAGAAGAATGATTTCAAATGGGGCCCTGAGCAGCAACAAGCCTTTGAACAAATTAAATGAGAAATAGTTCATGCAGTAGCCCTTGGACCAGTCTGGGCCGGGCCAGATGTGAGAAATGTGCTCTATACCACAGCTGGGGAGAATGGTCCTACCTGGAGCCTCTGGCAGGAAGCTCCAGGGGAGACTCGAGGTCGACCCCTTGGCTTTTGGAGTCGGGGATATAAAGGATCCGAGGCCAGCTGTACTCCCACTGAAAAAGAGATACTGGCAGCCTATGAAGGGGTTCGAGCTGCCTCAGAAGTGATTCGAACTGAAGCACAGCTCCTCCTGGCACCCCGGTTGCCTGTGCTGGGCTGGATGTTCAAAGGCAGGGTCTCCTCTACACATCATGCAACTGATGCTACATGGAGTAAGTGGGCTGCACTAATTACACAACGAGCTCGAATAGGAAATCCCAGTCGTCCAGGAATGCTAGAAGTCATCATGGACTGGCCAGAGGGCCAAGATTTTGGGATGTCACCAGAAGAGGAGGTGATGCATGCTGAAGAGGCCCCACCATATAATGAACTGTCAGAGAGTGAAAAGCAATATGCCTTGTTTACTGATGGGTCCTGCCCTATTGTGGGAAAGCATCAGAGATGGAAGGCAGCTCTGTGGAGTCCCCTGCAACAAGTTGCAGAAACTGCTGAAGGAGAGGGTGAATCGAGTCAGTTTGCAGAGGTGAAAGCCATCCAGCTGGCCTTGGACATTGCTGAACGAGAAAAATGGCCAGTACTTTCTCTCTCTACTGACTCATGGATGGTGGCAAATGCCCTGTGGGGGTGGTTGCAGCAATGGAAGCAGAGCAACTGGCAATGCAGAGGTAAACCCATCTGGGCTGCTGCATTGTGGCAAGATATCGCTGCTGCTCGGGTGCAGAACCTGGTGGTGAAGGTACGCCACGTAGATGCTCATGTACCCAAGAGTCGGGCCACTGAGGAACCCCAGAACAACCAGCAAGTGGATAAAGCTGCTAAGATTGAAGTGGCTCACATGGTTTATATTGGCAACATAAGAGTGAAGTATTTTTAGTCTGGTGGGCCCATGACACCTCAGGCCATCAAGGCAGAGATGCAACATATAGATGGGCTCGTGATCGAGGGGTGGACTTCACAATGGACACTATCGCCCAGGTTATTGACGAATGTGAAATGTGCTGCAATTAAGCAAGCCAAGGAGTTAATGTCTCTCTGGTATGGAGGACGATGGCTGAAGTACAAGTATGGGGAGGCCTGGCAGATTGTCTATATCACACTCCCACCGATTCTCCAGGGCAAACGCCATGTGCTTACCATGCTGGAAGCAACCACCGGCTGGCTGGAAACATACGCTGTGCCCCATGCTACTGCCCGGAACACTCTCCTGGGCCTTGAGAAACAAGTTTTGTGGCGACACGGCACCCCAGAGAGAATTGAGTCAGACAATGGGACTCATTTCCGGAACAACCTCATAGACACTTGGGCCAAAGAGCATGGCATTGAGTGGGTATATCACATCCCCTACCGTGCACCAGCCTCTGGGAAAATCGAATGGTACAATGGGCTGTTAAAAACTACCCTGAGAGCAATGGGTGGTGGGACTTTCAAACACTGGGATACACATTTACCAAAAGCCACCTGGTTGGTCAACGCTAGGGGATCTGCCAACAGGGCTGTCCCAGCCCAATCAGAACTTCTATGTACTGTAGAGGGGGATAAAGTTCCTGTGGTGCACATAAAGACTTTGTTGGGGAAGACAGCCTGGGTTATTCCTGCTTCAGGTAAAGGCAAACCCCCTCGTGGGGTTGCTTTTGCTCAGGGACCTGGATATACTTGGTGGGTCATGCGGGAAGATGGGGAAGGTCCCATGTGTACCTGAAGGGGATTTAATTTTGGGGGAAAACAGCCAATGAACTCAATTGTATGCTGTTGCCGTCTATAGAACACTTTTATAGCCCACCAGCTAGATATCTTCAGGTCACCAGCAACTGACCCTGACTTTCCTCTGATCATCACCCCAACAAAGAATGAATTGTGAAGAAACCAGACAAGCTCAGCAGTGACCAGATGAGTTCGGTGGTGTCATCAGCATGCAACAACGCAACACTACACACCGTCCCTCCTGCCCTAAAAGACTGTTACAAGAGGTGGAGCCTGACATCATGGACTGGATGAATTCAGCAACTTTATAGGGATTGGTCCATGGGCTAAGGAATGATATCTTTCTCTTTGCGTGTGGGTGTATATATATATATATGAGACAAAAGCAATGGTATATTGAAAAATGTGGGATCTGAGCATGATGTGAATGGTATGGAATAAGGGGTGGATACTGTCCTGGATTCAGCTGTAGCAGTCTTTTTTTTTTTTTTTTTTTTTTCTTTTTTCTCCTGCTTAGTAGCTGGTGCAGTGCCGTGTTTTTGACTTTCAGCCTCGGAACAACGCTGATAACACCGATGTTTTTAGTTGTTGCTAAGTAATGTTTACTCCGACCAAGGAGTTTCTCAGTCTCATGCTTTGCCAGGGAGGAGGGGAAGCTGGGAGGAAGCAGAGACAGGACACCTGACGCAAACTGGATGAAGGGGTATTCCATACTATGGCATGTCATGCCCAGTATATAAACCAGGGAGAGTTACCCGGAAGGCCCAGATCGCTGCTCGGGTGGGGCTGGGTATCGGTCGGCGGGTGGTGAGCAATTGTATCCTCTCCCCTTGTTATTTCCCTTATCATTATCATCATTGGTGGTAGCAGTAGTGGTTTTGTATTATACCTTAGTTACTGG
Organism: Strigops habroptila; assembly: GCF_004027225.2. Lineage (NCBI taxonomy): Eukaryota > Metazoa > Chordata > Aves > Psittaciformes > Psittacidae > Strigops > Strigops habroptila. The sequence goes on along the minus strand of NC_044301.2, from coordinate 4,414,619 downwards.
ACTGTTCTTATCTCAACTCGTGGGAATTACATTCTTATGATTCTCCTCCCCATTCCTCCAGGAGCGGGGGGCGTGAGCGAGTGGCTGCGTGGTTCCGAGTTACCTGCTGGGCTCAGACCACAACAGTTGTTAAGGTTGAATATAGTACAAGGATACAGATATCCATTGTAAATATATACTTTTTTCTTTAAATTACTGTAAGAAGTGTCTGAAACAAGGGTTCTTCTGAGCTGTGTGGTTTGTAGTAGTATGCTTGATGTATCACAGAATCAGTGGTTTGAAGGTCAAGAATGTTAGTTGTTGTTCTGGTTGACTCTGAGGTTTTAGATCATGTGATTTGGCAAATATAGTGGTAGAGTAACTTGGTACTGTGACAGAAAAGCATTGCTGTAAATGTTATTTGTTTCTAAAATTTGTTCCTATTAACAATTTTCCACAAGTATTCCCTCTGTTCAACAACTTTGACAATATTGTTATTGCTTTGGCTTAATTTAAACTAGATCATATGACTTTTGACTTCTGGAGTGCTTACCAAGCCTTTACACCTATATGGATGTATACTGGTGATAACACTAGGTGTCCTGTATTTTCTAGATGATGGAACAGTGGGGAGAACTATCTTTTTCTGTAGAGATAAAAGGGGAGTTAATAGAATACCTATTCTGCTAGTAAAAAAAAAAAAAAAAAAACCCAAACAAAAAAAAAAAAACAAACCCAAACCAAAAACCAACCACCCTTTATTTCTTTTGTTTGCTTTAACAGTTGTTATTCAACCAAGCCCCTCAGTTTCTCAACTTAGCAATTCAGAGAGTGAGGAGAAAGCTTCTGAACTGCCTAAACCAAAGAAGAACAGATGTTTTATGTGCAGAAAGAAGGTTGGCCTTACAGGTATGAGAGCACTTTGTCAATATTGAACAGATCTATATGATTAGTTGCTTATTCCTAGATTAAATTTGTTGAAATATTCGTAGCCATTAAGCTTGCTTGCTCTTTCAAAATCCATAATGTTTGATCCGTTAATAGAGCTGACATTTGGAAGTATCAATTTCAGTTTTTCTGTTTGTTAAAGTAGATGCACATACCCTCTTGGTACTGACTAAGCCCTTAATTTATAACTTGCTTAGGTCTGAAGCTTCCTAGTGGTGTTGCTTTTCCTTTTCTTTGTACAGGATTTGATTGCCGATGTGGGAACTTATTTTGTGGACTTCACCGTTATTCTGACAAGCATAACTGCCCATATGATTATAAAACAGAAGCTGCAGAAAAAATCCGGAAAGAGAATCCAGTTGTGGTGGCTGAAAAAATTCAGAGAATATAACCTAGCCTACTTGTGAAAAGGCTAACTTTTTTTTTTTTTTTTTTAATATACCCTCAGAAAGCATTAAAGAACAGATGCATGGCTGCTTTCCTTTGTTCTCAAAAGTTTTAATTTTAGCCTTGTCTGTCTTAATGATATTTTGGAATGTTTTGGTGTTTGTTACAGGCAGAATTGGATAGATACAGTCCTTGAAAATGTATGTGTTCTCCTTGGAATATGATTGGATGATCAGAACCTGCACAGGAGTATGCATGCACAGAAGACAGTCTCTATTCACGTATGCCAAACAGATGTATACTAGCTGCATGTTTGCAGCAGGTCTGCCTTTTGAGATGTTCAAGGTGTATAACACTAGCCAAAGTATGTGTCTTCTGGAGAAGGATATGTCAGAAAAGCTTGGTGGTCTACTTCTATAATTTAAAATCTTGTTCTACTTTTAGTTTCCACATTCCATTGTTTTACAGCAGAATGTAAGCCTTGTAGAGGGCTCTACCTTCCAGTAAGATGAGTGTTGGTGCTATATATAATTTAAAAAAAAAATTTAACAATTGCAGTGGGAAAAATGGAAAAAATCAGATATGTATGAGAAGAAAATGATTTTGGAACAGATTACGTTAACTTTAGAATCATGAAAAGAGTTTCCCAAAGGAAATGTCCTGTTACAAACTTAAGAACTGGCCTGCAATGGTTGTCTGCTTTTCCTTGCATAGCTATAAATGTTGTGTAGCATAATATTGTGCTAAGATTGACTTACAGACAAAAGCTACATGTGTGGGTTTTTTAGACATACCGCAGCAGCTCTATCAAGTGACACATGCAGCTGTGTAAGTTGCAGAAGTATTTGGGCAGTTTATTATTCATGTACTACTTCAGTGTGTTCTGGGGTCAAAAGAATACTAGGAGCTTTTTACATGTAAAACTTCTTTAATTTAAATAATTGCACTTGCAACAATTGTTTGGTATGGAAAGCCATACCCAACATGACTCCTGTAGACTTAAGTGGGAGTTAGAACCATTCTGGGAGGCTGCTTTATAATTCTTAATTGTACTTGGGTGTAGGACTGTAGTGTTCTTGTGTGTATTGCATGGGCTCCTCCACTATCTACAGCTTTCTATAATAACTAGAAAGGGCAGTATAGTTCACTGATGCTTGTCTGGTAATATCACTTCTTTGTTATAATGGAAGGGATTTTTTTTTGATGTATGAAACTTTGTGGGTTTTTTTTTTTTTATATAATCAAGTATAGTGTAGACTAGTGTTGTAATAATGCCTCTTCTCATCTTTAAATAGTTGTGTATGTGCACAAGATGCTACTTCTGACTTTTATTGCAATGTTCAGTCTTTTTTTTTTTTTTAGTTCACTATTAAAAGCATTAGGCTTTTGCTTTAATCTTGTTCTTTCAATTTATTGATCAGATATGCAAACATACTGAGGTACTGCACATACGTTATCCAGCATCTATGCTTTATTATGTAAATAATAAAAATCATGTACAGAAGGAAATACATTTTGTGATACTTCATTAGCTTTAGTTATTGCTGTAACTTGAAAGTGGCCCTGTGGAGGTTGGGGTACAAAGCTAGTACTAGGTTTGTATAGATGTTTTGTGGGGGGGGTTTTTTTTGTTCGTGTTTGGGGGGGGGGGTTGGTGGTTTTGTTTGGGGGATTTTTTGTTTGTGGTGTTGGATTTTTGGGGGCCTTTTGGGTTGGGGGTTTTTTTTTTGGTGGTGTGTGTGGTGTGGTTTTTTTTTTTTTTTTTTCTTAAACCTACTTGTCTAACTTTATTATTTTGACGTACCGACTTGTTTAAGATAGCTTGTTGATGTCAGAGAAGCATGAACAGCTGGAATGACCAAAGATGTCTGCAAACAATGTCCTTAAAGGGAATGAAGGAAATAATAGCAGTGAACTTTAAATGTTTGTTGGGGGTGGGTGGTTGTGGGGTTTTGTTTGGTTTTGGTGGTGGTTTTTTGTGTGGTGGGTTTTTTTTCCCCTTTTCTCTATAAAAGTTATTTCCAGGGGATCTGTTTTAATACAGCCAGTATACTGACTACATTGTTATGTTCAAATTTTTGCCAGTGGGTCTGGGCAGGGTTGTCAGGGTCTGTATCCAAATACGGATGTCACATGCCAGACTTGCCCTTCCCAAGGAGAAACAAAAGTACAGAGCACACAGCACAAATTGGCTTAGAAGAAGTGAACTTCACTGCTGAATAATGCATAAAAAATTGTCTATATCAGAAATGTATAATGTGCATCCTATCATTCAGCTAGTACTAACACTCAAGGGATAGGTTATTACTGCTGCCACCATATATGCTTCTGATAAGGGAATAAGGGCATGTTCTGGGCCTTCATGTGCCAGGATGAATTTATTTATTTTTTTAATTGTGGAACTGTTTTAAAGCATCAAAATTAACATGTTTCCACCTTTTTCTGTTAAAGTAAAATCAAATCAACTGCATCATAAAAATCTTGTTCAGTTTGTGTTTTTTGTTTTGCGAATGCACCTTGGAACTGGATATTTGAGGAGAATGTGTCCAGATTTGTAATACTGTCAGGGCAAGAGTATTTTAGGAAGGATAACCATGCTGATACCAGTACTTAATGACTCTGATGGTCTCTTGCATTCATTTGCTTTTTTTATTCTGGACAAAGGCTTAAGTAATTTATCTCAGTAGACCTGAGGAGAAAAGCATAGAATGAGAAATCCCTCATTGTTCTATAAAGTCATGAACTGTAGCATATGTAAATTGTCCACAGGTGGGATATAAGCCTGTATTCAAAGCTAAGTTTTATTCTGTTAATAATTAATATAGGGTCTATAATCATTCAGGAGAACTAATTCTGTTGAGGCTCGTTAAACTTTCAAAGAGGGGGAAGGCTGTTTAGTGAGTACTGACAAAGTGTGATAAATGGATATTTAAATTTTGGTGCAAAGGGTGTGGTATATTTTCCTTGGGGGGGGGAAATAATATAGGTGCAGAACACAGGATTTTGGTCATTTGGTCTTTAAATTTAAAGTGACGAATGCTTACAAACAATATACCCATCTTCCAAGAAGGCTATGTGATCACTTAATATGATACTAGTCCTTATTTAACATTTGGCTGTTAAACTGATATGTTTTTAACTAGTACATAAATATATTGTTAAAGGAAAGATTTTGCTGTGCCTCTGATGACTTTATCAAATGATGGGGACTTGTTAGTTGGGGCATAAGAAAGAACATAAAAACATATGAGTAAATAAAAGTAGCTAGGCAACTAAGAATTATTCTTCTTAAATGCCTAGCTAGGATTATGGCTGCACAGTAGTGGGTTCCATAGGATTTTGTACAAACTTCAACCTGAAGTTTGGAGGAAGAACAACAGGCTTCCTGTGGTGTTCTCAACCAGTTGCTCTAGGTTTGATGAACCATCAGATGGCTTGGTTGGGGTGTTGCCCTGGTTTTGGTACAGTGCTGTGTTTTGGCTTTAGTCTGATAATAATGCTGATAACACACCAATGTTATAGTTGTTGCGAAGTAGCACTTAAACTGATCAAGGAATTTTCAGTTTCTTAGCCTCTTCAGTGAGGAAGGGCATGTGCAGCCGGGAGGCAGCAGAGACAGGACAGCTGACCCAAACTAACCAAAGGGGTACTCCATACCACAAAACATCATGCCCGGGTACATAAACTGGGGGGAGTTAGCCGGAAGGGCCAGATGGCTGCTCAGGGATGGGCTGGATATCGGTCAGTGGGTGGTGAGCAATTGTATTATGCATCACTGCATTTTATATTCTCTCCCCTTGGTACTTCCTGTAGTAGTAGTTTTGTATTATACTTTAGTTATTGGACTGTTCTTAACCTGTGGGGTTTACATTCTTTTAATTCTCCTCCCCATCCTGCCCAGAATGGGGGGGGGGGGGGTGGAAGGGGGGGGAGTGAGTGAGCGGCCACATGGTTCTGAGTTACCAGCTGGGCTTAAACCACAACACAGATAAATACCAAAACAGTGAATGCGGCCTGCAAGTTGTTACATGTTGCGCTTGGTCTCAGAGTTGCATTAACTATGACAGCAAATAAATCAACATTGTGACCAGCGACTATTAAACCAATACAATGAATGCTTATAACAAATCTCTTTTGACATAACCCTGGTCAAATTTGCCGTTAACTCAACGTGTTGCCCCACATTGGGTGCCAAAAAAGACCATCATGTTTTAAACCCAGATGGCAGCTACAGTACCATGCAGCCGCTTGCTCACCCACACACACACACCCCCCCCAGGCGGGATGGGGAGGAGAATCTAAAGAACATAAACCCTGCGGGTTGAGATGAGAACAGTTTAGTAATTAAAGTACAATATAAACCAATTAATAATAATAACAATAAGGGAAATAACAAGGGGAGAGAACATAAAATACAGTGATGCATAATAAAACTGCTCACCACCCACTGACCAATAACCAGCCTAACCTGAGCGGCGATCTGGGCCTGATGTGCTGTATGGTATGGAATACTCTTTTGGCTACTTTGAGTCAGGTGTCCTGACTCTGCTTCCTCCCAGCTTCTTCTGCCCCTCCTCACTAGCAGAACGTGAGAGACTGAAAAGTCCTTAATTGGGGTAAACATTACTTAACACACTGATGTTTTTAGTTGTTGCTATCAGTGTTGTTCTCAGGCTAAAGTCGAAAACACAGCACTGCACCAGCTACTAAGAAAGAGAAAAATGACTGTTAGAGCCAAACCCAGGACAGTATCCACCTCTTATTCCATACTATTTAGGTCATGCTCAGGTCCCACATTTTTCAATAGACCATTGCTTTTTGTCTCTTCATATATATATATATATATATATATACACGCACACACATAGACACCTGCAAGAGACAGATATCATTTCTTAGTCTAGGGAGCATCCCTATGGTGTTCGCTGAGTTCATTCAGTTCATGACATCAGGCTCCATCTTTTGTAACAGTCTTTCAGGGCAAGAGAGATGGTCTGCAGAGTTGGGTTGTTGCCTGCTGCCACCACCACTGAACTCGTCTGGTCACTGCTGAGCTTGTCTGGTTTCGTCAAAGTTCATTCTTTGTTGGGGCGATGAGTGGAGGGAAGTTAAGGTCAGTCAATGGTGACCTGAGGACAGTTCTGGGAGACTGCTGCTGGCTTTTCCCATAACTTAATTCTCTGATAATGATCATGACAGCACATATTTTCTTTTCAAAGCCCAGAGGGGCAGAGATGGGCATCTAGCTGCTATAGAAGTGTTACATAGCAGTCACCAGTATATAATTGAGTTCATTGGCTATTTTCCCCCAAAATCAAATCCCCTTCAGGTACACACCAGATTGCCCCATCTTCCTGCATTACCCACCAAGTACATCCAGATCCCTGAGTGAAAACAATCCCATGAGTGCGTTTGCCTTTACCTGAAGCAGGAATAACCCAGACTGTCTTCCCCAACAAAGTCTTTATGTGCACCACAGGAACTTTATCCCCCTCTACAGTACATAGAAGTTCTGATTGGGCTGGGCCAGCCCTGTTGGCAGATCCCCTAGCGTTGACCAACCAGGTGGCTTTCGGTAAATGTGTATCCCAGTGTTTGAAAGTCCCACCACCCATTGCTCTCAGGGTAGTTTTTAACAGCCCATTGTACCGTTCGATTTTCCCAGAGGCTGGTGCATGGTAGGGGATGTGATATACCCACTCAATGCCATGCTCTTTGGCCCAAGTGTCTATGAGGTTGTTCCGGAAATGAGTCCCATTGTCTGACTCAATTCTCTCTGGGGTGCCGTGTCGCCACAAGACTTGTTTCTCAAGGCCCAGGATACTGTTCCAGGCAGTGGCATGGGGCACAGTGTATGTTTCCAGCCATCTAGTGGTTGCTTTCACCATGGTAAGCACATGGCGCTTGTCTTCGCAGGTTGGTGAAAGTGTGATATAGTCAGTCTGCCGGCACTTTTCACATTCATGAATAACCTGGGCAATAGCGTCCATTGTTAAGTCCACCCCTCGATCATGAGCCCATCTATATGTTGTATCTCTGCCTTGATGGCCTGAGGTGTCATGGGCCCACCAGACTAAAAATAGTTCACCCTTATGTTGCCAATCTAAGTCCATCTGAGCCACTTCAGTCTTAGCAGCTTTATCCACCTGTTGGTTGTTCTGGTGTTCCTCAGTGGCCCGACTCTTGGGTACATGAGCATCTAGGTGGCGTACCTTCACCACCATGTTCTGCACCCGGGCAGCAATATCTTGCCACAATGCAGCAGCCCAGATGGGTTTACTTCTGCGTTGCCAGTTGCTCTGCTTCCATTGCTGCAACCACCCCCACAGGGCATTTGCCACCATCCATGAGTCAGTATAGCGATAAAGTACTGTCCATTTTTCTCGTTCAGCAATGTCCAAGGCCAGCTGGATGGCTTTCACCTCTGCAAACTGACTCGACTTGCCTCCTCCTTCAGCAGTTTCTGCAACTTGTCATAGGGGACTCCACACAGCTGCCTTCCATCTCCGATGCTTTCCCACAAATACAGCAGGACCCATCAGTAAACAAGGCATATTGCTTTTCACTCTCTGATAGTTCATTATATACCTCCTCTTCTGGTGACATCCCAAAATCTTTGCCCTCTGGCTAGTCCATGATGACTTCTAGAATTCCTGGAGGACTGGGATTTCCTTTTCAAGCTCATTGTGTAATTAGTACAGCCCACTTACTCCGTGTAGCATCGGTCGCATGATGTGTAGAGGAGACCCTGCCTTTGAACACCCAGCCCAGCATGGGCAAGCAGGGTGCCAGGAGGAGCTACGCTTCAGTTCGAATCACTTCTGAAGCAGCTTGTACCCCTTCATAGGCTGCCAGTATCTCTTTTTCAATGGGAGTGTAGCTGGCCTCAGATCCTCAGTGTCCCTGACTCCAAAAGCCAAGGGGTCAACCTTGAGTTTCCCCTGGAGCTTTGTGCCAGAGGCTCCAGGTAGGACCATTCTCCCCGGCTGCAGTGTAGAGCACATTTTTCACATCTTGCCCTGTCTGGACTGGCCCAAGTCCTATGTCTCGCTTAATTTATTCAAAATTTGTTCGAAGGCTTGTTGTTGCTCAGGGCCCCATTTGAAATCATTCTTCTTCCGGGTCACGTAATAGAGAGGGCTTACAATGAGACTGTAATTTGGGATGTGCATTCTACCTATGAAGGATGTCTCCTTCATTGGTTGACCCTCTGAGGGAAGGAAAAAAATATGTGTAATTGCTAAAAATTCCCATTATATGCCTCCCAAAGTATAGAGGTGATGGCCACTCTGAGAACGCATGCCATATCAGTTTCATGGTCAATGATTCTATTGTATTACAAGTCATTACCATAAAGTACAGCGAAAAGAGAACCTTAGTCCAGGCCCCAAAGCCGATGAACACTAAAACAGCAAATGCTGGCTGCAAGTAAGATATGACATGGTGAAACTCTGAGGCCAAGCGCAACAACTCTGAGAGCAAATAAATCAACATTGTGATGAGTGACTATTAATCCAAAACAATGAATGCTTATCACAAACGTGATTAGACACACTCTGGTCACATCTGTTGTTATCTCAACCCTTCATGCCCCATGTTGGGTGCCACAAAGGACTCTCATGGTTTAAGCCTGGCTGGTAACTCAGAACCATGCAGCCACTCACTCAGTCCCAGCCTTCGTCCCTCCCCCTGCTCCCAGAGGGATGGGGAGGAGAATCATAAGAATCTAAATCCCACAGCTTGAGATAAGAACAGTCGAATAACTAAGGTACCATACAAAACTACTACTATTACCACTAAAACAATAATGATAAGGGAAATATCAAGGGGAGAGAATATAAAACTAAAAGGGGAAAATGAAAAGAAAACAATAAACACAAGTGATGCACAATACAAGTGCTCACCACCAGCCGACTGATACCCAGATCGACCTGAGCAGCGATCTGGGCCTTCCGGGTAACTCCCCCCAGTTTGTATACTGGGCGTGACGTGCTGTGGTGTGGAATACCCCTTTGGCTAGTTTGGGTCAGATGTCCTGTCTCTACTTCCTCCCAGCTTCTTGTGCCCCTCCTCACGGGCATAGCATGAGAGATTGAAAAGTCCTTGGGTAAGCACTACTTAGCAACAACTAGAACGTCACTGTGTTGTCATCACTGTTCTCAGACTAAAGTCGAAAACACAGCACTGCATGAAGTATTAAGAAGGAGAAAAATAACTGTTACAGCCTAACCCAGGACAGATAATGGAAGGCTGCTATGAGGTCTCCATGCAGCCTTCTCTTCTCTGGGCTGAACAGCCCAAATTTTCTCTGCCTGTCTTTGTATGGGAGGTGCTCTAGCTCCCTTATCTTCATGGCCCTCCTCTGGACTTACTCCAATAGCTCCATGTCCTTCTTATGTTGAGGATACCAGAACTGCACACAGTACTCTAGGTGGGGTCCCACGAGAGCAGAGTAGAGGGGCAGGATCACCTCCTTCACCTGCTGGTCATGCTTCTCTGGATGCAGCCCAGGATACAGTTGGCTTTCTGGGATGCGAGTGCACACTGCCGGCTCATGTTGTGTTTCTTATTGACAAAGAACCCGAAATCCTTCTCTGCAGGGCTGCTCTGAATCGCTTCTCCACCCAACCTGTAGCTGTGTCTGGGATTGCCCTGACCCAGGTATAGGACCTTGCACTCCGCTTTGCTGTACTTTATGGAGTTTGCATTGGCCCACCTCTTAAGCATGTCAAGGTCCCTCTGGATGGCATGCCTTCCCTCCAGCGTATCAACCGAACCACACAGCTTAGTGTCATTGGCAAATTTGCTGAGGGCGCACTCAATCCCACTGTCCATGTCACCGACAAAGATGTTGAATAAGACAGGTCCCAACACCGACCTTTGAGGGACACCACTCGTTAGTGGTCTCCAATTGGACATTGAGCTGTTGACCACAACTCTTTGCACGCAGCCATCCAGCCAGTTCTTTATTCACCGAGTGGTCCATCCATCAAATTTATGTCCTTCCACTTTAGAGACAAGGATGTCATGCGGGAAAGTGTCAAATGCTTTGTATAAGTCCAGGTAGATGACGTCAACTACTCTGCCCCTATCCATCAGTTCCATAGCCCCATGATATAAGGCCACCAAATCGGTCAGACAGGATTTCCCCTTAGTGAAGCCTTGTTGGCTGTCACCAACCACCTCGTTGTTTTTCATGTGCCTTAGCATGCTTTCCAGGAGAATCTGCTCCAAGATTTTGCCAGGCACAGAGGTGAGACTGACTGGTCTGTAGTTCCCTGGGTCTTCCCTTTTCCCCTTTGTCCTGGGTTCAGCTATAGCAGTCATTTTTCTCCTTCTTAGTAGCTGGTGCAGTGCTGTGTTTTTTAACTTTCAGCCTGGGAACAACGCTGATAACACTGATGTTTTTAGTTGTTGCTAAGTAATGTTTATTCCAACCAAGGACTTTCTCAGTCTCATGCTTTGCCAGGGAGGAGGGGAAGCCGGGAGGAAACAGAGACAGGACACCTGACCCAAACTAGCCAAAGGGGTATTCCATACCACAGCACATCATGCCCAGTATATAAACCGGGGGGAGTTACCCGGAAGGCCCAGATCGCTGCTCGGGTTGGGCTGGGTATCGGTCGGCGGGTGGTGAGCAATTGTATCCTCTCCCCTTGTTATTTCACTAATCATTATTATCATTGGTGGTAGCAGTAGTGGTTTTGTATTATACCTTAGTTGCGGGACTGCTCTTATCTCAACCCGTGGGAGTTACATTCTTCCGATTCTCCTCCCCATCCCTCCGGGAGCGGGGGGAGGAAGAAGGGGGGGGAGTGAGCGAGCGGCTGTGTGGTTCTGAGTTACCGGCTGGGCTCAAACCACGACACCCTTCTTGAAAATGGGGGTTATATTTCCATTTTTCCAGTCATCGGGAACTTCACCTGTCTGCCATGATTTTTCAAATATGATGGACAGTGGCTTAGCAACTTCATTCGCCAGCTCCTTCAGGACGCGTGGATGGATTTCATCAGGTCCCATGGACTTGTGCACATTCAGGTTCTTAAGATGATCTCGAACCTCATCTTCTCCTGCAGTGGGCCTAAGGTCTTCATTCTCACAGTCCCTGCATCTGCCTTCCAAGATTTGGGCGGCGTGGTCAGAGCATTTGCCAATGAAACTGAGGCAAAGAAGTCAGTAAGAACCTCAGCCTTCTCCAAATCCAGGGTAGCCAGTTCTCCCATTACCTTCCGGAGAATGTCCACATTATCCTTAGTCTGTCTTTTGTTTGCAACATGCCTATAGAATCCTTTCCTGTTATCTTTCACATCCCTTGCCAGACTCAATTCTAATCGGGACTTAGCTTTTCTAACGTGATCTCTAGCTTCCCAGACAATGTCCCTGTATTCTTCCCAGGCCGCCTGTCCTCACCTCCACCTTTTATAAGATTCTCTTTTCCTTATGAGTTTTCTCAGCAGTTCCTTATCCATCCATGGAGGCCTCCTGGCCTTCCTGCTGCATTTTCTTCCAGTCGGGACGCAACATTCATGAGCTTGGAGCAGGTGATCCTTTAATATTAACCACCAGTCCTGGGCCACATTTGATATTGCTAATGCATTTTTCTTAACCCCTTTGGCACGAGAGTGCAGACCACAGTTCACTTTTACTTGGAGGGGCGTCCAGTACACTTGGAACCGACTGCCCCAGGGGTGGAAACACAGCCCTACCATCTGCCATGGATGATTCAGACTGCACTGGAACAGGGGCAAGCTCCAGAACACCCGCAATACATTTACAGCATTGTGTGGGGCAGTACAGCAGAAGTTCTTGAGAAGAAAATACTCTAAATTCTTCTGAAGGCCAAGTGTTGTGGTTTAAGCCCAGCCGGTATCTCGGAACCACGCAGCCACTCGCTCAATCCCCCACTTCTTCCTCCCCGCTCCTGGAGGGATGGGGGGAGTATTGAAAGAATGTAAATCCCATGGGTTGAGATAAGAACAGTCCAGTATCTAAGGTACCATAGAAAATAGTTTTGACATAGACCAATGTAACGTCAAGGGACCTGAACAGAAGATTCAATTTTGGGGAATAATACAGCAAGATGGATGTCGCCAGATCCCCACAGATGTGATCAACAGATAACAGCAATATCTCCACCAACTAACAAGAAAGAAACACAAGCTTTCTTAGGTGTTGTGGGGTTCTGGAGAATGCACATCCCAAATTACAGTCTGGTTGTAAGCCCTCTCTTTTAAGTGACCCAGAAGAAGAACGATTTCAAATTGGGCCCAGAGCAATGACAAGCCTTTGAACGAATCAAAAAGGAGATAGTTCATGCAGTAGCCCTTGGGCCAGTCTGGGCTGGGCCAGATGTGAAAAATGTGCTCTACACTGCAGCCAGGGAGAATGGTCCTACCTGGAGCCTCTGGCAGGAAGCTCCAGGGGAGACTCGAGGTCGACCCCTTGGCTTTTGGATTCGGGGATATAAAGGATCCGAGGCCAGCTACACTCCCACTGAAAAAGAGATACTGGCAGCCTATGAAGGGGTTCAAGCTGCTTCAGAAGTGATTGGCACTGAAGCACAGCTCCTCCTGGTACTCTGCTTGCCTGTGCTGGGCTGGATGTTCAAAGGCAGGGTCTCCTCCACACATCATGCGACCGATGCTACATGGAGTAAGTGGGCGGCACTAATTACACAACGAGCTCGAACAGGAAATCCCAGTCGTCCAGGAATTCTAGAAGTAATCATGGACTGGCCAGACGCCAAAGATTTTGGGATGTCACCAGAAGAGGAGGTGATGCATGCTGAAGAGGCCCCACCATATAATGAACTGTCAGAGAGTGAAAAGCAATATGCCTTGTTTACTGATGGGTCCTGCCATATTGTGGGAAAGCATCAGAGATGGAAGGCAGCTGTGTGGAGTCCCCTGCAACAAGTTGCAGAAACTGCTGAGGGAGAGGGTGAATCTAGTCAGTTTGCAGAGGTGAAAGCCATCCAGCTGGCCTTGGACATTGCTGAACGAGAAAAATGGACAGTACTTTATACTGGCACACGGATGGTGGCAAATGCCCTGTGGGGGTGGTTGCAGCAATGGAAGCAGAGCAACTGGCAATGCAGAGGTAAACCCATCTGGGCTACGGCATTGTGGCAAGACATCGCTGCCCAGGTGCAGAACCTGGTGGTGAAGGTACGCCACGTAGATGCTCATGTACCCAAGAGTCAGGCCACTGAGGAACACCAGAACAACCAACAGGTGGATAAAGCTGCTAAGATTGAAGTGGCTCAGATGGACTTAGATTGGCAACATAAGGGTGAACTATTTTTAGTCTGGTGGGCCCATTACACCTCAGGCCATCAAGGCAGAGATGCAACATATAGATGGGCTCGTGATCAAGGGGTGGACTTAACAATGGACACTATTGCCCAGGTTATTCACGAATGTGAAAGATGTCCTGCGATTAAGCAAGCCATGCAGTTAAAGCCTCTCTGGTATGGAGGACGATGGCTGAAGTACAAATATGGGGAGGCCTGGCAGATTGACTATATCACACTCCCACCGATTGTGGGATGATTACTGAATATGATTTAGAAACTTATATTTAAAAATGTAGCATTGCTCACACATAAAGGAAAAACGGACTTTCAGGGTAAGCTGCAGCTGCACGTGGTATGCCAGGAATTCACTCCACAGCGGTTCCCGTGACAACATTGCTTGACGGAGGATGGAGCAGAGTGGAGATTCTGCGGCCAAACTCTGTCATAACACCAGCAGAGATGGGAACTAGGTGGTACTTAAAACTGATAAGCTGCATACTTGCTGCCCTGAGCCAACGGCCTGTCATCTTTTGACAAAATGCTGTCCTTTGTGCGAACTTTGCTTCATTATAATGCATTTTAATATGAAAACACACCTCCACCTCCAATGCTACCCACCTCCAAAGTGAGACCACCCCTCTTTGAGCATGCTCTTTGAATTTTTTGTGGCATATACCTTTAAAAACGAAGCGAGGAAAATTTACACCAATAACAATAAAGGTATGTATGACTAGAGTCACTCAAGCTCCACCTTGAAAGCGAAAAATACTATAAAAATGACCCAAAAAGTGGGGGGCTTTAGGGAAGACATCATCGTGGATGAGCCGAGGAAAACCCCATCAGCAGACTACTCTCGACTCCTGGGACCAGTCGACGGGCTGGACCTTTCTTCCCCCCCATAGGGACGCCTTTGGGTAAGACTTGCACTGTATCCAGTGCTTCCCCGGGAAAATTAGGAATCTCTATATAGAGTTACTTTTTACTTTTATACTTTAAAGCCAGGCTGTATTATTCATAACTTTGTCGCGCGGTTGTATACTTTATTATTTGCACGTGCTTTTGCAGACAGTGTATTTATCACCGGCAATCCACAAGAACCTGTATCTGTTGCTTTAATAAACTGCACTGTTTAAGTAGCTAATCGTAAATCTCTCATTGAACGCGACCAGCTCCCTCAGTGTGGCCGTGCTAGTTCGTGAGCACGATTAGACTGAAGGTGCAGTGCACTATTAGTGCATCCGGAATCGTGATTATTCAACATATTGAATGCGACCGGACTGATAGTGGCAAATTGGGCATCACTCAGAATCTAAGCCTAGCCGCACCCAGCCCCTCTAATATCTGAGGATCAGCTGGAAAGCAAGGGGGTTTATTTTCTGCCAAATTATTTTACCCTTTTTCACGCAACACCGATTCTCCAGGGCAAATGCCATGTGCTTACCATGGTGGAAGCAACCACCGGATGGCTGGAAACATACGCTGTGCCCCATGCCTCTGCCCGGAACACTATCCTGGGCCTTGAGAAACAAGTCTTATGGCGACACGGTACCCCAGAGAGAATTGAGTCAGACAATGGGACTCATTTCCTGAACAACTTTATAGACACTTGGGCCAAAGAGCATGGCATTGAGTGGGTATATCACATCCCCTACCATGCACCGGCCTCTGGGAAAATTGAATGGTACAATGGGCTGTTAAAAACTACCCTGAGAGCAATGGGTGGTGGGACTTTCAAACACTGGGATACACATTAACCAAAATGACCACATCAATTCTTAGCATGACTCAGATTTAGCAAGTTGGTTCTCACTGATTGTCCCCTTCTTGATTGCCTAAATAATTGGCTCACTTAACATATGACATGAGGCTTTCTGTGTATGGTATATTTAATGTACCTTTCATAAATCATAGACTCATAGAATCAACTAGGTTGGAAAAGACCTTTAAGATCATCAAGTCTAACCTTTGCCCCAGGACTGCCAAGA